>NC_063044.1:67034921-67374998 GCF_018812025.1 Megalobrama amblycephala | reverse complement strand
GCGACAGCTGGTGCTCAGGAAAACTACAGTGAACTTTATGCCTCTGTGAACAAGATCCATCACAAATCACATGAGCAGAAGAATAATGAACTTTGTATAATTAACTTCTAATGGTTTTATTCATTGTACATACTTTTAATGTCTTTTATATTTTAAGAAACAAACCACCCACAAAAGTGGAGCTCTGATTTATCTGTAGTTATTATTGGTATTTTGGTCAGTTTGATGTTTTATAGTATCTGTCTGCTTGTTGGTCAGTCAATTCTAATGCCTTTATTATTAATTCAGGGTCTGCAGGATAGAAAATAGAGGACAGTTTTACTGACGTAGATGATTCTCATTAAATCGTGTATTTTCTCGAGCAGCTTATCACAGTATGACAGGAATGATAATTTGGTATTTGAACCATTTGAGCAGCTGCTTTCAGCAATGCTTGTAGTATTATATTTGTCAATAACAAAATAGCCTGTCAAATGTGTGTATTTATAGTGAAATATATTTTTCATCAGTACACATATTTTCTTGTGCAGACTCTGTAGACGTGAAACGTGACCTCCTGAGGATCCTTTGATTGCAGTGTTTCCTAATCTGGGGGTCGCTAAAGATTGACGAGGGGTCGTCAAGCTCACTCTAGCTTGAGGGTTTGGGATGAAACGGTTTCTATGGGGTTTGGGATGAAACGGTTTCCATAGAAACTACCTTTTAGCTAGTTGTCTAAAGGTGTGTTCACACCAGACGCGAATGAAGTGTTAAGCGTGAGTGATTTACATGTTAAGTCAATGCAAAGAAGCAAATAGACATCCGGCGGCGCTAATGAAGCGATTCACGCGAATGATGCAGAACGAATTGAGCATTTCAGGCGTTTGACGCGCGAAACGTGCAAGTTGAAAAAAACTGAACTTTGGCGAAAATTCGCGCCGCGTTAACCAATTAGGAGCTTGCTCTTGTGACGTGACGTAACGAGCTGAGGCAGAAATCCGAAACAACAATGGAGGACAAAATCACCGTCGCTGTACATCTTCATATTTTTGTAGAAACAGGAATAAAAAGAGGTCGGGTAAGTTGTAAAAAACGGTCTTTACTCAATTTGAGCTATATATATATATATATATATATATATATATATATATATATACACACTTTACTGTGTTTGACCCCCTTTCGCCTTCAGAACTGCCTTAATTCTACGTGGCATTGATTCAACAAGGTGCTGAAAGCATTCTTTAGAAATGTTGGCCCATATTGATAGGATAGCATCTTGCAGTTGATGGAGATTTGTGGGATGCACATCCAGGGCACGAAGCTCCCGTTCCACCACATCCCAAAGATGCTCTATTGGGTTGAGATCTGGTGACTGTGGGGGCCATTTTAGTACAGTGAACTCATTGTCATGTTCAAGAAACCAATTTGAAATGATTCGAGCTTTGTGACATGATGCATTATCCTGCTGGAAGTAGCCATCAGAGGATGGGTACATGGTGGTCATAAAGGGATGGACATGGTCAGAAACAATGCTCAGGTAGGCCGTGGCATTTAAACGATGCCCAATTGGCACTAAGGGGCCTAAAGTGTGCCAAGAAAACATCCCTCACACAATTACACCACCACCACCAGCCTCCTGCACAGTGGTAACAAGGCATGATGGATCCATATTCTCATTCTGTTTATGCCAAATTCTGACTCTACCATCTGAATGTCTCAACAGAAATCGAGACTCATCAGACCAGGCAACATTTTTCCAGTCGTCAACTGTCCAATTTTGGTGAGCTTGTGCAAATTGTAGCCTCTTTTTCCTATTTGTAGTGGAGATGAGTGGTACCCGGTGGGGTCTTCTGCTGTTGTAGCCCATCCGCCTCAAGGTTGTGCGTGTTGTGGCTTCACAAATGCTTTGCTGCATACCTTGGTTGTAACGAGTGGTTATTTCAGTCAAAGTTGCTCTTCTATCAGCTTGAATCAGTCGGCCCATTCTCCTCTGACCTCTAGCATCAACAAGGCATTTTCACCCACAGGACTGCCACATACTGGATGTTTTTCCCTTTTCACACCATTCTTTGTAAACCCTAGAAATGGTTGTGCGTGAAAATCCCAGTAACTGAGCAGATTGTGAAATACTCAGACCGGCCCGTCTGGCACCAACAACCATGCCACGCTCAAAATTGCTTAAATCACCTTTCTTTCCCATTCTGACATTCAGTTTGGAGTTCAGGAGATTGTCTTGACCAGGACCACACCCCTAAATGCATTGAAGCAACTGCCATGTGATTGGTTGATTAGATAATTGCATTAATGAGAAATTGAACAGGTGTTCCTAATAATCCTTTAGGTGAGTGTATATATATATATATATATATATATATATATAGACTACAAGCTAGCTAAAGCCGACCAATTGAGCTTATTCACTGTAATTTACAACTATTTCCCTGCTGACGAGTTGTGTTTATTCAGAAGAAGTGTGCAGAAAGAAGTGGAAGAGTCTGAACACATAAAGGAGCAGGAGAGCCCCTCTCAGGAAACGAATTTGCGTCTGTTGTGAAGTGAATTTCACACGTGAATGAAGCCAGTAAACTCAAAATGTCCAAGCATCCAACTACGCGCAAATAGCGCGTTTTATTTGCACAAGTCGCGTCTGGTGTGAACGCCCCATAAGGCCTGCAACACAGGGACTTGCCCACAGGAAGGCCTGCTAACCTTCAGGGAGGCAATATTAGCCAGCTATCCAGGGCCTGAAACACTGGGGCTCACCCACAGGGAGGCCTGTTAATTCTCAGAGAGGTCTGCAACCAGCAACTGAGAACAGGTATTCGCTAGAAGTTAGATACCCACACTGTGTCAACAGAGAAGCCTGCTAAGTTTGCAAATGTCTCGTCTATCTGTGGCATTGACATATACCCACGCTCCTCCAATCCCTTGACATCAGCTAAAGCCTGCTGATTTACATGGATTCGAGCTGAGTATGGGTTTTTCCATGCCTTCTCGACCTCAGTGTACAGGTCAGGAAGCAATGGAAGTCACACTAGAACTAGAGAATTATGGTCGGAGAGAAACCGTAACCTCCTGTAATTCAGTATATGCAGGCAGGGTAGCTGAGAAGATTCAGGAAACTCATCCTCTCTATCCTCCTCAGCCATCTCCTGCTCTTCTGGAAGAGCACATGCTCTTGGACCTGAAGATGCAGATGAAAATGCATCCTCTACCAGCAGCTTTCTCTCACGAGCCGCCGAATCGCTCGAAAGATCCACGCCCCTTTCGAACTGTTCGGCGAGCTCCATCTGAGAACCCCATGACCTGAGTCTTCGCTTTGCCTCAGCACTGGCGGGACCAGAGCCACTGGGTCCAGATGCTGAACTCTCTTTCCTTGAGAAGAGTGCCAGACGAGAACAGAGTAGAATGGCCAAAATTCTCAAAGGAAAACGTGCATGTCATCTGGTGTCAGATAACGCGGACACTGATCCACACACTTAGTAAACCTTTTTGACTTGTCTGTGCGTTTCATAATTGCCTGATAGTGCTTCATACAAAACTGTCCCTGAAGACAAAAAAGAGGATGACATGTTATCTTGGCACCCGTTATATACTTGCAGGTCGCACCGTTAAAAAATGGAACTGCAGCGCGTAAAACTCGCTCCAAACTAGACCAAGATGATATCAGTCTGTTTCAGCTATGTGTGTATTAGTCTGGATCAGGTCAGAAACTAGCTGACATGTCTGTACATATGTGGACTAGTGTGTAAAATAATAAAAATATAGCTATAAATCGTTTAGTTTAAATGTGCTTGTGTGAATAGCTTTAAGTTTTATAGTGGCCTACTGTTGTGTTTGTTTTATGTTTGATAGAGAATAGACATGACTCTTTTTTTTAGATACTTTTTTTTTTTTACAGAATTCAACAGCAAGTTCTTGGCACGTTTTCTAAGTATAAATTGAAACAACAATAATTTAAATTAAAATAAAACAATTTTACTATCAAACATTAATTTTTTTAGCAAAGATACTTTTCAATTTTTTTTATTTTAAACTTTACAGATTCTAAATAGACTTTAATGGGTGTTTGGTAATTAGCTAAATTGGGGTTTGAGTTACTCCATTTAGTTTGATGAATATACAATTTTTCTAATAATAACAACAATAACGATAATGTCTTTTTTTTTTTTTTTTTTTTTTTTTGAAAGGTCATATTTATTTGAATCAAATATGTTTCCCTCATTTGACTGGGATCATTTTGGGGAGTTCTCTGTATTGTCTAAGAAATAATACACTGACAACTTGTAATATTTTTATTATAAAACAATGTGTGCCAATCAACATTAGAGCGCCACCCTCAGGCCGAATAATGTAACATCTGCCAAAATATTCAGTGTGTGTTCAGTGATTAGAATATAAGCATGCAAAAAATGTTCAAACTATCATAAACTAGCACTACATCCCAGAATCTGCCCTATCTAAATTTAGGAAACTGGAAACTAATGTTATGATTGATAAAGATTTTATCTACTGATGAAATATGATAATACTGATATCTATATGATAAAAGTCATTCAAAACCCCCGGTTTCACAAACAAGGCGATAATTTACTTAGCCCCCATGTTATCCAAGATGTTCATGTCTTTCTTTCTTCAGTCGAAAAGAAATTAAGGTTTTTGGGGAAAACATTCCAGGATTTTTCTCCTAATAGTGGACTTCACTTCACTTTTTTTTTTTTTTTTTTTTTTAGAAAATGAGTGATGGTTTCTCTTTTCAACTGAAGAAAGAAAGACATGAACATGACATGGGGGTGAGTAAATTATCAGGAAAGTTTAATTTGAAAGTGAACTAATCCTTTAATTTCATTGAAAGTCTTTGGGATGTGCTGGAGGAGAATTTACAGAGTGCTTGACTCTTGCATTGTCAATACTAGATCTTGACCAAAAAATGATGCACCTCTTGATGGAAATAACATCACATTTATTTCCATCGAGAGGTGCATCATTTTTGGTCAAGATCTGGTATTGACAATGCAAGAGGTGAGCACTCTGTAAAGTCTCCTCCAGCACATCCCAAAAGAGCACTGGTACTGAGGTTAAGGTCAGTGCCATTGTCATCCTGGAATATGGCCATGATATCTTTGTTTGGTTGTTTAACAAAAATGAAAAGCTACACACTCCATATGTTAGGGTTAGAAGAACTGTTGCCAAACATATAACATGCTATAAACAATATAATCACTGTAATAGTGATCCAACCATAGACTAGTTTTTTGATCAGGCAGTGTAAAAGGTCATATGAAATGCTCACTAGTCCTTTAAAAAAAACAAAAACAAACAAAAAAGAACAGCTTGTGTCAGGCCCTTTAATATTAAGTTAAGTTCTTTATTGTCACTGAACATCAAGAGTTTTTGTACTTCCACAGTGTACAAAATGGAATAAATGAAATATATATATGAACAATTTAACCAGAATAAGATGCTATACAGTACATTGTTCTCCCTGAAAACCACCATATACAATCACTATTTATTCATTAACTCAGATTTGATATGCTTAACTTTTGTTAATGGAGTTACTTGTTTATGGTCCCATTTACCTGGAAATCATAAATGTTATAACAGTTGATACTAGAAAATATTACTGATTAAATCAAATCTGATATTATTTTACTCTAAAATTTACTCTGTGTATACATTAAAAACAAACAAACAAACATGTATTTGGATTAGAATTCTAAAGAACAGGCTGGAGGCTAACTGAAGTAGAAACCCAGAGCATCAATTTCATCTCCACTTCTCCCTTTAATGCCGTGGCATTTTCCTGATCCAACATTAACAATCACAGGCTCACCCAGATCATCACATTTGATAGACATTGTTATTCTTTCACCATTATTTTTTTCAACCACAAATTCCAACCCCCCAAATCTGGTACCCTGCCTATTTGGCCAAAGTGTTGCAGTGACAATTTTATCAGTTATGTCAAATAGAAATACTTTTTCTTTATTTCCTGCTACCTTGCCAACTTTAATCATCTGGCCATCCTGGAAAATCACTTGTATTGTGTGCAGTGATGTCACAGACTTGAATGAGGTAGAAGTTGAACTCATCTGTGGCACAAATGTATTTCATGTGAATAAATAACTAAATGATAATAATGTGATAAAATATAGGAATCAAATCTTCACCCGCCCTCACCTCATTGTAATCTACGACGATCTTCTGAAAGGAGTTGCTGGAAGAGGATTTAAAGGAGAATTCACCACCACCTGTCCCACCCACGATCACAGGTTCTGTTGTGAAAATAATTAGGAACAATCAAAAACGGGCTGCATTTGCTTTTTTTAGATCAGGGGTCCCTCCCCACCCATCCTGAGCACTGCACATTTTGCATGTCTCCTTTGTCCTACACACCCATTTCACGTGTTGGAGTCACTACTAATG
Organism: Megalobrama amblycephala; assembly: GCF_018812025.1. Classification (NCBI taxonomy): domain Eukaryota; kingdom Metazoa; phylum Chordata; class Actinopteri; order Cypriniformes; family Xenocyprididae; genus Megalobrama; species Megalobrama amblycephala. The sequence continues at coordinate 67,368,587 of NC_063044.1, read as the reverse complement.
AGCTAATGATCAGGTGTGTTTGATTAAGAAGACATGCAAAATGTGCAGGGTTGGGGCTCCAGGAATGTGGTGGGAAACCCCTGTTTTAGAGTATTAAAAGTGGTTCACACACAGTTATTAATGTGAGACAACTGCACTCAATAACCAAACTGATTTTCCCTATGCACCATGTCAAGGTTTTCCATTTATGACACAAAACTTCCCTATCAGAGGCTCCGTTGTTTATTTTAATATGTTCAGATATTCTATCTGTGTGAGTTTTTGTGAAAATTATCAAAAATGTTAGCTCTGTCTGGTAGGGGTGGACGATTAAATGATTAAATAGAAAAGTTTTGATTAAACAAAACAGTTTTTTACTTCTGTTAATTCTTCCCCCTTAAAAACATTCTCCCGCGTGTGCAGCCACGTGACTCCGCCCCGTCCAGTCAGTGGCATAAAAACAAAACACGGAGGTGAACGCCGGTTCAACACCTAGTGATGGCGCGTAAACGGTGAGTCTTGCTTCTTCACTAAAATTTGTCAGTTGTATTTGTTTTAAGGTTTACCAGTTTGGACATTCAAGCGATTTTAGACAATTAGATGTGTATTAAATCGAGCTACTGCCTCGCGCAGCTGCATTGTGGCTGGAAACAGTATAAACAGTAGCTGCGCAAAACGTAAAGATTGCGTGCACCGAGAGAAACGCAGAAACTAGTTGTCAGCGCTGTCCAGTGATTTATCATTAAAGTAGCTCAGAAACTCAAACGTTTTTATTCTTAAACTCAAAAGCATATATTTTTCTACTTTTGACAGAACTATTTACAACCCACAGCTTCACAATTAATAGAGAGACGGTACTTAATTCATACACGCAGTCACTCTCATTACATAGCCTTCTGGTATCTTTATCTGATTTACAACGAGCAGAAATCTGTAAGAAATGTTACAAAACATAGATGAAATAACTGCTGAAAGTGAGCTATGTCATGTCAGATCACTCTTTCAATAGGAAAAAATATCCCACCTTTATTAGTCAATCATATTTACAGACCAAACCTTGTCAGTGAACTATGATGGCAAAAAAACAAACAAACAAACAAACAAAAAAAAAGGTTTTGATTTTAGGCCATAATGCGCCAAAAAAACAAAACAAAAAAACAAATAACGACTTTTAAACAATATAGTGACAGGCCGATTTCAAAACACTGCTTTGGAGCTTTACGAATCGAATCAGTAGACACATACTGCATTAGTCTTTGTCAATTTAAAGTCATGTGAACAATAAAACTCAAAAGAAACTGCCTGACAAGTTTTCACAATATAACCAAATGTGTTTATTGTACAATAACCAGCACACTTAACACTAATATGCATAAGTTTCCAAAAGATGCTCACTGAATATAAATAAATAAAATGACAGTGGAGGTTTCACAATAAATCTTAAGTATGCTAAAGCTTTGCAAATATTTAAACTAAATAAATTAATAAAAAAATAAAACTTCTGGTAGGACCTGCCTCAGAGTATCACAGTAACTGCATGACTCGCCATAGACAGACACTGAGAAAAACAATGCCAGAGAAGTGCTGCATGGGGTGTAACTTATGTCTCGGTGTAATACCAGCTGCAACACGTAGGTGTGCAGTCTGTAAGTGTCACTTGTTTTTAAGAATTAGCCAAGATGGAATAAAGGCTTTTTAAAATACTTTTTTACTTGATTCGAGTGGCTTGGATTATCTACTAGTATACACAGAGAAAAGTAGCTTTGGCTACAATCTTCTTCCACAAGACGCATGCAGTTCTGTTTATTAACCGCTAGAGAGCCAAAAATCACTTTAAATATGGGTCAGAGCTGTTTGTCTACCTTGTTTCCATTACATTTTTGGAATAATTTTCTTTTTTTAAACAGCAAGCCATTCAAAGTCCATCAGCTTTCAAAACAGTGTGGATTTACTACTTGCATGGTTGTATTGCCTTAGATCATGTTTCTGCATGAATGCCAACAGTTCCCCTGAAAATAAACATACACAACATCCAATAATCAAAAAACAGTATAAATAGAAAAAGAAACAAATAGTCAGGCCTAGCAAAAATGTAAATTTAATCACTTACTGTGATAAGACAAAAACCTAATTTCCTAAATTTTCTGAGATTTTAACAGAGTTATGTGTGTTGAACATCATTGAATACAATGTTAGCATCTGTTAGATTTAATTGTAGAGGTAAAGTGGTTAATTTTGAGATTTTTTTCCCCACTATTCGTCTTCCGGGTTTAAAATCTACACTGGTCCACGTCACAGGCTGTGACTTAAGCAGTACCAAAGTGACACCTGCTCTACAACCCCATCACCACTGGGTTTTTTTTTTCCTATGACCAGCATTCCCAGTCATTCAAACTGGCCTCACAAGCCAAATATAAAAGTAGGATTTTCCAGCGCCAGAGAGGTCAGGTACAGCTGAACGTATATTAAATAATGCTTGATGATCGTAAGTCCATAAATTCTGGCCATATTTAGGAAGTAAACGCAACATAAAAAGTAAAAACAATAAAATAAACGGAGCAAGACAAGCAGCCAACACACAATCGGGTGCAATGTTCATTACAGCACCCTTGTGGGAAATAAACACGGGGTTTTTGGCTAAGTTGATACAGCGATTGCCGGAAGTGATGCAAAATCTTGTTATAGAATATGCAGTAATGCAAATACAGTAATTATTTGTTGTTTAGTGTGACAAAAATGATGCAATATTGATGTGTGGATGCCCAGTAAGCCCTGGTAGAACAATCTGGCCGTAGCTGCCTGTATCCCTTCTAGCCCCAACCATTCTAATGCCTTGGCTGTCTAGCTAAGATAATACCTACCTGGTAGCATTAAAACCCACACAGATGAATTTATTTTCCAGAAAATGCAGTTGTTAATTAAAAGGAAGGGTGCTTTTTTCCATCTAAAAAAACTGTATCCCAAACGGCTATTAAAATGTAATAGCGAGCTAACCTTGGCAGTTTGTAAATCTGTGACTGTGACTCGGTAGTAAAAGCTAAAATCCTAGCTTTGCACTGTTGCAACATTTAGATGAAACAAGATTTCACATTTCACGTGTAAACTGAAACATCAACTGTTAGCGACACTCACCTTAATTACTGTCCTGTCCTTAAACTCCGACTCAGCATGGTATTCCTCTGCAATCTGCATTCGCCGTAATGCAAAATAAAGTGGGAAGCACCTTCACCTTTTAACCAGTGCCGAACGCCTGTTGCAAATGACATAATGACATCACACGCTCTGCGTGAAGCTGCCGCCTTCTTTTTATTCTTCTTTCAATTTAGTGGCGGTTGACAAACCCATATATAGTGCATTTCCACCATATACTGAGATGAGATTTATTCAATTCTTGGTCTTAAAGAATTTTAATAATATTTTGAAAACTGTAATTAACTTTTTAATAAATTCTGAATTTACAAACCATTCATACCTTCTTATCTGTTAGTTGAACTCGGTTTCAATCAGAGTGAGTTTCCATGTTTAGTGGGCTCTTGCATTATCAACAATTGAGTTGCTTTTGAGTGTGTGGCCTTCACAGGCCGCCCTGTAAGCGAATCTCCCACATCTGGGTGTCTTTTATCAGATTAAGCATGTAGTTTTGGCCGGCCTTTGCAAGGCTGCGGTGATATATTCTACATTGTGTAGAATTAGTTCATGTTGCAGGATCTCTGGAAGCCTCCATGATTTTGTGCCTACAATATGGTTTACCTGTTAGGTTGAGCCCAGTACCCTCATCTAGAGGGTTGTTCTGCATAGTACTTAGCTCCCTAAGTCTGGTCAGTGGTTGAAGGCCTCTCTGAGGCCTCCCTGTTAAAGAACGGCCCCTAAGCTGGTTGTACTCCCCTTGTTTGGGTCCCTTTAGTGTGCACAGCTTCCTCAGTGCAAATAATCATGCCGTTGAGAAGATCCTAGGATTTTACTCCCCTCACTGGTAAGTGTAAAAAACACTAAGCTGAGTATAGCTCTCCAGGATGCCTGTCTCTATGATCTGGTCTGAGTTGGTTACTGCCTCTTTGCAGTCACTCTTACTGGATATCTTCTCTGAAGAATGTGAATTGAGACTCTGTGATCAGACCGGTTGTTGGCCAAGACCAGGTTTCTGTTAGACCAAGTCGGCCTCCCTGGTGGCAATTAGGGTTGAGTACGTTGCCCTGACAAGTGACTGGCTAGGGTTCCCTCGGGCCCCCTGGCTACATTTTAAAGGTTTGGGTTCCCGAAGCCTTTGAGCGGCCTTGGTAGGCCTTCTGTGGAAGGCCTCTTCGAAGCTTATAGCTTGGGCTGTTGGCCTTAGGGAATGCTGTCACTGACCGCCTATGTATGACCCATAGGGGAAGTGGTTCTGGCAATTCAGTTGAAACTGCTAGTTCTGACATTTGTTTCACAATTTTTGGCATGCACTCCCCTCAAGCATGGCGGCGTGGGTATGTCATTCCCCATAGCATGTCAAACACAGTGTTGAGTTCCCTTTCGAAAGGGAATGTCTCAGGTTACGTATGTAACCATGGTTCCCTGAGAACAGGGAACGAGACATTGCGTTACCTGCCATGCATCAGGGCTGCCTGCTGAACAGTCCCTATAAATGATACGGTACTAACTACTTCTCTAAGTGCTTCTTATATATTTCTGGGTCACACAATATTTGGGGCAGTCATGGCCTAATGGATAGAGAGTTGGACTTGTAACCTAAAGGTCATGGGTTCGAGTCTCAGGTCCGGCAGGGTTTAGCAGACACTGGTTTACGAGGAGGCATTCCCCATAGCGTTCTCAGGGAACCATGGTTACATATGTAACCTGAGACATTTTCTACAGTTATTACATAAACCTGATTCATGTTTCCCAATAACACACAGTAACGAATGATTGAGTGCAGTATGTCCTATTTGGAGATGTGAAATAACAGCATCTTCCCTTCTATTTCCACAAACCCCACTCTTGTGGCCTACTTCTCTTTGTATTCTCTATAAGTATTTCCCTTTCCCTCCTTAATCCACCTTTCTCCACTAGACGTGGATATGTGGCTGCATAGTGGCTGCAACAGTGGACACATGAGCAACAGCCTGGTCTGATGAATCACGTTTTCTTTTACATCATCTATGGTCGGGTGCGTATGCGTCACTTAACTGGGGAACACATGACACCAGGATGCACTATGAAAAGAAGGCAAGTCGGCAGAGGCAGTGTGATGTTTTGGGCAAAGTTCTGTTGGGAAACCTTGGGTCCTGCCATCCACGTGGATCTTATTTTGACACGTATCATCTACCTAAGCATTGTTGCAGACCATGTATGCCCTTTCATAGAAACGGTATTCCCTGGTGGCTGTGACCTCTTTCAGCAGGATAATAAGCCCTGCCACAAAGCAAAATTGGTTCAGGAATGGTTTGAGGAGCCTCTAAATTCCCCAGATCTCAATCCAATCAAGCATCTGTGGGATGTGCTGAACAAACAAGTCAGAGCCATGGAGGCACTCCAACTTACAGGACTTAAAGGATCTGCTGCTAACGTATTGATGCAGATATCACAGCACACCGTCAAGGGGTCTAGTGGAGTCCATGCCTTGACGGCAGCAAAAGGGGGACCAACAAAATATTAGAAAGGTGGTCATTAATTTTATGCCTTATCGGTGTATTTATAAATGAATACATCTTAATTGCATTCTTCTCAATTCTAATGAGATTCCTCCATTTCTACTTGTAAAGATGCCACTGTTGATGACCTGAATCCACCATAGCATATTCTTATCCCCTGAGATTGTATAATGTCATTTTTTTTTTACTTCAATGACTTTGATGATGACAATATACAAAACTACCATAGTCTATTGTTGATACCAGAGCACAATACAATCTTCAAAGAGATTCTCGACTACCTCCCCTTTCCATTCCAGCCAAACACCTTTAATATTAATATCCTTCTTGCACTTGTCAGTAATTTCAAATGTCAACTTAGAATTCATCAATAATCACAAGTATCTTAACACAGAAACTTGCTCTAACATCTGGTTATATATTTTTATTTTAACTTTAGGACTTTGTCTCTTTAAATACATATAACACTTGGTTTAGAAACTGTAAATCTAAATATTTGCTCATTTTCCTTTTTCTTCTGTAGCCTCTTGGATTTCCTATTTGCATGACTTCTTTCCTGCTGGTAGGATAATATTACATTTATGTTGTGCATCTAGTAAAAAAATAAATTTCACATTTGACGCGTCATATAGAACAGACTTAAGTTTACTGGTGTTCATCACTCAGCTTCACCTCATGCAGGCATTCCTTTTTAGATATTCTTTTTTTGAAAATATTGACAAATATATTTCTAGTCATACTTTCATATTTTGATTCTGGCAGCTCAAATACTGTAAATAAGGTGTTATGTGAATGGTACAAATTGATAATCACATCAGTTAATTATTCATGAAGATGTGCAAATATCACTTACCTAAAGGGACAGTGTTGACAGTATCACTGACTTCACTCACTCCCACTTTACCAGCCTTCCTGTAGCGGACCAGGTACTGCTTTTCAGGCTCCAATCCATTCAAAGTAATGTCTTCATCAACTGTTTCTATAAAAAGCCATGGTTCTTCATCTCCAGAATGTGGTTTCACCTTCTTGTATTCCACTCTGTACCGCAATGTCTCTCCAGATCTCTTTTGCAGTTTAAGGGACACAGCTTGGGCCAGGACATTCTTCACTATTGGTGGGGATGGCTTGGACACAGGCTGGAACTGTTTGTCTGTCAGTTTCCCTTTTTCATACAGATAGATGGAGGAGCCTGCAATGGAGGGATTGGAGATGGCAGAAATAATGAAGCGGATTCTTTTATCATCTTTATTGGCTTCTGCAAACCTCCTGAATTGAGACAAGTTCTCTCTCATCTTCATTGCGATATTTAAATCATTGAACCACTTTGTGAAAGATGTCACAGAAAAACCAGTGTTACTCTCACTGTGTTCACTGTACCACTTTGTAACCGATTTCACAGTAGAAGTTTTACTCTCTTTTAGCTCTTTAAACTTGTCAGATTCCACAAACTCCTCCAGGGTTGAAAGATATGGGTCTTTATACTTCAAAGATGTGAAGGTCAAGCTCAAGACTGCATCAACATTACTATCAACTAAGGTGGTAATGAGTTCGACCTCGTCTTTAATTTTGATCCCCTGTAGAGTCTTGATCAAAGAACTCAAGATTTGAAGTTCAGACTTTGCCTCATTTAACCACTGGTTAAGCATCTCAGCACTGAATGGGGAGCTCCTGTGCATATTCAGGATGTCTTCCAGAGACTTCTCCTCCTCCTCTCCTCCTCGAATAGCAGGCAAGACCCTGCCAACTGCTTCCACAAGCATTGACTTGTATGTGCTAAATGATTTCTGAAATAATTGCAGCCTCTCTTTGATGTCACTGAAAGCATTGGCCAGTGTGTTTCTGATCAGGTCATTGCATGTCCTCTCTGCCTCTCCCAGCTCTTCGATTATATGTTCAGTGTCAGAAATCAGACTTGTGGTAATCTCTCTCTGCAGCTTAGCTGCCTTTTTGTTCAATAGATGAAGAGGATGGAGCCAGACTTTGATTGGAACCACATTCTGTGGATTCTTCTTCAGCAGAGTGGGGAGCGTCTTGTATGTCTCTAGGGCTTCCATGTATGTGGTAGGGTTCTTCTCAAGTACGAAGTCCCCATGAAATGTGCAGGAGATCTTCTCAAGCTTTTCTTTTTCATCATATTTCATATCTACAGATCCTTCTCCCTTAGTGAGATCTCTAGCAATGCCCTTGATGTAGTAACTCAGTTCACCCTCAACCTTCTGCTTGTTTTCCTCTTCTGAAATCGATTGATCAAACACCATGGCAGCATGAGCTCCATACAGGACAGCAACGACCACATGAGTTGCAGTTTTCTGGTCGAACACCTGAGGGTAGGTGACCTGGCCCAGCTGGGACATAGTGAGCTGTTCATATCTTGTGGTTTCACTGTAATACATTGTAACTCTGGACTGTCGGTGTGAGGATTTTGTGTCACGCAGGAACTTGCCAGATCCTCCCACCTCCACAAGCCCCAACAAGAAACTGACTTTCAGGGAAGCACTTATATCCAGGAGCTTGGACTTACTAGAAAGAGAGTCAGAGCTACTGAATTTCAGATCTGTCAAGGTCTGATTACGAATGTCCACATTTTTACTCAGTGATTTCTTATCCCACAGAGTAACACCTGGAATGAAAAATGACTTTAAGAGTCACTGTATGTATGAGGAAATGATGTACTGTTGTAAATTTAAATTGTAAATGTAGTTTGTTACACGAGGACTGGTATATGGTGATAATGCTTTCTATGAAGCCTGTATTTATAATGCATAATGAGAGTATTCTTAATGCATTATAATACATGCATAATGCCTTATAAACAATATATTATAAATATGTTGTATCATCTGATAAATAATTATGCCAATTATAACAATACGATATAATATATAAAACATGCCCTTATAATGCATTATAAATACAGGCTTCATAGAAAGTGTTACCACAGCATTTTCTTTAAATTATTTTTTAGATAAATACACCACCTGGAATGAAGGAATCTTTGCGGCAATCGTAAAGCATACCAAGAGACAGAGGTCTTCCTAGGGTTGCCACTTCCATTGGCTCTGATGCTATGGTTATAATAAAGAAAAAATAAAAAGATAATATTTATAATACTTTTTTTTTTTTTCATTTATAATGAATACTGTTTAATGCTGTAGAAATCTATTATAAAAATTAGAGCTGCAAGCTCATTGCACAACAAAATATGTTCAGAGGGAATACTATAAAGACAGCTTTATATTTTTTGTTTAACAAGCAATTTAGGATCATACTATGTAAGATTGAATCACAGATCCTCTGAGATCTATGCCAGTTAACTTCTTGAACATTCAAGTAGTAATATTTAATTGGCATATCTGCACTTTTACTAAAATTTTTGATTTGTCTAGCTTGTCCACTACTGTTTGTTTTGTTCATGGCTTTTTGTTGAACTTTCTATTTTTTAATAATATTAATAATAATAATAATAATAAATAGAAACCTATTTATTATTATTATTATTATTATTATTATCATTATTATTATTATTATTATTTAAAAAAAAATCTTAATTAAATAAATGAATGATAACATAATTTCCTTCTAAGGACATTAAATCTGTACTGTGACATTGCTGATCTTTACACATTCACATTTTGTAAAACCATTCTCATCCTACCGTGAGTCTTTGATTTGCTTTTGGGTTTCATGAAATTGGGTATTGTAAATCCAGAATTCCAGCAGTATGTAGATCCAGTTAGGGTTGTCAGCCATATATATGCACATAAGTAAATGAAGTTCAGCTGCTTCAGGTACATTGAAAGTGCCACCATCTTAGAAAAGCCAGCGAGAAGACCTGTTTGAACAGAAGTCACAGGAGAAGATGCCTCAGTGTCCTGAATAAACTGTCTTTGTGTTGGAAATAGAGTGACACAATATGCAGATATTGATCATAACTGTGATATTTAAAAATGTAATACTGATATCATGTTAACACTATATATGAAAATAGAGAAAAAGATAATAACACTACTACTATTATTAATAATGTTTTGAAAAAGACACCCCTAAAAGGTAAACGATTGTTTAAAATAATCTAATCAGTAATGCCAGGCATTGCTTTTTGAGTTCCGTACGTTGAAGCTGAAGCTTAATGTAAACTACCTATAGCAGATCTATACAGGTGGAGCTGTGGAAGGTGGAGTTTTAGTAAAAAGTATTTGAAAATTGAGCAGTGAACTAATTAGCTACTGACAGAGCAGCAGCTAATCAGCTACAACCTATAGATTATGATATGATTGCATATTGATTTAAGGATCTATCAGCCTATGTCATCTAGAATTTAATAACAGAACTGTAATGTTTTGGAAACATTATTTCACTGTAAATACTTATACAGTCCTGGGGCCGTATTCACAAAACATCTTAAGGCTAAAAGTAGCTCCTAACTTGCCGATTTAGGAGAAACTCTTAAAAATAATGGGTGTGTCAGTCCTAATTTTAGGACTCCTAAATTTTTGCTCTAAGAGTATTTCACAAAGCATTTTAGCGCTAAATCTAGCTCCTAAATCTGTGAAATGTTAGGAGTAGTCAAGAGGACTCCTAAGTCACTACCCCGCTAGAAATTTTACGTTCCCAGAACATTCTCAGAACTTCCCCACTGGTGTTGAGTAACGTTCCCATTATGTTCACAGACGGTCAAGATGTGGAGTTCTTTTAAGGTTTGGGGGACGTTATTTGGTGGACCTTCAGGGAACATTCAAGACATTCTCTGAACGTTTAGGGAACCATACTTTATTTGGAAATGTTCTCAGAACGTCCCCGCTGCCCTTGTCAAAAACCTGACTAATAAAAGTGGCTGTTCAAACAAAAACTATTTTCACTTAAAGCTCTTTACAGGTATTTCCTGGATTAATATTATGAAACCTTTTCTTTAAATTGCAAATCTCTTGCATTAAGTCATTAGCTGACAAAAACACACACATGAACTAATGTAACTGCTGTATCACTGCACCAGCAACTACACAGTTACTGTCTTTAAATAAACCAACATGCAGCAGAACATCAGTGTTTCTGGATCATCACTGACTGAAGCACAGGCGCTACCCTTCAGCACAATGGTGACACATAAAAAACAGATAAACAACATTAAACAATAACAGGGGCTGTATTCACAAAACATTTTATCTTACCACTAAGAGTTCTCCTAAATAGCAGTAAAAGTTCTTAGCTAAGAGTTTTCTCTTAAAACCTATTCACAAAGCTGCTGAGACAAACTTTTACTAAGGAATAGACTGAAGTCTTAAGCTAAGAGTAAGGGCGGGGTTGACCTCGTTGCTATGGAGTAAACACACAGTGATTGGCTGATGGGGGAGGAGTCAGAGATTTAATCATAGAAATATATTGTAGAATGAGGTGTCATGTTTCCACATTAAAATAAAGGTTTTAAAATACAAATGTTCCCCTATTCAAATAAATGTTTTTTTTAATAAAAATGTTCCCACAGTCAAAATAAAATGTTGACATATTGTTGCCATAAAGGTTTTAAAATGTAGGCTAAGTGTCACTAATTAAACTATACAGTTAATTGTCCACCTCTTGGATGTCTGCATCTCAAGAGAATGCAGAATTCAACCGACAAATTATGTTTTATAAACAAAGTTTGGGAGAAACACATTCAAACGGTCTTTCTAATCAGCACGAGAAGAGGAATAAATACACAGACGAGATTATATATATATATATATATATATATATATATATATATATATATATATATATTTATTTATTAATTTTTTTTTTTTTTTTTTTTTACTCTATTAAATTGTTTGTAAGTGTGAACCCATGAAAACCACTGCCATGTATGTAGACATATGATAATGCATAAGATCCTGTTCTTCTTTGAAAGTTTTTATCTTTATGCAGAAATTATTCAGACAACATCATGTCGATTCACACAGACATCAAGATTCTGCGTATGATCCTCAACAATGGTGACAATTTTCAGATAAACAGATTAACTCTGAACATCACAAAACAAGCTACTAAAGTCACAAAAAAAAAGTTTTTTTAGCGTCCCCATTGTTGAGGATCATATGCTGATTCATGATGTCTGTGTGAGTCTAAAAGACACTGTTCAAAACTCTGTATAAAATATAAAAAAAAACTCTGGAGAAGACCAGTGAATCATCAGCACTAAACAACCAAATTCATCTGATCAGACTTTCTCCTGCATCTTTTGCTATAACAAACGTGTTTTGAAAAGTTAAAGCAGCCAAAGAAAATCTAATAATTAAATAGCAAAAATCAAGAGCCCATCTAAAGCAAACGCTCTCCTCTATAACGGTGACTTCAAACTTTATATTTTCTATAAAACGCACACATAGAAGGCGAAGTTTTTGTGCAACTTTGTCTAAAAGTGACAAATTCTGAATTATTTTTTTTTTGCCACACCAAAAGTATTCTCGTCGCTTTATAATATTAATATTGAACCACTGTACTCACATGAACTGATTTAAATATGTTTTTAGTACCTTTATGGATCTTGACAGAGGAAATGTCATTGCTCCCTATGCAGGCCTCACAGAGCCATCGGATTTCATCAAAAATATATTAATTTGTGTTCTGAAGATTAACGAAGGTCTTACGGGTGTGAAACGACATGAGGGCGAGTAATAAATGACAGAATTTTCATTTTTGGGTGAACTAACCCTTTAAGGTGTGCCTTTAGCCCCGTTGTACCCTATACTACAAATAACTTTAGTCATTTCATTAATTCTCTCAAAATAAGGATGGATATTTAGTTCATGGTTTAAACTAATTCAATTTTAAGAAACCAAAAGGCATTCTTTACTTCATTTGTAATCCAGTGAAGTTTTTAATAATAATAAAAAAAGTCTATAAAACCCATGTCATCACATCTGAATTCTGTGAATCGTCTTGAGCTCTATACAGCACATTCCCACTAAGATTACCAGTTCATATTGTTTTAAATGATGAATTACCTGGAGTTTCTGTGTGTCCTTTGGAAAGTTCAGAGATGAAATCTTCTGGTAATGTCTTCAGCTGAAGTCTGAAGTTCACTGGATATCTGTAGTAATATTTATACTGAGAAAAAACTGCCCTTTACCCTCATGGACCCAGACTCTGCTGGCCCCTGAGATGAGATTTTAGAATGGCGCCCCCATTGGCACACCACAGCATTACAGCATTGTGAGCTTAATGTCATTCATGTTTGGACTTTTGTGCCAGGAAAAAAAGGGTTTGTGATTCGAGACTGCACACACCTGGACTTCTTTACAGACCATGATCATGTGTGATAAACAAGGTTTATACAGTGGGCTCCAGAAATATTGGCACCCTTGGTGAAATATATACTGACTATTAAAAAATAGTTTTTGCCACTTCTTTTCTTAGTATTTCATTCTAAATATTCACAAAAATAACTACATAAAAACGTGTGGTTTTTATTTTGTTTTGTTTTTTAAATGTACTAAAATTATTTTCTAGTTCTATTGTCTAGTTCTCCTTGGGGTCACAAAGTCACCAAAAATATGACCAGATCTCACATATATAACCACAACGTATCTTATATATTATAATATATATACTACAATATACTGATAACCATAATATTTAAAATATTTTAAATTATTTTTAACTTATCTGCGCATCATTCATCCTGCAGATTTCATTATTATTTTGCTAGTCCTGAATTGCGAAATGTTTCATTAAACTGTTAACCGCTGTCTGTGTCTTGCTTTATTTATATCCCTTGAGGCTTTTAGTCCAAAAGTGCTGTCATTCAGCTAAAAACTTATGGATTATCATATGTTTACTTCAAATATATATTTGAAGTAAATATTTAGAAGAATATTTTGTTGTAATTTTCACCCAAAATATGGCGACGTGAGCATTATGGAACTCTAAATTCTCACATGTAATTTGTTTTATTCATACTGGACACCGGAGGGCGCCCTCACGCAGAAAGTCCACAAGTGAGACCCATAGAAGTATTGAACTTATGACATTCCAGGAAATCCATAATTTAGGCTGCATCCAAAACCTTAGGCAGCTGACTCGTTGCCTCGCAATGACTTAACATAAAGTGTTTACACATGAAGATACCTCATGAAACTGATATTGGACAAAAGTACACAGAAACTACCCACCAACCTCAAATATAATGCCATCTTTATTTTTATAGCTCAACTATCACGGAAAGGAATGCACATTGTGAGATATCAAAGGCAGTGAAGGATACATCTATGCTGCCTTCAGAAATCGCTCAGATGATGGTATCTCAGGAGACCGGATGTGGAACGATCATTGGATTCGGACATGTCTTATTGTTTCTTAAGGATAATGTATTATTCATAATACTGTTGAACATTTTTTTTTTTTTTTCTCACATGGTTATTTCTTTGGCAGTCAAATTAGTCAGAAGTCTCAGTTATTGTAATTGTTGAATGAGATGGTGTGATTAATTGGCTTAAAAAAGAAAGCAAAACACAAAATAAGCAAAGTAAGGGTAAATTTGACTGACAACTTTTAAGGTTTCTATAAATATCATGATATATTGTTACTGTGAATTACTTTTGCAACAATAACGGTGTTGTGAAAAATCTGATACAGTGGCAGCCCTAGTGACCTCAAACAGCAGCCTCATGTTTGCCAGGCATTACTGGAACTTTCAGAGGGACTGGGTTTGATCGGCAGATGAGACCTAAATAAATCTTTGTGGAACAACACTAGGGTGAACAAACTATTTAAGTCAACTGTAAAATCTCCTTTCGTTTTTAATGTGGACATAATACACACATATGCTGAACTTACAGAAAGTCCTCTGTGACAGAGTTTGTTTTGCTGTTAATATGTAGCTCATTTATTAAACTTATCTATGACAAACAACATGCAAGGCTTCATTTCCCAAAAGCATCGTGAGCCCAAGTTGATCGGGACGCTTTTGGGAAACGCAGCAAGAGAGCAATGGCCACGCATAGATATTTTAAGGGGCGCAGTTGCCAAACCAAAGACAAAAGCCACAAGATCAAACAAGATAGATTTTGAACAATTAACAGGGCCGACAGGCATTAGATTTGTTGCATTCGTTTTTTACTAGACTGTCTGCAGTGGTAAAAAAAAAAAAAATTGTAACGCATGATAAAATTAAAAGTATTGATGAAAGACATCTGACAGCAAGGCAACATGCTACTCAATGCGCCATTGTTAATGTCTTCTAATTTTCTTGGCCATTAACATTTGACAGTGACTGTAAAAATCTGGAACTGTACTCATCTTGTCGTTCAAGCTGCTGTCATGAAAATATAATGTGCCTGTAGGTTAAAGTTTTACTCAGTCGTATCATCTCCTGTTTGATATGGGAAATGCATCCGTCTATACAGAAGCAGAGATAAAAGAATGCCCTTCAGACACACACAAAAGTGCACTAAGTTTACATAAAAACAATAGCCAATGCTGACCCACTTCAAGCACTGAAGGGACACATTTCACTTAACACATGAGTAGCAGTATACTGTTTTTTCTGTAGCTCAGTGGTTAGAGCGTGGCACTAGCAATGCCAAGGTCATGGGTTTGATCCCAGGGATTGCACATACTCAGATACAAATGTATAGTACAATGCAATGTAAGGCGCTTTGGATAAGTGTCTGCCAAATGCATAAAAATGGTACTGTCTGTGTTGCTCCTTTAGTAGGCAAAATACTGTATATGAGTGGAGTGGATTTCCCTCCATTCTAAAAGCATTTTGTAAGCAAAATGTTGCCTGCATGCATTCTGGGGCAAAGGCCATAAATCTGTGCATAGAGTAATAATGTTTGCAGTGCCAACAAATGCTGTTCTCAAATATTTTAAGGGACAGTGGGCCAGATGAATGTAATGTATATAATCTAGACACATGATTTATTAAAAAAAATAATAGAGGGAAGGACATTTGAATGTTTTTAAACATGGGGCTAAAACCGCATAAAATAATCTTTTTAACCAAATTCAAGTTAAAATTCAACTCTTTATATGAATTCTGCCTACATATTTTTACTAAAATATCTAAATAAAATATTCTCTGAAGGAAACTGTGGTAAAGGTTAACTCATATATATATATATATCCAGGTGTGAAAAACTTGTTGCATCTTTCCCAAAAAGACTAATGGCTGTATTAGATCTTCTACTAAATACTGAGCAAAGGGTATGAATACTTAGGACCATGTGGTATTTCAGTTTTTCTTTTTTAATAAATCTGCAAAAATGTCAACAATTCTGTGTTTTTCTGTCAATATGGGGTGCTGCGTGTACATTAATGAGGAAAAAAATGAACTTAAGTGATTTTAGCAAATGGCTGCAATATAACAAAGAGTGAAAAATTTAAGGGGGTCTGAATATTTTCCGTACCCACTGTATATATACAGTACTGTACAGAAGTCTTAGGCACGTCATTATTTCCACCCCCCAAAAAAGGTTTTAAGCCAGTTATTTATATCTTTTGCTGTAGTGTGGCAATAGGAAATATCCGTTCACATTTCCAAAAATTCATTTTGCCATTAATTGTAAGAATCCAGTGAGATTTTTGAATACACAAAGAGTCTGACAGCAGCTGCATTTAAAACAGCTGAAAATACTGATGTGCCTAAGACTTCTGCACAGTACTGTATATATATTTCAGTTCCCTTTCGAATGGGAACTCACACTGCATCCCCTAGATGGCACTATGACAATGAACTTGACATTGGCAGGTGGCAGCCTATGATGTCACTACTAGTACGACTGTGAGTATAAGGACAACAGTGTTTTGGTGGCCTGAAAACCCTAACTTTTGCTAGTTTTTGAAAACAATACTTTTGTCATCTCCATGTAAACTGGTGTGAGGTTGAATAATCGAGTGCTCTGCGTATGCTCAGACGCGTAGTCTTTCTTTACAAAGTAACATCGCCAACTACTTGTCTGGCATGCCTAATACAGCATTTTTAGTCATTTTCACAGAGCCTTTTTGAGAAGCAGTTCTGGGCAACAGAATGTTGTTATTCCTCCTCTCATCTTGAGAGTTGTGACATGGAGAGGTTTTCATCCTTTGTTATGGACCAGGTAGTGTTGCCAAGTGGTTAGGCTCTCTTTAGCCTCCTTGGGTATTGCTATAGGTCTGGAGTGCTGGTAGGCTTCTTCTCATTATGAGAATCTTTCTGTGAGGCCCCTGCTTTATAGATCAGTGCTCCACCTGGGGCAGCAGCATCAAGTTGTTAGGTGTGCTATGTACCTCCTTGTAGGGGTAGGGTAACAATGCAGAGTTGTTAGGGTCTCTTTAGCCTCCGCGGCTGTTTGTTTGAAAGAGCATTACTATGCCTTCTCTTTTCTAAAATAAATTGTACATTCAGGCCTCAGCTCTCCCAGAGCTTTGTCTTTTTATGTAATTCTGAGTAGTAGGCTCTCTGTAAGCCTCCTTTGGAGCTGCCCTGAGTATAGAACATATTCTGCCTCTCGACCTTAGAGAGTCAGCATATTGAGGCCCCTGTTCTCCGAGACCGAATTGACTAGGTTGATAGGCTCTCTGTGAGGCTCCTTGGCCATTGCTTTTGAACTAGAGAGCTGTTAGGCCTCCTCTCGCCATAGAGAGTTGTTATATTAGAGGCCTTCACTCCCCTGAGCTAAGCCAAAGCTAAGCCAAATATTGCAAGCGTTGCTAGGCCTCCTCTCGCTAGAGAGAGTTATCTTTTCTGAGGCCTCTGCTAGGACAGCATTTGCAAGTTGTAGGCTTTCTGTGGGCCTCCTGGAAAGCTGTCCTTAGCGTGGGGCATAGTTAGGTCTCTCGATTTAGAAAGTCGTCATGTTGAGGCCTCTGCTGCTAGAGCTTGGCTATGTTGCTAAGTTTTTAGGATTTCTGTGAGCCTTTTTGGCCACTGCTTTTGAACAAGATCATTGCTAGGCCTCCTCGTGCTAGAGAGTCATCTTATTGAGGCCTCTGATCTCCAGAGCTCAGGTGTAAGTTGAATAGGTGATAGGTAATAAGTGATAGGCTCTCTGTGAGTCGCCTTTGCTACTGCGAGGACTCCAATTTTTGGTTCCCAGAACGTTCTGGGAATGTTAGTTTCTGGTTCCCAGAACATACATCCTAACGTTCTCTGTTGGTTAGCCAGGAAAGTTTTCTGAGCTACCTTTTGCTTTGGAGAACATTTCCTAACCTTCCCAGAATGTTCTCAGAATGTTCCCGGAACATTCCCTCAACCTTACTAAAACGTTCCCCTAACCTTCCTAGAACGTTCCCCTAACTTCTTTTTATTCCGATATAATTTACCCTGCTGTATGTCAGTTATCATTCAGCACTCCGTGTCCCATATGGTATAAGCGGCACGGAAGACGGATGGATGAATGTAAATACTACAAACCATGTCTTATTCTGAACTGTTATTTAATCAATAGAATATAGTATAAATAATCTGGGCACATAAACCTTCATATGGAAGATTAAATAAGATCAAATTTATGCATTAATATGTAAGATTTTGTAAATTGTATCACTTACACTGTACCACATGTAGATTTTACG
This sequence comes from Megalobrama amblycephala, assembly GCF_018812025.1. Taxonomy (NCBI): domain Eukaryota; kingdom Metazoa; phylum Chordata; class Actinopteri; order Cypriniformes; family Xenocyprididae; genus Megalobrama; species Megalobrama amblycephala. The sequence continues at coordinate 67,350,450 of NC_063044.1, read as the reverse complement.
TTAAACAAACAATGACTTCAACACTATGGCCCGGTTTCACAGACAGGGCTTAAGCTAAGCCAGGATTAGGCCTTAGTTCAATTAGGGCATTTAAGTAATTTTATAAATGTGTCTTAGAAAAAAATATTACTGATGTGCATCTTGAGACAAAACAGTTGCACTGACATATTTTGAGATATCTCTTCAGTTGAAAGTTCAAACATGCATTTTAGTCTAGGACTATCTTAAGCCTTGTCTGTGAAACCGGGGGAATATGTTTGTTATATATATATATATATATATATATATATATATATATATATATATATATATATATATATATATATATATATATATATAAAATATCAGAGGTCGCGTTAACCGAAAATTTTCCGTCATTGATGGAATTTTTTTATCAATGACGGAAAAATCTGAAGGCCGTCACAGGGTGATCTACTGTAAATTACACTCAGGGTGATCTACTGTAAACTGTAACTGTAATTCCCACCCCTGTCCAGTTGGTGGCGAGTGCGCTCCAATGTAGCAGCAGAGCACTGGATCCAGAACAAATATAAAACTGGCAGGAATCTTTTGCTATGCGTTTGATACTGATAACGCACAGGCGAGTACTCAGAAGCTACAACTCTCTATCACGCCACATTAAAGAGCGCCAAAACGGTATTTATTGCTTGAATTTCTTAATGAAATGGACAGAATTTGAAATCTGAGACTTTTGTTCCATATCAAAAGCAACACAAAGCGTTAAGCCTATTGCGATTTATTGGATGGGAGGCGCACAATGCACTGTTTAATCATCAACTGAAAACAGCATATAGCCTACCAAGAGATCGATTGTGATTTACGAATCGATATTGGTCTCATGAATTCGCAAAACAGCAAGGAGACATTTTAATTGTTTATTAATAAAGTAATGTTTTCTGAATCAGTGTCGGCTGCAAAGATTGATATTGACTCTCATCATCTCCTCATGGATGCGCTAGAGAGAGAATGCACTTCATTCGGTTTAGTCTACATAATCAGAGTACCCTATTTCTTTTCGTTTTGAATTAATTCATTTTCGTTAAAGTAGGTATTTAAAGCTTTCTGTAGATATATTTCTCATGTCTGACGCGTTCCAGTTCAAGCGCCAGTGATCGCGCCCGCGCCTCCATGTCATGATTATATTGTCTGCTATATTTGCTTCTTATTTATTACATCCAGGCAATTGGTTAATGGAACATTGATTAAAATTAAGATACAATTTTTACAAGACGAAATTCACTTTAAAGAAAGGCTTTCTACAAAATAAAACTTAATGAAGTGTTTAAAATCATGTCTGACCCTCTCCATGTCTCCCGATATATTGCGCATCTTATGATGCATCTTACTCATGCTGTTTACTTTTCATAATCAAATAGATGAATTTTAAATATAACATAGGACTATTTAAACATAAATAGGAAACTACGTTTTCTTTAATGGCTACCATCATAGCCTATAGTACAGTACAGAGAAATTTCACGTGTGAATTACCCGTCATTTTAATTTTCATATTTTAATTATAATAACACATTTAATTGCTTTTGTTTTTGTTCAAATGCTATAATAACACATTTAATTGCTTTTATTTGTGAACAAAAATAAAATCAATTAAATGTGTTATTATAATTAAAATATGAAAATTAAAATGTCTGTCAAAATGACGGACATATATGACGGATATAATATATATATATATTTTATTCACAGACAATTATGTGACTTTAACTGGGATAACATTACAGCCCTGGCTTAATGAACATACCCATTCCATTAGGCAGAAATGTAGAAAAGCAGAATGCAAGTGGAAGAAAGATAAACTTAAGGTTTCATTTGAAATGTTTTGTGATTCATTAAAACAATATCAAGCCACTGTCGGGGCTGCAAAATCTAATTATCTCTTGGAAATAATTGCTAAAAATGCCCATAGGCCTAGGTAATTTTTAATACAATAGATACTGTTATGAACCCTGCCATGGTTGGCCATTCTACTGCAACCCCCGGGACGTGTGAAAGGTTCCTTGAATTTTTTGTTGATAAAATTCAGGATATTAGAACACCAAACCGTGGCCCCAACTGTGACTCATTCTAAACCTGAGTTGCCTCCAAGAACTTTCAGGCTTTTTGACCCCGTCTCTTTCACTTAATTGTCAGATATAGTTTCATGATTGAAACCTACAAATCACAACAGACCTACTATTCGATAAGCAGATAAGTGCTGTTATTAATGGAAGCTTCTTTCATCTTTGGTCTATTCCCAAATTTAAAAAATTAGAATTAGTGATTCATGCACTTATCACATCACAATTGGACTAGTGCAATTCTTTATATGTAGATTTGCCTAAATCCACTCTCCTGCCTTAATTAAACTTGGAATATTATTAATCCTGATCTGTTTGTCTTCGTCTTACTGTCTAAACACTCTGTGGAAAGTACCATCATGCCAAAAAAGCTAATGTTAACAAGCTTAAGATTATCAACCAGTGGCTTCAACATGCGTTCTCTGCAGGAGCATGGAGAGTAATCTGTCAGCAGCCGTCTCAGACAATTATTGGTAAACTTTATCCGTGTTACATCCCTATGTGATGTTTTTTGGTGTTCTTTTGTAGTTCTTTTTATTGTGGTCATACACAGATCATACCACATAGAAATAAACATAAATTAGACCTTCAAAGCCAGGCAAAGGTCGTAACAAAGCATTTGGACTTGACAAATTCTTATGGTAGGTTTATATTGATTTTACTTATGAATGTTTCCTCTGTGATAAAACACAATTCTGAGGCATCTGGTAGAGGTACAGGTGCACCAAATCCTGATTTTATTAAAGGTTTTCAACAAGGACTGACCACAACATGTGCTGGTAAATGTTTGCAAGTCAAAGAGTGATTTTTTTTTTTTTTACTGATATATACTGTAATAAATACTGAATTCATCTCCAATATTTTTTTTACACAAATGAGATGCAGTTGACATGGCACTGGTGGGATGTGCAAGCATTTCAAACCCTGGGCAATACTTTATCTATGTAAATTTTCTCACAGCTTGGACAGTAGACAGTGCCTTAGAGCACGATATTAGCAAAAACAAGGTTTACTGAGAAATTTGAGGTGCTTTAATAATGAAAATGACATTTAATGTTTGTGTATAAATCACTTATTGAATCTGAGATTCATTTTAACAGAATTCCCTGAATCAGTTCTCCAATCCTGAAAGCACACTGAAAGAATTCTGCGCTTGTTTGTCCTTCAGTTTTCCATCTTCATACAGATAGATGGAGGAACCTGAATTGGAGGGATCTGAGATGGCAGAAATAACAAAAAGGACTTTCTTTCCCTCAAACAGCTTTGGTAAACCTTTGAAGACATTGATGTTAAATCTCATCTTTGCGATAAGATCAAAATCATTAAACCACTTTCTGATAGGTGTCACAGAAATCATGTCAAGTTTCCCTTCTAGCTCTGTAAATCTGTCAGATTTCAGGAACTTTTTCAAGACTGAAAGATATGGGTCTTTATAGTTCAAAGATGTGAAGGTAAAGCAAATCACTTCAGGAAAATCAGGATTAAGAAGGATGGTGTTGAAGTGGTCTGAGTCTTCAATTTTGATCCCATCCAGTGACTTGGTGAGAGAACTCAAGATGTGAAGTTCAGTCTTTGCATCATTTAACCACTGGTTAAGCATCTCAGCACCGAATGGGGAGCTCCTGTGGATCTTCAGGATGTCTTTCAGAGACTTCTCCTCCTCCTCTCCTCCTCGAATAGCAGACAAGACCCTGCCAACTGCTTCCACAAGCATTGACTTGTATGTGCTAAATGATTTCTGAAATGAGCGCAGCCTCTCTTTAATGTCTTTGAAACTATTAACCAGTGTGTTTCCTGACAGCTCATTGTATTTCCTCTCTGCCTCCCCCAGCTCCTCGATTATAGCTTCGGTTTCAAGAGCCACACTTGTACTGATTTCTCTCTCTACCTGAGCTGCCTTTGAGTTCAAAAGATGAAGAGGATAAAGCCAGACTTTTACAGGAACTTGATTCTGTGGATTCTTCAGCAGAGTAGGGAGCGTCTTGTACAAACTCAAGGCCTCCATGTATGTGGTGGGGTTCTGCTTAAGGTGGACGTCACTGTGAAATGTGCAGGCGATCTTCTCAGCCATTTTCTTTTCAGCATCAGTCATTTTTAAAGTTGCATTTGCCTCACTAGAAAACTCAGGGATCTTTTTGACCATAACATTCAGTTCTTCCTCAACCTCCTGCTTGTTTTCCTCTTCTGAAAATGTCAGATCAAACACCATGAATGCCTGAGCTCCATACAGCACAGCAACGACCACATGAGTTGCAGTTTTCTGCTCAAACACCTGAGGGTTGGTGATCTGGCCCATTTGACTCATAGTGAGTTGTTCAAATCTTGTGGTTTCACTGAAATATTCTGTAACTCTGGACTGTTGGTTGGAGGATTTGGTGTCATGAAGGTACTTGGCGGATCCTCTCACCTCCACAAGCCCCCCCAAGAAACTGGCCTTTAGGGAAGCACTTACATCCAGGAGATCGAATTTACTTGAGAGAGAGTCAGAGCTATGGACCATCACAACTGTTCTGGGCTGTGGATGACTGTCCAAATCTTCACTCAGTGATTTCTTATCCCACAGAGTAACACCTGAAATCAGAAGTGGCTTTAACAGTTACCCTATGTATGAATGCATAAATCGACTAATGCCGCGTTCCAGGCAACCCGTAACCATGTTTTTCCAAACTTCTACCCGTGAAAGTGCAATGGATAAGCAGTCAAACCCGTGACTTCCCACCCGTGAACTCATACTAGATTGATGTACTCCCAGTTATGCGCTCTGGTGTCACGTAGCCTGTGAAACAATAATAGCAGCCCCTATGGATGGAAGTGCATGATAAAATAATGTAAAATAAAAGGTATAACAGCTTCTCTTGCCTTATGCGGCATTTTCCTCCTCTGTTTCCCTCAAATAAGCAAGGAGTAAGCACCTTTAGTGATAGAAATAATTGTAAATGAGCATAAGCCCTGTACGGTCTGCCATGCTGGTTTGTTTACACTCAGGCAGTTTAGTGTGACTTTCCTGGAGCACTATGAAGTCGTGAGTCGTGGTTTGAAGTCGCGACTTAAGGGTTCAAAAACATGCCTGGAACGCAGCATAAATATCTTATTGTAAACAGTACTGAAACTATTTGCAGCATTCTTCTGTTGTATGTTCTCTGCGTAAGTGGATTAAGAATGTGACGTTATATATTGTGTGGGCTGTATGATATGCTATTGACAGGGTTTTGTGTCATTAATTAGATAACAAATGTTATTTCATTCAGGAATGTCTCATTATGGAACACACACAAGAGATATATGAACTTTATTCATGTTAATCCACAGGTATTTCACTCTTATTGTCTTTTTATTTTCTTTATATTCTGGTATTGTGTTAAAGGTGCAATATGTACTGCAATATGTTTTGCAGTAAAACATTCAAAAACCACTAGGCCAGTGTTATATAATTTGTTCACTTGAGTACTTACAATATCCCAAATGTTTGCAACTAATAGACAAGGGTTTTGATATATTTTAGACAGAAAACTATGGTTTTATCCCACAACACTCACTCCTGCTCTGCTTCACACTACAGTAACATTAATAATCACATCCATCAACATGATTTCTTCCCGACTCCAATCCCTATTCTTTTCCACCGACCGTTGAGGTGAAGACCATGTCCCACGCTCAAACTTGGCGTCATCAAGCTACGTCTTTGTTTTAAATAGGCCTCTAGCGGAAGAATTTTTACATAGTGCACCTTTAATATTATGTTTCAATGTTAATGAGAAGTGTATTGAAGGAAATGGTTATTTAGGTAGGTGCAGCACCTGGAATGAAGGAATCCCTGCGAAGGTCATACAGCATACCGGGAAACAAAGGTCTTCCGAGGGCTGCTACTTCCATTGGATGGGCTGTTAACAAGAAGAAAAGACAATATAACCAGATAAAAAAGTTTGTCAAGGCAATTTTGATTGAATGCTTGACCTGAAAGTTTGAAGTTTGAAGGTTTCAAAGGAAATACCATTTATTAGAAAAACAGACAAAGATTAGCATGATTTAACATGTTTCTAGCATGAATTAACACATTCCCTATCTAGCATGATTGCTAGCATTATGTTGCTAACATATTTTACCATATTAATAGTATGACTTAGCCTGTGGCTATCATAATTTAACATGCTGCTAACATGATCTAACACATTGCCAATATGTTTTAGCATGTTTCTTACATTTTAACATGTTGCTAAAAAGTTTTAGCATGTTTATAGCATGTTTTGACATGTTGTTAGCATTTGTTTAATCTATTCATTGACTTTATTTTTTTGTGTGTATTGCATTATTGAATTTAAATGTACTTAAATGTTCAGAGTTCTTGTTATAAGGAAAAGAGTTATTAAACCTGTTATATTGACAACACTTTTTTGCAACTTATGGGATTTTTCATAGTTTTGATCGTCTAGTTTATGAAATCCATAAGTGCGATTGGTTAGAAAAGATATAGCAATTCGAGTCAAAACAGTCTGAAGGTCTGACCCAGGTTTGGTGGTTGTAGCTTCAATGCTTTAGGACTAGTTAGAGTTAGACATTTAAGTCTCAGAAGAATAATTCGTTTTAAGAATGTTTAAATGTGTTTGCCTTCTTAAGCCAAAATAAATATTTTCACCTTAGTGATAATGAAAACTTTTTAAAAACATTAGAAATGTGTTATAAAACATAGCTATTTAATCACAGAACTTCTTTAGCCCCATAGGCCAACTAAGGCACAATCTGATGAGAAAAGTGCTAAAGACACAAACCAAAATTAGAGTCATCATTGGTTATAGTTGATACCTGAAGTCACACAACATAAAGAAACTCTTTATAAGAGCTGAAGTATTCATTTGTGCTATAAATAGTTCTTAATGCTCCCACAGACATGACTGCCATTTTACCTGGAGTCTTTGCAGTTCCTCTGGGTGGTAAGACATTAAATCTTTCCTCAGTCCTAGTCTCACTGGGTTTGGGCTGTAACGTTTCCTATTTTTAAAGAAATCAATAATTTTCTTAAAAAAAGAAAGGAAAAGAAAAAAAAACTTCCACTGATATTTTAAATCCTTAAAGGATTAGTTCACTTTCAAATTAAAATTTCCTGATAATTTACTCACCCCCATGTCATCCAAGATATTCAAGTCTTTCTCTCTTCAGATGAAAAGAAATGAAGGTTTTTGATGAAAACATTCCAGGATTTTTCTCCTTATAGTGGACTTCAATGGCCTCCAAACGGTTGAAGGTCAAAATTAGTTTCAGTGCAGCTTCAAAGAGCTTTAAACGATACCAGACGAGGAATAAGGGTCTGATCTAGAGAAACGATAGGTCATTTTCTAAAAAAACCAAACAAAATAAAAAAAAATATATAAGTTTTAACAATAAATGCTCATCTTGAACTAGCTCTCTTCTTCTTCTCTATTAGAGTTCCAGCAGTGTAGACACTGCTAAATGTATTACTGCCCTCCGCAGGTCAAAGTTTGAACTAATTGTATTATATACTTGCACTAGAATATTGAATATGACAATTTAGTTCAAACTTTGACCTTTGGAGGGCAGTAATACACTTAGCAGTGTCTACACTGCCGAATTGAAATAGAGAAGAAAAAGAGAACTAGTTCAAGATGAGCATTTATGGTTAAAACGTAAAAATCTTTTTTTTTTTTTCTTCTTTTTTTTTTTTAAGAAAATGAGCGATGGTTTCTCTAGATAAGACCATTATTTCTCGCCTGGGATCGCTGTAAACTGTAATTTTGACCTCCAACCATTTGGAGGCCATTGAAGTCCACTATATGGAGAAAAATCCTGGGATGTTTTCATCAAAAACTTTAATTTCTTTTCTACTGAAGAAAGAAAGACATAAATATCTTGGATGACATGGAGGTGAGTAAATTATCAGGAAATTTTCATTTGAAAGTGAGCTAATCTTTTAATCTCTTGAAATACGTTTCATTTTGTCATAAGGCACACTTGCCTCTGCGTTCACCACAGCAAGGGTTGCCAGACACAGATACACATAAATGTAGATGCAGTTCGGCTGCTTCAGGTTCATCAAAAGAGCCGCCATCTTAGAAAAGATAACAAGAACACCTGTTGGATTAAAAGGCAACATTACAAAAACTAAGTATACTTCAAATTCATTTTATTAACAATACTTAAGTTCAAATATATTTTAAAGGATACTTTATGCAGTAAGTATACTAATATCAATGTACTTCTACTACTATAGTAGCATTTATGTACATGTACTATTTGAATATAGTACTTAGTTGGGACTAGATGGGCTCACTTTTACCCCCAGTTTCACAGAATAAAATGCATGTTTGAGCTGTCTCAACTGAAAATTACTTGTACTAACGTATCTTAAAATTGGTCAGTGCCATTATTTTATTCCAAGATGCACACAGTAAGGTTTTTTAAAGGCATTTTTATAAAGACATGCATAAATATTGTAATTTGACTAAGTAAAAAAAAATAGATAAAAAAAAGTCAAAATTTATTTATTTATCACCCATTGACAGTCTAGGAAATCCAAAATTTCTTCTGAAGAGATAACTTTATATGATAAAGCTTTTAAGCTTACAGTATTCTACTGTAAAAAATACATGAAATGTCTGTATTTTTTTCCTGTATATAATACGGTAACTTACTGCAATTAACTGCTTTTTTTCCGTAGCATTTTTACAATATTTTATAGTTAAAATTACACTGATGTTTTACTGTGAAACTGTCTGTTAAACCAGGCCTTAGTGTATAAAAGTAAACTTTAAGAAAAATAGTTTACAACTATGTTTTGTTGTTGTTGTTAAATGTAGTTACATGTATACTGATAGATTACCAGTTAAATGCTTGCAGCACATTTTTTTAGTTGATGAAAGTACACTTTAAAGTATAGTCTCAGTAAACTACTAGTTTAATAGTTTTATACTGCAAGTATAGTTTTCTTTGTAATTCAATATTTTCTAACAAATCTATTGTTCATCAAAGTTCAAGGAACCAAACAACACTCTTTCCTTCAGTTCCTTTGCAATCAAGTGATTTTTTTTTAATTTAATTTTAGTAAAAACATGTCTATAAAAAAATCCCCTGTGATCACATCTGAATACTCTTCTTGAGCTCTAAACAGCACATTCACACATTACCAGTTCATATTGTTTTAAGTGATGTCTTAGTTTTAAATGATGAATTACCTGGAGTCTCTGTGTCCTTGGGAAGTTAAGAGCTGAAATATTCTGGTAATGTCTTCAACTGAAGTCTGAAGCTCACTGGGCTTCTGTAGTGATATTTATACTCAGAAAGAAACTGCCCTTTACCCTCATGGACCTTTTCCAATCCTATCTCTCTCTCTCTCTCTCTCTCTCTCTCTCTCTCTATCTCTCCCTCCCAATTCAATTCCTGTCTGCTCTACACTGTCCTACCATAATAAAAAAGGCGAAAACAACAAAAATAAAAAATAAACTTCACCTGCCAAAAATAATGAGCCGATAATGTATCTAATTGGACAGTCTGTGTGTGTGTGTGTGTGTGTGTGTGTGTGTGTGTGTGTGTGTGTGTGTGTGTGTGTGTGTGTGTGTCAGAGACTCTTATAGAGAAGTTAAGGCAAATGAGCAACAGCACACACACACAAAAACACTCTGAAGGTTATAAAAGAGTAGGCTACACAGGAGAGTACATTTATTAAGAGGTTAATTCCTTCTCAGTGTAGGAAGAAGATTTATTTTATCCCAGCAGAAATTAAAGGAACACTTTAATGTTCATGTTCATCCTGTGGGTTTTCTGTAACACAGTTCAGTTTTACTGTTTTCGAATCCATTCAGCCAATCTCCGGGTCTGGCGGTACCACTTTTAGCATAGCTTAGCATAGTTCATTGAATCTGATTAGACCGTTAGCATCTTGCTCAAAAATGACCAAAAAGTTTCAATATTTTTCCTATTTAAAACTTGACTCTTCTTTAGTTAAATCGTGTACTAAGACAGACAGAAAAGGAAAAGTTGTGATTTTCTTGGCTGATTTGGCTAGAAACTATATTCTCATTCAGGCGTAATAATCAAGGAACTTTGCTGCCGTACCATGAGTGCAGCAGGCGCAATGATATTACGCAGCATCTCTCACAAATGTCTCTTTGGTCATTTTTGAGCGAGACCTGCCAGACCCTGAGATCGGCTGAATGGATTCGAAAACGGTAAAACTCAACTGTTTAACTCTAGGGGAGTTAGAAAATGAGCCTTTTTTTTTAAAAAAAAAGTGGAGTGTTCCTTTAAGCTGTATAACTGCAGCCTAATTTGAAGAATGTCTAGAATAGTTAGGAGTGTATATGTATGTAGGTATAGGTATACACACTATAGAGCTGATTGAGATGCACCCCTCATTCATGCACCCAAATTGAGCTGCTGCTTTTCCTTTTAATGGCTGTTAGCAAAACCACTTGAAGATGCACACTGCCACCTACTGCACAACACCTGCATGACATCTGACGTAAAGGATCAGGCTTATGAGAGCCAATGGTGTTCAGTTAAAAAAATGCTAAATAGGCCCCAATATCTATAAAAAACTCTTTTGAGTTATAGGATATTATATCTCAAGAATCGGTATATATTTATATATTTATAAAAGAAATAGTTTTTTTTTTTTTTTTTTTTTTTTTATAAAAGAAAGTGTTTTCCTTTTACCACAATTTCCTTTTTAGGGAAAACTATTCTGGAAGCTCAAGTGGCCTCTGATATTTTTGTAAAAAAAAACAACAACAACAACAACAAAAAAACAACATGTAGGCAAAATCTATGCAAAGTGGCAGTTGAATTTTAATTTTAACTTGAATTTGGTTCTAAATATTATTTTCAGTTTTAGCCTGCTGTTTGAAAACATTCAAATGTCCTACCCTCTGTTGTTTGTTTTTTTTAACAATTCATGTGTCGAGAATATACATTAGATTGATCTGGTGGCCTTCTTCATTTGGCCCAGTGCCCCTTCAAATGTTTGAAACTGCATTTGTTGGCACTGCAAACATTTTCATTGTATGCACAGGATTATTGCCTCTGCTTGGTTTGGCAACGTGCCCCTTAAAATATCTATGCATGGCCATTGCTCTCTCACTGTGTTTCCCAAAAGCATCGTGAGCACTGATGGCAATGGTCTTTCAGATCATCTTGGGCTCACAATGCTTTTGGGAAATGTTATTTGACACAGATAACAAGTTCAATAATAAGCACAAAAAAGAGCTACATATTAACAGCAAAACAAACTCTGTCTGTCAAACAGGACTTTCTGTAAATTCACCTAATGTGGGAATGTATAATCGAGATTTTACAGTTTTCTTAAAGGGTTTGTTCCACAAAGATTTAATTTGGTCTCATCTGCCGATCAAAGCCAGTCCCTATGAAAGATTCAGTAATTCCTGGCAAACATGAGGCTGCAGTTTGAGGTCACTAGGGCTGTCACTATATCTGATTTTTCACACAATGAGACCAAAAGGCCAATTTATGGTAATGATATTATGTTCTATACTCATGGCAGCTCCCAAGGAAGCTCAAATAGAGCCTACGACTCTGAATTGCATAAAAATATGGATTTCTAGAAAAGCTGAAGCCTAAATGTTCAATTTCCCTTAGAAAAGAGAAATGCCTACATTTACGTTCACATTTACTCATTTAGCAGACACTTTCATCCAAAGTGACTTACAAATGAGAAGAACAAGAGAAGCAATCAGACCAACAAGAGGGCAACAGTATACAAATACTGAAACAAATCTCAGTTTGTCTAGCACAGTACACACACCAAAGTTTGTTTGTTTTTTTTAATCAGGAAAAGACAAATAGAATAAGAAAATGCTAGTATTAATTAGTCAAGCGCTGATGAAAAAGATGTGTCTTTAAATGGTTTTTGGAAATGGCCAAAGATCAGCTGCTCAAATTGAGAATCTGTGAGTGAGCACATTAGTTACCATAGTTGAAAACCAAAGAGCACCTCTTCAAGTCGTTTCACCAGCCTGGAACGGTCCAGGTAAAGGTCCGTGAACGTGATTTTGTGCCTCTTTGGGATGGTACCACCAGGCGTCGTTCACTTGCAGAACGCAAGCTTCTAGAGGGTGCGGTCACCGTGATTTTGCCAAGTAGGACATGTTCCTGGATCAGCATATGTTGTTGATCCTGGAACAACATTCCAGTCTAAAATTTAGTCTTAACCCTATTCCTACCCCTAAACCTAACCCTACCCATAACTTATCCCTAAAATCAGAGGGGAAAGATAGGTGAATAACATTGATGTAGAAGAACCTAACCTTGTTTGCAAGCCTAAACTTGAAATAAATGGTAAACTTGTCCCTCAAATCTGATTGGTTGTTTGGAATGTTGATCCAGGAACATGTCATACTTGGCAAAATCACGGTGACCTAGAGGGTGCATAAGTCTGAACCAGCGATTTTAGGTACATTGGTGCAGACCCAGTGGTTGTTCTGTAGGCAAACATCAGAGCCATGAATTCGATTCGAGCGGCTATCGGCAGCCAGTGCAAACTAATGAAGGGAGGAGTGACATGCGCTCTCTTTGTCTCATTAAAGACCACTCTTGGATTCTGGATCAGTTGCAGAGGCTTGATAGTATATGCTGGAAGACCTGCTAAGAGAGCATTACAGTAGTCCAGTCTGGAGGGAACAAGAGCTTGGACTAGGAGTTGTGTGGCCTGCTCTGATAGGAAGGGTCTAATCTTCCTAATGTTGATCAAGCAAATTAGCAGTACCCAGCCATTGTACTAAAATGGTCTGTGAAGCTTAACTGATCATCAATCACAACTCCAAGATTCCTGGCTGTCCTGGAAGGAGTTATGGTTGATGAACCTAGCTGTATAGAGAAGTTGTGATGAAGTGCTGGGGTGGCTAAAGTTGAAGGAGATGGTTCTTTGTCCAGTATACTGTATACATCACTCTTGGGTTTGGCAACGTGCCCCTTAAAACATCTATGCGTGGCCATTGCTCTCTCGCTGTGTTTCCCAAAAGCGTCCCGATCAATTTGGGCTCACGATGCTTTTGGGAAATGAATCCATGCATGTTGTTCGTCACAGAAAAGTTTAATAAATGAGCTACATATTAACAGCAAAACAAACTCTGTCAAAGAGGACTTTCTGTAAGTTCAGCATATGTGTGTATTATGTCCACATTAAAAACGAAAGGAGATTTTACAGTTGACTTAAAGAGTTTGTTCACCCTAGTGTTGTTCCACAAAGATTTATTTAGGTCTCATCTGCCGATCAAACCCAGTCCCTCTGAAAGTTCCAGTAATGCCTGGCAAACATGATGCTGCTGTTTGAGGTCACTAGGGCTGCCACTGTATCAGATTTTTCACAACACAGTTATTGTTGCAAAAGTAATTCACAGTAACAATATATCATGATATTTATAGAAACCTTAAAAAAAAAAAAAAAAAAAAAAAAAAGATCAGTCAAACTGACCTTTACTTTGCTTATTTTGTGTTTTGCTTTCTTTTTTAAGCCAATGAATCACACCATCTGTCTAAGAAATAACCAGGTGAGAGAAAAAAAAATGTTCAACAGTATTATGAATAATACATTATCCTTAAGAAAATAAACAAGATGGCTTGAAGAACTATGATAAACAGTCAAAATGTTTCTATCTACAGTTTTTTTTTTTTTTTTAAGCTAAAGTGATAGGTAACAAGGCATGTCCGAACCCAATGATTGTTCCACATCCGGTCCCCAGAGATACCATCAACATAGAGATTTTTGAAGGCAGCATAGATGTATCCTTCGCTGCCTTTGAGTCAGCTACCCAAGTTTTTGGATACAGCCCAAATTAGGGATTTCGAAACATACAGCGGGTAATATATTTCCTAATTCAGGACTAGCAGAATAATAATGAAATCTGCAGGATGATGGATGCAGAGGTGGGTGAACAGGTTGGTTTTAAATATTTTTATTATTATGGTAATGTACTGCTCCGAGAAGGGCTGAGGATCGCAACGCAGTAGTTTATTTAGGGTCGATCCAAAAGATGCCCAGGGCACAGTCAAAAACAAGGTTATCCAGAGAAACAAGAAATCAGCCATCTTGGCTAAGGATTTTGACTTGGCGGCCATTGTGTGCATAGACTCTGATATGGCGGCCACATTGTGAACTGGCTCTGGCGCAGGAACAGGACGGGAAGGTACATAATGCATGGGGCTAGCAACCGTCAGAACTGGGCATGATGGTGATTGTGGTGGACCAAGCTCCTTAACCTCTGTAGCTTGGTGTATGGTGGAGAACCCAGCCAGCTGCAGAGCGTAGTCCAAAAACTGAGCAAATGACTCTCGAGAACCATCACGGATAAGCTTCTATTGGTAGTAATCATTTAGTCCATTACAAAATAAGTCAATAAGAGCATAGTCTGGGAGGTTAAAGAAATATGCAATGTTTAAGAAATCCTGGATATGGTCTTTGAGAAATCAATCGACTCTCCTCTGTAGGATTTTTTTTAAAAAACTCCTGCAAAGCCATTTTTCCTAACATAGTCAAAACAATAAAATCGAATTTCTCATAATCAGAATCATTTCCCACTACCAAACAAAAACAAAAAAACTAATTTAACTTAACCCTAGACTTCATGCTTCAAACAAGAGCCGAGTTCCTTAAAGCCTTTATATACTGAAAGCACTGATACCCCTCAGATAACCAGAGAGATGTCAAAAAAATGTCAACGCAAAAACATTGCTACAAAATACCTTTTATGAGGAACAAACAATGCGCACAACTATGGCGTTCTCAAACACATTCCAATTGAAAGAAAAAAAAAAAAAAAACTTAAATTTGGAAATGGATGAGCCCCCAATTTTCTTACAGTTCGGCTCATAACTGCAACAAAGGGGCGACCACAAAGAAATATGTTGTAAAAGTATATTTTATTATAAATCTCTAGGGGAAGACATAACAGGGGGAAAAATAGAAGAAACGTTCAAACCACGACAATCGCATCCATGACCACTAAACTGAAGAAACAGCGAGGATCTGATGGTGTAGAATTCTCAAACCAAGGACACCTGCCACCTGTGCCCAATCCTGCAAGAACAAAAACCGAGCAACTCAACACACCCCAAGCAAACAGACAGCCGTTCTTATCCCCGCAGCCAGGTGTGGACGTCCACCAATGACGAACAAAAACAACAAGACCGTAACAGATGACACACACTGCCGAAACTATGTATGGATAAGTTTTCTGTCAAGTACTGCTCCGAGACTCGAAGGCTTTGAGGATCCAAACACAGTAGGTGTTTAGGAGTGATCCAAAAGACATACACAATGAGCCAAGAAAAGGTTAAAACTAGTGATGGCCGATTTCGAAACACTGCTTCATGAAGCTCCGAAGCTTCATGAATCTTTTGTTTCGAATCAGTGATTCGGTGTATCAAACTGCCAAAGTCACGTGATTTTAGTAAACGAGGCTTCATTACGTCATCACTGTTTCGAAACATTTCAAAACAGTTCGAAATTTCAATGGTTCACCGGTAGAGGGCGATGATAAAGTTAACCCATGAATCATGCAGATTCACTGAGAACTATTGAACAAGTGTCTAGGGCTTTACCCTATGGTTTTACCTGATCTCCGATCAGTTTTATACAGTTGTAGATGTTTTAATTATACATTAGAATAATTAAAATTAATAATGGTAGTTATTAATCTCTTATTGGCCTGTTTAGCTTGAGCCATTGAACAGAGAAACAAGCCTTTAAAATTGATAAAAGAACACATATTATACAGACACTCTATATTTAATCTTATTAGATGATTAGTTAATTCCATTTAATTGATTTTACTTTCAATAAAACTTTTGCAATACATTTGTTAAAGTGTATTTTTAATGCATGTTTGGCCTGAGTTTTGTTGCATTTGCACTGTTCTGACCACTAGAGGTCACCGTGGAGACGGGTGTCAGATTGTTAAGAAGCCTCGAATCATTACGGCACATTTGATTCAACTGCTTCAGTGTTTCACGAAGCCTCGATCTGCCCATCACTAGTCAAAACACAAGAGGGCAGTCCGCATAAAGATAATATCCAGGGCATTTAAACAATGTAATCCAGAGAAACAAGAAATCAAACCAAAGATAAAAATGCTCAGAAGTGTAGTACAAACATTAGCAATGCGAAATAGAGTTCAGCTGGCTTATATAGTGTGAGCAAATGAGGCTAATGAGACACAGCTGTATGAAATTATGGCTGATTAGTCTGGGTAAAGGATTATGGGGAATGGAGTCCGTGATAGTGTGGTAATAGTCTGGGGTGGAGTGCCCTCTGGTGGAAATCACGACCACTCCCACTGGTGACTGTGACAATATATATATTGTGGTTATATATGTGGTCAGATCATACTTTTGTTGACTTTGTGACCCCAAGACCCAACTAGACAATAATTTTAGCAAGTTTAAAAAAAAAATGTAAAAGTTTTTACCCACATTTTTACATTATTATTTATGCAGTTAAAAGTGGATATTTTTTGATATTTTGAATAAACAAATGGCAAAAACTATTTTTAATAATCAGTTTATATTTTACCAAGGGTGCCAAGTGTATAAACAAACATGATCAATGTTCGTATGCTCTATGTTATATGATCAATATAACATTCAATTATATGTTATATTGAATGACAATTATTGTTGCTTTCTTTCACCTCTTTCCTACAAATCCTTTTTTTTTTTTTTTCACAAAAGTCCAAACAAGTCCAGCAGAGTCTGGGTCCATGAGGGTAAAGGGCAGTTTTTTCTCAGTATAAATATCACACCAGAAATCCAGTGAGCTTCAGACTTCAACTGAAGACATTAGCAGAAGATTTCAGCTCTGAACTTTCCAAAGGACACACAGAGACTCCAGGTAATTCATCATTTAAAACAATATGAACTGGTGATGTTAGTGTGAATGTGCTGTCAATAGACAATTCACAGAATTCAGATGTGATCACAGGGGATTTATATTTTTATATTATTATTATTATTAAAAAAAAACATCACTAGATTGCAAATGAACTAAAGTAAAGAATGCCTTTTGGTTTCTTAAAATCTGACAATTTTAAAATTAAACAATTTTAAAATTAAACAATTAAAATCTTTTAAAATTAAACAATTAATTAAATATCCATCCTTATTTTGAGAGATTGGAATGAAAAGGTTTTTTTAGTTGTTGTTTTTTCCCATGAAACCTGTGGTATAGTGAATAAATCTAGAAGGTCAAACTTGACACTTTCTCGTTAGTCCATAAACAGCTTTTATTGACACTAAGCTCCAAAAAATGATTATTTTGACTATTTCATATTGTCTCAGTATGACGTCATAGTGCATTGAAAGACTGCATCTACGGAAGATCAACGTCCACTTCTACATCATTACCTCTTTAGCCCCGCCCAACAATGCAAACGTTTGAGTAAATACAGTATATGATAGAGATGCCTCTGAGGATTACAGGACATTGTGCAGTCTTTGCCTTCCTTGTGATCCTTAAAGTTAAGAGATAGGGGTGTAATGATACATCACTATATTGGAAATTGCTTTAGATACACAACAAACTTCTCCTGAATGAATGAAAAAAAAAAAGAGATACTAATCACAAACTCATCCATGTCAACAAATATAAATATACATATTATCTCCAAGTGTACTTTTTAAAGAGTGTACTTTTAAGGTTTGAAGTATACTAAAAGTGCACATTTAATATAAATAAATTAATATTTATTTTCAAATAGTTTCCATGGTTAAACATCATTAATTTTCTTCTTGGATTTTGTTGTGGAAATGTTTAGAGGCTAGATAGCCTCCCCCCATTAATTGACAATTAATTGACATGTTTAATTGACAATATCTGTATATAGTGCCACTCTATTTCCAACACAAAGGCAGTTTATTCAGGACACTGAGGCATCTTCTCCTGTGACTTCTGTTCAAACAGGTCTTCTCGCTGGCTTTTCTAAGATGGTGGCACTTACAATGTACCTGAAGCAGCCAAACTTCATTTACTTGTGTACATATATATGGCTGGCAACCCTAACTGGATCTACATACTGCTGGAAATCTGGATTTTCATTACCTGATTTCATGAAACCCAAAAGCAAAACAAAGTCTGAAGGTAGGAAACAAATGGTGTTACAAAATGTGAACGTGTAGAGATCAGCAATATCACAGTACAGATCCAATGTCCTCAGAAGGAAATAAACTATTCAAGTATGTTCTCATTCATTTATTCCATTGTAAATGCCCAATATAATGTTTAACAAAAAGCCATGAACAAAACCAGCAGTAGTGGACAAGCTACACAAATCAAATATTTAAAAAAAAAAAGAAAAAAAAAAAAAAAAAAGTGCAGTACTTGGTTTTTAATTTACTGAAGTATTCGAGTTAAAAATTAAAGATTGGCAAATGTTTATTTTTTAATTTTATACTTTTATATTAATTTTATATGATTAGGTTATTGATAGTGAACTTCATGTGTGCAAAGAAGTGGGGGGGATGCTGTATAACATTGTATTTTGTGTATTGACAATCAAAATAAAAATCACAGGGCTAAAAGAATAACATTTTAAGAAGACTGCTATTCAAACTAGTTTTGTTTTGAAACTGGAATTAATTTGAATTATTTTAAATGTTTCTTGTTTTTTAACCTAAACTTTCACCCTTTAGACTGTGATGTGATGACTTCTGAATTCAGTTATACTTAGTTATAATACTTAGTTACTGTCTACCACTGATAACCAGTCAGGTTTGACATGAATTACACCATTGCAAACTTGCAATCTTTTTTATTGGATTAGTGTTGTCAAAAGTACAGGTGCTGGTCATATAATTAGAATATCATCAAAAAGTTGATTTATTTCACTAATTCCATTCAAAAAGTGAAACCTGTATATTATATTCATTCATTACACACAGACTGATATATTTCAAATGTTTATTTCTTTTAATTTTGATGATTATAACTGACAACAAAGGAAAATCCCAAATTCAGTATCTCAGAAAATTAGAATATTGTGAAAAGGTTCAATATTGAAGACACCTGGTGCCACACTCTAATCAGCTAATTAACTCAAAACACCTGCAAAGGCCTTTAAATGGTCTCTCAGTCTAGTTCTGTAGGCTACACAATCATGGGGAAAACTGCTGACTTGACAGTTGTTCAAAAGACAACCATTGACACCTTGCACAAGGAGGGCAAGACACAAAAGGTCATTGCAAATGAGGCTGGCTGTTCACAGAGCTCTGTGTCCAAGCACATTAATAGAGAGGCGAAGGGAAGGAAAAGATGTGGTAGAAAAAGGTGTACAAGCAATAGGGATAACCGCACCCTGGAGAGGATTGTGAAACAAAACCCATTCAAAAATGTGGGGGAGATTCACAAAGAGTGGACTGCAGCTGGAGTCAGTGCTTCAAGAACCACTACGCACAGATGTAAGCAAGACATGGGTTTCAGCTGTCGCATTCCTTGTGTCAAGCCACTCTTGAACAACAGACAGCGTCAGAAGCGTCTAAAGACAAAAAGGACTGGACTACTGCTGAGTGGTCCAAAGTTATGTTCTCTGATGAAAGTAAATTTGCATTTCCTTTGGAAATCAGGGTCCCAGAGTCTGGAGGAAGAGAGGAGAGGGACACAATCCACGTTGCTTGAGGTCCAGTGTAAAGTTTCCACAGTCAGTGATGGTTTGGGGTGCCATGTCATCTGCTGGTGTTGGTCCACTGTGTTTTCTGAGGTCCAAGGTCAACGCAGCCGTATACCAGGAAGTTTTAGAGCACCTCATGCTTCCTGCTGCTGACCAACTTTATGGAGATGCAGATTTCATTTTCCAACAGGACTTGGCACCTGCATACAGTGTCAAAGCTACCAGTACCTGGTTTAAGGACCATGGTATCCCTGTTCTTAATTGGCCAGCAAACTCGCCTGACCTTAACCCCATAGAAAATCTATGGGGTATTGTGAAGAGGAAGATGCGATATGCCAGACCCAACAATGCAGAAGAGCTGAAGGCCACTATCAGAGCAACCTGGGCTCTCATAACACCTGAGCAGTGCCACAGACTGATCGACTCCATGCCACGCCGCATTGCTGCAGTAATTCAGGCAAAAGGAGCCCCAACTAAGTATTGAGTGCTGTACATGCTCATACTTTTCATGTTCATACTTTTCAGTTGGCCAAGATTTCTAAAAATCCTTTCTTTGTATTGGTCTTAAGTAATATTCTAATTTTTTGAGATACTGAATTTGGGATTTTCCTTGTCAGCTATAATCATCAAAATGAAAAGAAATAAACATTTGAAATATATCAGTCTGTGTGTAATGAATGAATATAATATACAAGTTTCACTTTTTGAATAGAATTAGTGAAATAAATCAACTTTTTAATGATATTCTAATTATATGACCAGCACCTGTACTTCAGTATCAAGTCACTACTGAAACCTGTGTCGATACCAGCATTCCCTTCTATCATTCTACGTCTAATCAACTCTTTTTCTTTATTATAACCATAGCATCAGAGCCAATGGAAGTGGCAGCCCTAGGAAGACCTCTGTCTCTTGGAATGCTTTATGACTGCCGCAAAGATTCCTTCATTCCAGGTGGTGTATCTACCTAAAAAAAATCATATAAAGAAAAAGGTTTTTTTTTTTTTCTTTACCAAATGTTTAATCACCATATACCAGTCCTTGTGTAAAAAAAACTATAACACCTGCACAATTACAATTTACATTTACAACAGTACATCACTTCCTCATACATACAGTGACTCTTAAAGCTATTTTTCATTTCAGGTGTTACTCTGTGGGATAAGAAATCACAGAGTGAAAATTTACACAGTCGTCCACAGCCCCTAACAGATCTGAAATTCAGTAGCTCTGACTCTCTCTCTAGTAAGTCCAACCTCCTGGAGATAAGTGCTTCCCTGAAAGCCAGTTTCATGGGAGGGCTTGTGGAGGTGGGAGGATCTGGAAAGTTCCTGCGTGACACCAAATCCTCCAACCAACAGTCCAGAGTTACAATGTATTACAGTGAAACTACAAGATATGAACAGCTCACTATGTCCCAGCTGGGCAAGTTCACCTACCCTCAGGTGTTCGACCAGAAAACTGCAACTCATGTGGTCACAGCGGTACTGTATGGAGCCCAGGCTGTCATGGTGTTTGATCGGACATTTTCAGCTGAGGAAAACAAGCAGGATATTGAGGGAAATCTGAGTGTTATGGTCAAGAGCATTCCTTCATTTTCCATTGAGGGAGAAGGATCTGTAAAAATGAAAGAAAATGAAATGAAAATGGCTGAGGAGATCTCCTGCACATTTCATGGGGACATCTTACTTGAGCAGAACCCAACCACATACATGGAAGCCATACAGACATACAAGACACTCCCCACTCTGCTGAAGGAGAATCCACAGAATGTGGTTCCAATCAAAGTCTGGCTCCATCCTCTTCATCTATTGGACAATAAGGCAGCTCAGCTGAAGAGAGAGATTACCACAAGTCTGATTTCTGACACTGAACATATAATCGAAGAGCTGGGAGAGGCAGAGAGGACATGCAATGACCTGATCAGAAACACACTGGCCAATGCTTTCAGTGACATCAAAGAGAGGCTGCAATTATTTCAGAAATCATTCAGCACATACAAGACAATGCTTATGGAAGCAGTCGGCAGGGTCTTGCCTGCTGTTCGAGGAGGAGAGGAGGAGGAGAAGACTCTAGAAAACATCCTGAATATGCACAGGAGCTCCCCATTCAGTGCTGACAAGCTTAACAAGTGGTTAAATGAGGCAAAGTCTGAACTTCACATCTTGAATTCTAACATCAAGATTCTACAGGGGATCAAAATTAAAGACCAGGTCGAACTCATTACTACCTTATTTGATCCTGATGTTGATGCAGTGTTGAGCTTGACCTTCACATCTTTGAAGTATAAAGACCCATATCTTTCAAACCTGGAGGAGTTTGTGAAATCTGACATGTTTAAAAAGCTAAAAGAGAGTAAAACTTATACTGTGACATCTTTCACAAAGTGGTTCAATGATTTAAATATCGCAATGAAGATGAGAGAGAACTTGTCTCAATTCAGGAGGTTTGCAGAAGCCAATAAAGATGATAAAAGAATCTGCTTCATTATTTCTGCCATCTCCAATCCCTCCATTGCAGGCTCCTCCATCTATCTGTATGAAAAAGGGAAACTGACAGACAGACAGTTCCAGCCTGTTTCCAAGCCATCCCCACCAATAGTGAAGAATGTCCTGGCCCAAGCGGTGTCCCTTCAACTGCAGAAGAGATCTGGAGAGACATTGCGGTACAGAGTGGAATACAAGAAGGTAAAACCACATTCTGGAGATGAAGAACCATGGCTTTTTATAGAAACAGGTTATGAAGATTTTACTTTGAATGGATTGGAGCCTGGAAAGCAGTACCTGATCCGCTACAGGAAGGCTGGTAAAGTGGGAGTGAGTGAAGCCAGTGATACTGTCAACACTGTCCCTTTAGGTAAGTGACATTTGCACATCTTTATGAATAATTAACAGATGTGATTATCAAACTGTACCGTTCACATATTTACAGTATTTGAGCTGCAAGATTCAAAATATGAAAGTATGACTAGAAATATATAACTGCTATGTTATCAATGATGCGTCAATGTTTTTCGAAAAATGAAGCATCTAAAAGGAACGGCTGCATGAGGTGAAGCTGAGTGTAGTCTGTTCTATATGACACATCCAGTATGAAATTTATCATATATACTAGATCAGGGCTGCCCAACCCTGTTCCTGGAGATCTACCTACCTGCAAAGTTTAGCTCCAACCCTCATAAAACACACCTGAATTAGCTAATTAAGATCTTCATGAGCACTTGATAGTTACAGACAGGATTTGATCCGGGATGAATCTGAGCTCTGCAGGAAGGTAGCTCTCCAGGATCAGGGTTGGGCACCCCTGTAGGGGAGAGCGGGGTTGGTTGGCACAGATGCTATAGTTACAAAGAATGAGGTGACAAATGTAAAAAACTTGAGAATTTAATTCAAAACAGAAAAACATTCAACAGAATTTCAGCATATTTTCTCCATAGATTGTATTTAATTGAACTAAACAACAGTTTGTACGTGGACAAACTTCTCCAGGCCGGCTATTCCTATAAAACTCAAAACAAACCAGATCGTATATTTATTTGAACTAAACAGCAGTTTGTAGGCTATGTGTGGGGTGTGTGTGTGTGCATGTGTAGTATTAGGAGTAACAGAAATAATGCAGTCTCAAAACAAAAAAAGTTTTCCCCACTAAATATATTGTAGAACTGTGATAGATAGAGATTTATAGAGCTTATAGAGATAGGAATCATCTATATTTTGACAGGAAATTTACAAGTTTCTGATGAGCTATACTATGTGGCTAACATCATGTCAGTAAAGAGGTGTGGATGGGGTTGGTTGACAGTCTTTCCTCTCTCCGTTGTTCTTAAATATTTTCTGACCATTTTGACTTCTAAAAGAAAATGATTTCATACATAAGTTAGTTCATTATATTGTATTACATTATATTCATTGTTTTAACATGTAAAATACATAAATTAATAATTTTTTTAACCAAATGGCTATGTGCCAACCAACCCCCAAATCAGTGTCAACCAACCCCATCCACACCTCTTTACAGACATGATGTTAGCCACATAGCATAGCTCATCAGAAACTTGTAAATTTCCTGTTAAAATATAGATGATTCCTATCTCTATAAACTGAAATCCTTACATTTTATATATCTCTATCACAGTTCTACAATATATTTAGTGGGGAAAACTTTTTTTTGTTTTGAGACTCTAAAATAGAAAAGTTGTCCTCATCTCAATAGTTAGTGACAGTTGAATGATTTCAGTAAATGGGTGTGGTCTGGTCAAGAGGGCAGTCATTTTAATGTTAGATTTTTGTGGCAGCGCCCTCTAGTGTACTGGGATTTAACTGCGTGCCAACCAACCCTTGACCCAACCAGCCCCGCTCTCCCCTACTAGATGCACAACATAAATATAAGTTTATCCTACCAGCAACTTGTATCCGAATAAAACTATAGCCATGTTCCTTCAAAAGGATTGATCACATGGGTGTTTCTCAGTCATAGCGCCACCAACAGCCCCAATGTGCACCAAGGTGTGAGGGCCCTATCAATGCTCTTTGGGGATCTAAAAAAAAAAAAAAAAGGACTGGAAATTTATTCTGCCACTGTGTGAATGCAGCCTGTTTTTGAATTATCCGAATTCTTTCCACAGCAGAACCTGGGATTGTGGGCGGGACAGGTGGTGATGAATTCTCCTTTAAGTCCGCTTCATACAACAGCTTTTATAAAATCGTCATAACTTATGACGGGGATGATGATGATGATGATGTGAGTGAAGATTGTTTTCATTCAATTTTATCATATTTTCCTGTATTTTATCACATTTTTATCATTTTGTTATTTTATTCACATTAAATATGTTTGTTCCACAGATGGAAATTCACTCATTGAACACAATAGAAGTGATTTTCCAGGATTACCAGATGATTAAAGTTGGCAAGGTAGCAGGAGATTATGAAGAAGTATTTCTCTTTGACATAACTGATAAAATTGTCACTGCAAAACTGTGGCCAAATAGGCAGGGTACCAGATTTGGGGGGTTGGAATTTGTGGTTGAAAAAAATAATGGTGAAAGAAGAACATTGTCTATCAAACGTGATGATCTGGGTGAGCCTGTGATTGTTAATGTTGGATCAGGAAAATGTTACGGCATTAAAGGGAGAAGTGGAGATGAAATTGATGCTCTGGGTTTCTACTTCAGTTAGCCTCCAGCCTGTTCTTTATAATTCTAATCCAAACAACATCTGAACAGCAATCATATACTTTTTTTAAATGTATACTCAGATTTTAAGAGTAAAAAATATCAGATTTGAGTCAATCAGTAATATTTTATGTTTTCTAGTATCAACTGTTATAACATTTTTGATTTCCAGGTAAATGGAAATATAAACAAGTAACTCCATTAACAAAAGTTAAATATATCAAATCTGAGTTAATGAATCAATAGTGATTGTATATGGTGGTTTTCAGGGAGAAAAATGTACTGTATAGCATCTTATTCTGGTTCATTTGTCCATCTTTATATTTCATTTATTCCATTTTGTACACTGTGGAAGTACAAAAACTCTTGATGTTCAGTGACAATAAAGAGCTTAACTTGACTTTAAATGGCCTGACACAAGCCTCTTTTGCTGTTTTTAGTTGCAAGCTGTTGCTCACAAATATTAGCAGACCCAGAAGTCATGATCTCATTAATTAAAATTATGATTCACAATATTGGTTTCACTATATGATTTTCTCATGAACAAAATGAAATTTAAGACAAACTGTAACTGAAAAAGTGTTATTTGGTAACACTTTACTTGAAGGGGTGTGCATAAGACTGCCATGACACCTTCATAATCATGACATGACACATGTCATGAATATGAAGGAGGTTTTATGAATGTTTATGACAACTGTCATTAAATGTCATTCGCTCCGTTATGTCATTTTTAATGCAAAGATGGCATTGTTTGAGATGTCCGAGTTATGACAACTTGACATAAACCAATACATCATAACCTGTCAGTGTCTTTGTCATGACAACTTGACATTATCTAGCTTTATGGGTTAACATTACATTAAACTGTCATGTGGTTGGTTTTGACATTGGCTGTCATGAGGCCATTATAATAGTGTCATGAATATGTATCTTGAGCTCAAGTACAGTGGTACAAATTGAACTTGTCATTAAAATGTCATTAAGTGACAATACTCTGACAAATAATTTTATAACAGCATCATGACTATTTTTCATTTCATGTTTTTTTTTGTTTTTGTTTTTTTTTGTTTTTTTAAGTTTCCTCCAACAGAAGGTCAGATAATAGACAATTTCAAATTTCGTAAAAAAGATGACACTGTTATAAAATAATGGTAACACTTTATTTTAGGGTCTTTTAACTAGTTGCTTATTACTATTAGCATTCATATGGCTAAAATATTGGCTATTTATTAGTACTTATTAGTACTTATGCCTTATTCTGCATGATCTTATTCTACATTCTTAATCCTACCCAATACCTAAACCTAACAATTAACTATAATAAGCAGTAAATTAAGAGTTTATTGAGGGAAAAGTCATAGTTAATCGTTTATATATGTGTTCCCTATACTGAAGTGTTACCAAAATAATGTAATGTAATGTTAACCCATAAAGCTAAGTAGTTTCTTAAGTTTGATAATTAATCTGCTATGTCATGTTTATGACAGGTTATGATGTTTTGCTAATGTCAAGTTGTCATGACAAAGACACTGACAGGTTATGATGTGTTGGTTTATGTCAAGTTGTCGTAACAAAGACATCTCAAACAATGTCATCTTTGCATTAAAAATGACATAATTGAGCGAATGACATTTAATGACAGTTGTCATAAACATTCATAAAACCTCCTTCATATTCATGACATGTGTCATGTCAAGATTATGAAGGTGTCATGTCAGTCTTATGCACACCCCTTCAAGTAAAGTGTTACCTGTTATTTTATTATTTCTGAGACAAAATGCTGCATATTTATCGAAGCATACTTGTAGCAATTTTCAATTTGAAATGTAATATGCAAAATGGCAAATGGCAATGCATTTCTATATTTAAATTTACATTTTCCATACCCATAGGTGCAATGTTTGAAGCAAAATGATCATTCAAATTCAATAATATAATTTACATTTGCTATTTCCTAAACTATAGTTTTAAGATATAATTTAAAAAATTTTAACACATAAGTTGCAAAATTAAAATGAAATTTTACATTATAGAATTTATATATACATTACAGAAATTTAGTTCACAAGACAAAACAATAGCTGAATTTATTAAAATAACCCCATTCATAAGTATGTGAACCATTGATTCTCAATACTGTGTGTGGTTACCTGATGATCCACGATTGTTTGTGTGTTTTGTGATGGTTGTTCATGAGTCTCTTGTTTGTTCTGAGCAGATAAACTGAGCTCTGTTCTTCAGAAAAATCCTCCAGCTCCTGCAGATTCATCAGTTTTCAAGCATTTTTACATATTTGAACCCTTTCCAGCAGTGACTGTAGGATTTTGAGATCTGTGTTTTCATACTGAGGACAACTGAGGGACTCAAACACAACTATTAAAAAAGGTTCAAACATTCACTGATGCTCCAGAAGGAAACACGATGCATTAAGAGCCGGGGTGTGAAAACTTTTGAACAGGATGAAGATGTCACAATTTTTCTTATTTTGTTTAAATATCATAGTACTGCCCTTCGGAACCAACAGAAGATACTTGCATGTTTCCCGGCAGAAAAATTAAGTACAATTTACCTTGATATTTGAATTCAAATATCAAGGTAATACTAATTGGCCAATCAATACTTGAGGTTTGCCACAGACTTGTCCCACCACCTACAACACAAATGAATGTTTCTTCAAGTGCTTCCATGCTTGAAAAATGCGCAGAAAACTACATTTAAACAGGAAATGATGGAATTTTACCGTACATATTTACAGCGGGTCTATTCGAATGGGATTAGTATTACCTGAGGTAATTTTTCCGGACCTTTTTACAGAAGGTAAAAGTCGCCGTAATCTTTACAGACATTGTCCGTAATGATCTTGGCACATTTGGACGGGACTAAAATCACTGAGAATCTCTGGTAATAATTACCTTACCCCACCTCCCCAGGTAAAAACTAATCCAGTCCGAATAGGGCTTAAGTCTCATTTGTCCACAGAATGTGTCACTGACATTAGGCCTATTCAGACGGGATTAGTTTTACATGGGGAGGTGGGGTAAAGTAATTATTACCAGAGCTTCTCGGTGATTTTAGTCCCGTCCGAATGTGCCATCTCAGTAATCATTACGGACAGTGTCAGTAAAGATTACGGCGACTTTTACCTTCTGTAAAAAGGTCCGGAAAAATTACCTCAGGTAATACTAATCCCGTCCGAATAGACCCGCTGTAAATATGTACGGTAAAATTCCATCATTTCCTGTTTAAATGTAGTTTTCTGTGCATTTTTCAAGCATGAAAGCACTTGAAGAAACATTTATTTGTGTTGTAGGTGGTGGGACAAGTCTGTGGCAAACCTCAAGTATTGATTGGCCAATTAATATTAGAGACGTCCTGAGGTAAAATTACTTTACTCCACCTCCCCATGTAAAACTAATCCCATCCAAATAGGGCTTTAGTCTGACTGACTCCGATGGCCAACTACTATCAATATAATGATGACCAAATACAACCAGAAACAAATGTTCAGTCTTACCTGTGAAAGGTCATTCCCCGAGACCTGTTTTCAATTCTGCAGCGATTTGTACAGTCCCAAGCAGCACAGAAAGCAGGCATTTTTCTCAATTCTAGTTTTGAGCATTAGCTTGTAAGGGTGAGAAAGCCTGTGCATGTCAGTAAAGGGAAACCAAAATTCAGTGGCCCTTTGCAAATTGTGAGGCGAAAAGGAACACACAGTTATGAGCTGAACGATGGACGAACTTGGGACGTGTCTCATTTGGCACCCCTACCTACAGATTTCACTCTGGCTGAACAACCAGTTTCTGCTCCATCACTGGAAAGTGTCAACATCCAAGCAACATCCGAGAGGCATCGTTGTAGAAGAAAGCCAATGTAGTTGAAAGACTATGTAACTTAAGGTCTCACAGTAAGAAGAAAAAAAAAGAAAAGAAAGTAACGGTCAACTCAAAGTGATAATTATTGGTTAAAGTTAAGTTGAACTGTACTGATATAAATGTTATATATACATATAGTGAGAGAGAGTTATATATACATATAAATGTTCATGTTGTACATGCTTGGTTATTAGAATATTGTTCTGCATTTGGTGAAACGTAACAGGAAAAAAAATCAAAACAGAAAACATTTGAATTAACTGTTTATATTGTTGGTAATGTTCAGTGAAATGCAGTACAGATGCAATCAATTAATTCTAGGGGAGATGTTGTGTTCACTTAACAATGTCATATGGTAAATGCCCACTAGAGGGAGTTGTTGTACACTGTGGGAACTGGTAGGCATGTAAGAAAAGAAGAGAGATTGTTTTTGAACATGCAGTGCTAGTAAAGAAACTGTGTGAGTTACTTGAATGTGATATCTCTTGATTTATATTACTACACAACACATCAGTACACATATTTTCTTGTGCAGAGTCGTAGATGTGATACAGAATCCTCCTGAGGATCCTCTGATGGCTGTGTTTCCTAATCTGGGGGTTGCTAAAGGTTAACGAGGAGTCGGCAAGCTCACTCTAGCTTGAGGGTTTGGGATAAAACGGTTACCAGTTTGATGGTAAACCATGATGCAGTTTCCAACAGTGTTACAGTTTAATATTTTAATCATCATTAAAACCATATTTGATTGCCAGGATTTGAAAAAACGTTGGTATATACTGTCCAGTATCCTGTCCAAGCACTTTTAAGACAATGATCATGTGTATTTAGCATTGGGGAAAAATAAATTTAGTAAGTGTATAAGGACTTGCCTTATTTATGACCCTGTTTTGATGTAAAGTAAATGGAGTCGAGGACTTGATTCCATCGATTCCTTCAATGGGAGTCGGAGTCCACTCCAAAAAAAAACATGGAATCGAACACCCCTACACAACAAAAAATGCTGTTCTGACTTAGAGTTTTTGTCTTGTTTCTAGTCAAAATATCTTAAAGTTCTTAAATCAAGAAGCATTTTCTTGACAAGTAAAAATTATTTTCTTGTTTTCAGGAAAAATAAGTCAAAATTAAGTACATTTTTCCTTAAAACAAGCAAAATAATCTGCCAATGGGGTAAGCAAAATAATCTTATTTCAAACCAATAATAAGATATATAATCTTGTTTTCAGTTTGGACTAAGATTATTTTGCTTACCCCATTGGCAGATTATTTTGCTTGTTTTAAGGAAAAACTTGCTTAATTTTAGAAAATAATTTTTACTTGTCAAGAAAATGCTTCTTGATTTAAGAACTTTAAGATATTCTGACTAGAAACAAGACAAAAACTCTAAGTAAGTACAGCATTTTTGCAGTGTATTTATAAGCGCAGCACTGCTTTGTTTATAGAGGTTACCAGGGAAACATCTCTATTTTTCTGCTGTTCCATAAGCGCCACCTACTGACAGAGGTGAAAACAAAATTTACATTTTCATTCAGCCTGTCTGTGGGTTTTGAAAAACAAAACAAAATCCCTAAAAAAACCCAAAAAAACATTTGTGGTATTTTAAGACACACATGTATTCTAATTTAATTTTAATTTGACATTTTAACCGTGTCGTTTAATGGTTAATGATCGGTTAGTGAGTGATTGTTGGTCAGGAAAATAAACTAAATGTTCTCATAACAGTTCTTCACCAGATTAACTATGCTGCATGCAAGGTCTCGCTGACTCAAAAACGTGTGTACACAAGCTGGGACCTGACATATTGATCATATTGATAAATGCCCAATTTTGCGTGGAAACGAGCGTACGCACAGTTTTCTGGCTTACGATCATTTGATAAATGAGGGTCAACGTCTGTTCCCTTTCGATACTTCACTCATACTGTGTATGGGAAAAACTCCTTTTTCCTCAACACTAAAGCCCTTTTCAATATTTTCAATAACGCAGTGTAACTGCATGGCCATTGGTTCAAACTGGGAAACTTTTTGAACCAATGACAGCGCGGAGGAGCTGCACGAGCCTATGGCAATGCAGCGCACCAAAGCCCGCCAGAAAGCAGTCCCGCCCCACCCAGGAGCCTGTGAGGAAGAAACAGCATGGCAAAGGGGCTCAGCACTCGGACACGAGTAAGCTCACGCCATTTTCTGGATGGAAAAACAAGCGGCGCCTTCCATCCAAGCCTCTGCTCTCGCCGGTAAAGTACTCGTCTGCTGGCCAAGCAGCTTTAGCGCTCCACACCATGGCCATTCTCCAAGTGTTCCAGGCCAAACTCCTCCGCTCTCTGGACTAGTCTGGAACTGACACTCCCACCTTCAGAGAGCTGTGCAGTGCCATGGATCTGGCCCTGTGCACTACGAAGGCCACAGCCCAGGCCATCGGGTGATCAATGGCCAGGCTGGTCGTTTTAGAGTGCCATATCTGGCTGAATCTCACAGAGATAAAGGAAGCAGATATGGTGGGCTTCCTGGATGCTCCTGTCTCCCCTGCCGGTCTCTTTGGACCCGCCGTAGAGGACTTCACTGAACGCTTCACCGCCGCACAGACGTCATCCCAGCCTATGCAACACTTCTTGCCTAAGGAGCAATGTCAGTGATCTCACTCCTCTAAGTGCTCACCCTTCCCGAGATGTCAGGGGCCCCGGCCTAGGATTACGCTGGACCCAACGCCTCCAAAGTCTTCCTGATCCATCAGGAAGGAAGAGGATGGGGAAATGTCCCGCTGCAGCCGGACCACCCCCAAAGCTGCCTCGTTTAGTTCCTCCATAACTTATGGGTGTAGGAGACAAAATGTTTGTTTTGCGCGCTGGGCCCACAGTTGTTGCGCCTACGCCAACTAACGTTCTCATGGTGAACAAAATAAAAAACATACATTTTCAAAAAGAGAGCAAACTTCCTCTTCCACCCTCCATGGTGCACAGGTCCCAACTCAGCGGCCTGTCAACCAACGTAATCCAACCCCTTGCCACATGGGCCGAGGCCTGGCAGGCCATCCCCGGAGTGTCAAGCTGTGTGTTGGGGATAATAAATCGAGGTTACTCACTGCAGTTTGCCCAAAGACCCCTGCGCTTCAGCGGAGTGGTTCCCACTTTGGTGAAGGCGGACAATGCACATTTCCTCCACGCTGAAGTGATGGCTCTGTTGGAAAAAGGAGTCATAGAGGTGGTCCCTCCTTCCGAGAGCGAATCAGGTTTTTATAGCCGATATTTCCTCATCCCCAAGAAGGATGGTGGTCTTAGACCCATCCTCGACCTCAGACTCCTGAACCGCTCCCTCAGGAAAAGGAAATTCAGGATGTTAACAGTGAAGCAGATCCTCTGAGACAGATGGGAATCCATGTTTTGAATTACCTTGATGACTGGCTCATATAGGCCCAGTCTCAGGACGAGCTAGCACACCACAGATTTCACTAAGAGCTTACTCCTCCCCAGCCAACAAATTTCGTTCCTAGGAGCTGTTTTCAACTCAGCCCAAATGAGGGCAACAGTCTCACAAGAGCATGCTCTGGCCATTCATCAGTTCATGGCTTCTGTCAGGCTCAGAACTCATCTTCCTCTGAAGTATTTCCAGAGGATGCTAGGGCTGATGGCTTCCGCCTCCCCAGTCTTGCAGCTCGTCCTCCTACGAATGCGGTCTCTGCAGTACTGGCTACACCTTTGGATCCCACCTCACGCTTGGTGGCACGGCCGCTTTCATGTCAGGGTGAAGTTACGGTATTCTGCCTTTGTTTTACTGTCCAATTGTTACGTGTGAGGTTGCGGTAGAGACGAGGCGTTCACGGACTTCAACTAAACAGGGTATTTCTTACAACGAAGGAGACAAAACAACCATACACACATTAAACTAACAATAAGAACAGACAAGGAGTGAAGGGAGTGAGTCCATTATAAAGGGAGTGCAGAAGATGAAGTCCAGGTGCAGGTGATGAGTGATGATGGGGAGAAGATGAGGAAGTGAGTGCAGGTGTGGATACATGGAGGATGATGGGATATGGAGTCCAGGAATGAGGGAACTGTGACACCAATAAAGTTTGCTGCATTTAAATTTATATTACAGTGTAGCCTGTGCCATACACCTGTCACTGAAACACTTTTGACACACAATACCTGAATATAAGTGTAGGTAAAACAAATAAGGTAGTTGAGTCGTTGATTTTACTAATAGTGTTTAAGGATGGCCCATTGCTCTCGAAGGAAAATGATGGTTGAGATGGCTTTGAAACGCAGACATCAAGGTCAAGGTAAGAAATTGTGTAACACAAAAGATGCATTAAACAAACAGATCACAATCTACTTCATTTAGCTAGCTAGCAGCCTATAGCGTAAATAGGCTAGTCAGCTATGAATAGGGTACCAAACTGCTCCAAATACCAAAGCAATTGTAAATCATCCAAAATAAATGCCATGATCTCTATACAGGTGTTACTATAATGATTTTATAAATTGTGATTAGCAATCAAATACTGAAAATGTGGAAGTCTTATCCCTTAATAACAGGCAACAGCAGTCATTTTTTATAATTAATTTGACAACTAAAAATTCTTAAAGTTATTTTTCTCAGTTCCACGCTCTAGCAAGTTCAGGTCTTTTGCCTTTGTAGGGCGGCACTTTGTCTTTTAAAATATTTGAAAACAGCATTTGTTGACACTGCAAACATTTTCACTGTATGCACAGGTTTATGGCCTCTGCCCTGGAGTGCATGAGGGCAACATATTGCTTACAAAATGCTTTTAGAATTGAGGGAAATCCACCTCACTCATATACAGTACTCTGCCTACTGGAGGAGCAACACAGACAGTACATATATGTATAGTACTGTGTCCAGGGTGGAGTGCCCTTTGGTGGAAATCACGGGCACTCTCACTGGTGATCTTGACAATTATAATATATTACCCATATTACCATACCCATATTTACCCACATTTTTACATAGTTTATTTATGCAGTAAAAGTTGGATTTTTGTGAATATTTTGAATGAAATACTTTGAGAAGAAATGGCAAAAACTATTTTTTAATAGTACATCATACATACATTTATACATTAATAGTCAGTTTATATTTTACCAAAGGTGCAGATATTTCTGGAGCCCATCACACATGATCGATGTTTGTATGCTCTATGTTATATGATCAATATAACGTTCAATTATATGTTATATTGAATGACAATTTTATTATTGTTGCTTTCTTTCACTTTTTTGCCACAAAGAAGTCCAGATGTGTGCAGTCTCAAAGACCACAAAAGGTCTTAACTAAACATGAATGACAGTAAGCTCACAATGCTGTGGTGTGCCAGTGGGGGCGCTGATCTAAAATCTTATCTCGGGGGCCAGCAGACTCTGGGTCCATGAGAGTAAAGGGCAGTTTTTTTCTCAGTATAAATATCACTACAGAAATCCAGTGAGCTTCAGACTTCAGCTGAAGACATTAGCAGAAGATTTAATCTCTGAACTTTCCAAAGGACACACAGAGACTCCAGGTAATTCAACATTTAAAACTAATATATAATTTAAAACAATATGAACTGGTAATGTTAGTGTGAATGAACTGTCAAGATACAATTATATATATATATATATATATATATATATATATATATATATATATATATATATATATATACATACATATATTATTAAAGGAAAGAATGCCTTTTGTTTTCTTAAAATTGGATTTGTTTAAATAATTAATTAAATATCCATCCTTATTTTGAGAGAATGAAATGTCTGAAGTTACTTGTATTGTATTATAAAGTAAGTTTTTTTTCATGAAACCTGTGGTACAGTGAATAAAGCCAGAAGGTCAAACTTGACACTTTCCCGTTAGTCCAAAAACAGCTGCCAAAAATGACTATTTTGACTATTTTGTCTAAGTATGACATCATATGCCCACTTCTACATCATTGACTCTTTAGCCCTGCCCAACGATGCACGCTTTAAAATAGAAAAAAGACACAAACACAGTATTACACTGAAAAAAAATAAAGTTTTCTTACTTAGAGATTTTGTTTTGTTTCTTGTCCAAATATCTAAAAATTCTTAAGACACATTTTCTAGACAAGTAAAAATTACTGTCTTGTTTTCAGAAAGAAAATAACAAGCAAAATGCTGCTTGATTTAAGAATCATGTCTCCTCCCTTGACACAGACTTCTATGCTTTTCGTTTAGAAGGCAAGCATATTGGAGGCTGCAATGGTCTATCTTGACGACTAGCTCATTCTTGCCCACTCGCAAGATCTGTTGTGCGAACACAGGGACCTGGTGCTCAGACACCGCAGCCATCTGTCAATTATTTGAGATTCACTATGCAGATTCTGCAAACCCAGACACTTACATGAGCAGATTCACAGGAAAGAAGAAGCTTGCTTTGGATGTCACATAATTCCTGTAATGATAAAAACAGAAGTGTACATACTACTGACTTTGAACTTTCCAGAACAAAACATGATTTTAAACAGTCCAATTATATCATATATACACAAATACCCCCATTTAGCCCAAAATAGTCAGACTATCAGCAAAAACGAAGAGGACAAATCAGTGTTACTTACTGGAAAAGCCTTTACCACTCAGTGATATGTTGTGATGTGGCTTTGTTATAAAGTTCCTCCCCCTGAAAGTAAATGGATCGATATCAGGAACATATACTGTATATATAGTACTGGTCAAAAGTTTGGAAACATAACTATAACATTACTATTAATGTTTTTGCAAGTCTCTCATGCTCATCAAACCTGCATTTATTTGATAAAAAAACAAACAAACAAACAAAAAAAAAAAA
Source organism: Megalobrama amblycephala (assembly GCF_018812025.1). NCBI lineage: Eukaryota > Metazoa > Chordata > Actinopteri > Cypriniformes > Xenocyprididae > Megalobrama > Megalobrama amblycephala. The sequence continues at coordinate 67,314,870 of NC_063044.1, read as the reverse complement.
GTAATATTGTAATTTGTAATACATTTTAATATATTTTAAAATATTTTTTATTCTTATCATCAAAGCTGAATTTTCTGCATCATTTCTCCAGTCTTCTGTGTCACATGATCCTTTATTATCAACGTTGGAAACGGTTGTGCTGCTTAATATATATATATATACTGTATATATATATATATATATATATATATATATATATATATATATATTATAACCTGTGATACTTTTTTCAGGATTCATTGTTGAATAAATGTTAAAAAGAATAGCATTTATTCAAAATAGAAATATTTTCTAACGGTATAAGTCTTTACTGTCACTTTTTATCAATTCAATACTGTTGAATAAAAGTATTAATTTCTTAGAATAAAAAATACTGACCCCAAACGTTTCAACGGTACTGTATATTGTTGCAAAAGATTTCTATTTTAAATAAAAGCTGCTTTTTTTTTTTACTTTTTAAATTAAGTTGAAATTAAAATGTATCATTTTACATGGGCTTTAGTCAATACATCAAAATAAGTGTGCTTCTAAAAAGCACCACAAAACATAATTTAAAATGCACATTTAAGTAAAACCTAATTTGATATTATTACAAAATGCATTTTAAAACTGTTATCTTAAAAGTGTTAGGAAACACTCATGAAAGTGTACTCTATTTAAATGGCCTTTAAATTTTAGTAATATTATATTATTTTCAAGTGTACTTTTTAAAGAGAGTACTTTTAAGATCTGAAGTATACCAAAAGTGCACATTTAATACAATTAAGCACAATTCTTTTCAAAAGTGTTTTAATGGTTAAACATCATAAATTATCATCATCCAATGAGGCCAATGGCAATTAAATTAATGGCAAAAAAGGGAAACAGGAAGAGTCTCAAATCTTCTAAGCCATACAGTGCATTCAGACCCCCTTCACTTTTTTCACTTTTGTTATGTTGCAGCCTGGTACTACAATCATTTAAAAGTTATTATTATTATTATTATTATTATTATTATTATTATTATTATTATCATCATTAATCTACTCTCGGTACCTCATAATGACAAAGTGAAAACAGAATTTTAGAAATGTCTGTAAATTTACTAAAAAGAACATACTGAAATAACACATTTACTTAAGAATTCAGACCCTTATATGTAGTGTTAACATGATATCAGTATTTCATTTTTAAATATCACAGTTATGATCAATATCTGTATATTGTGCCACCATATTTTCAACACAAAGGCAGTTTATTCAGGACACTGAGGCATCTTCTCCTGTGACTTCCGTTCAAACAGGTCTTCTCGCTGGCTTTTCTAAGATGGTGGCACTTTCGATGTACCTGAAGCAGCCAAACTTCATTTACTTATGTGCATATATATGGCTGACAACCCTAACTGTGGTGAAGACTCAGGGTAAGGTGCTAATGGTGTTACAAAATGTGAACATGTAAAGATCAGTAATATCACAGTACAGATTCAATGTCCTTAGAAGGAAATAAACTACTCAAGTATGTTCTCATTCATTTATTCTATTGGGATTTTTTTGTAATAAAAAAAAAAAAAAAAAAAAAAATCCCCCAAAAGAAAGTTTAACAAAAAGCCATGAACAAAACCAGCAGTGGTGTACAAGCTACACACATCAAATACTTGAGTAAAAGTGCATATACACTAATAAAATTACTCCAGTAAAAGTAATTTTTATTTTACTCAACTAAAAGAACAAAAGTACTTGATTTTACTTAAGTATTCAAATTAATTTACTTAAGTATTCAAATTAAAAATTACAGATTGGTGAATGTTTATTTTGTAATTTTATACCTTTATATTAATTTTATATGCATAGGTTATTGATTTCATGTGCGCAAACAAGTGGGGAAAAACAAAATGCTGTATAGCATAGTATTTAAAAATGAGGGGAAAATGTGTATTGACAATCAAAATAAAAATCACAGGGCTAGATGAATAACATTTTAAGAAGACTGCTATAGTTTTGTTTTGAAACTGTTCGGCAGTGGGGGAATAATTTGCATTATTTTAAATGTTTCTTTTTTACCTAAAACTTTGTACAAATTAGCTCAAAATGAGAAATATGAATATTTAATCGTAACTCTATAATAATTATAAATATTTGGATCAGTTAATCGACTGAATCAACTCAGAATCAAGGAATGGAGCTATGAAAAGAGTCATTTAACCAGCTGGAAGAACCATCAGTTTCTCACTATAAAGCACATTTGTTAACAAAAGGGTTCACAACTTAATACTAAATCGCTGTTTAGTGTTTAAATGTACAGTACTTGCAAATGCTTTAGCTGTTGAAGAGCGTCCGGATATCCTTGATAGTTCAGTCCAGCAATCAATAGAATCAGCAAGAGCTAGGAGGGAACTTTGTGTTGGCTTTCCACAGAGGTCACACCAATGAGAAAGGTGCAATTCTCAAGCGGGAATGTTTCTTTGTTTGAGAGTGACCTCATTTGCATGAGGGGAGTAAGCTGGAAGTTTGTGTCCATTTGTATGAATCATTAAACCACGAGTATTTTGATATGAGACATCACCTAGATGACTACATTATCTAGTACTTCTATCATCAGGCATGCATAACACTATACAATATACAGAAGAACAATATACAAACAGTAATAATACACAAAATGCACTGAGGAAATGCATGTTCATTCATTTACGCAGATTTGTCAGTGAATTAGTGGAAAGGATTTCATTTCTATGCTGTATTGTATTGAGAACAGCCAATTTCCCAAGTGTCTTTGAAGTGTATGAGTGAAGCAGAAGGGTGATAGTTCTCAGTGGGGAAGCCAACGTACACCCTTGAGACAGTGATGTGTTTGGTCAGACTTCTGAATTCAGTTATACTTAGTTATGATACTTAGTTATCATCCACCACTGAAAACCAGTTGGTTTTGACACGAATTACACCACTGCAAACTTGCACAGATCAGATCTTTTTTGATTGGATTAGTGTTGTCAAAAGTGCCAACTTCGGTACCAAGTCACTACTGAAATTTTAAAAATGTGTCGATTCCAGCATTTCCCTCTATAATTTGGAACGCTGTGGAACAGATTCTTAAACACCTCTGATTGGCCATTATGTTCATGCACTCTGACAAGTATTAATCTGACAATCTCACTCTCAACTTTAGTGTTGTGTGACCAAACACCACTACAATAATTGGTGCCTTGTCTTTTGTTACTATACTTCATTTTCATCAGCCTGGCGGCGTAGCATGAAAAGTGCTGGCCTAGGTCTCAGAGGTTCTGTGATTTAAATCTTACCTAGTATGATCCTAAATTGCTTGTTGAACAAAAATAATAAAACGAGCTGTCTTTACATTCAAAACATTCTGCATTTTATATGATTTTGTGTTTATTGGACGGTTGTTAGCTTGATCCTGTATTCCATCTGAACACATTTTGTAGTGCAATGAGCTTCCAGCTGTATTTTTAATGATGGATTTCTACAGCTAACCAACTCTTTTTCTTTATTATAACCATGGCATCAGAGCCAATGGAAGTGGCAGCCCTAGGAAGACCTCTGTCTCTTGGTATGCTTTACGACTGCCGTGAAGATTCCTTCATTCCAGGTAAAAAAAAAAAAAAAAAAAAAAAAAAATTTATATATATATATATATATATATATATATATATATATATATATATATATATATATATATTTTTTTTTTTTTTTTTTTTTTTATTATTTTTTTTTTTTACTAAATGTTTATTCACCAATTACCAGTCCTTGAGTAACAAAACTATAATGCCTGCACATTTACAACAGTACATCACTTCCTCATAAATAAAGTAACATAAAGCCATTTTTCATTTCAGGTGTTACTCTGTGGGATAAGAAATCACTGAGTGAAAATTTACACAGTCATTCACAGCCCCGAACAGATTTGAAGTTCAGTAGCTCTGACTCTCTTTCTAGTAAGTCCAACCTCCTGGATATAAGTGCTTCCCTGAAGGCCAGTTTCATGGGGGGGCTTGTGGAGGTGGGAGGATCTGCCAAGTATCTGCGTGACACCAAATCCTCCAACCAACAGTCCAGAGTTACAATGTTTTACAGTGAAAACACAAGATTTGAACAGCTCACTATGTCCCAGCTGGGCCAGATCACCTACCCTCAGGTGTTTGACCAGAAAACTGCAACTCATGTGGTCACGGCAGTGCTGTATGGAGCTCAGGCTGCCATGGTGTTTGATCGGACATTTTCAGAAGAGGAAAACAAGCAGGAGATTGAGGGAAAACTGAATGTCATGGTCAAGAGCATCCCTGCATTTACCATTGAGGGAGAAGGATCTGTACATTTGAAAGATGATGAAATGAAAATGGCTGAGAAGATCTCCTGCACATTTCATGGGGACATCTTACTTGAGCAGAACCCCACCACGTACATGGAGGCCCTAGAGACATACAAGACGCTCCCCACTCTGCTGAAGAAGAATCCACAGAATGCGGTTCCAATAAAAGTCTGGCTTTATCCTCTTCATCTATTGAACAGTAAGGCAGCTCAGCTGCAGAGAGAGATTACCACAAGTCTGATTTCTGACACTGAACAAATAATTGAAGAGCTGGGAGAGGCAGAGAGGACGTGCAATGACCTGTTCAAAAATACACTGGCCAATGCTTTCAGTGACATCAAAGAGAGGCTGCAATTATTTCAGGACTCATTAAGCACATATAAGACAATGCTCCTGAGAGCAGTCGGCAGGGTCTTGCCTGCTGTTCGAGGAGGAGAGGAGCAGGAGAAGTCTCTGGAAGACATCCTGAATATGCACAGGAGCTCCCCATTCAGTGCTGACCAGCTTAACAAGTGGTTAAATGATGCAAAGTCTGAACTTCACATCTTGAGTTCTTACACCAATAGGCTACAGGGGATCAATATTATAGACTCAGTTGATCTCAATACCATCTTATTTGATCCTGATGTTGATAAAGTGGTGTGCTTTACCTTCACATCTCTGAAGTATGAAGACCCATATCTTTCAACCCTGAAGGAGTTTGTGAAATCTGACACATCTAAATTTCCTGAACCTTTTTCTGTGCAATCTGTTAAAAAGTGGGTCAAAGAACGAAGTGAGAGTGGCACTGGATCTTCTACAATGAGGTTCCCTGAACACAGTGTCACTGGGATTTCTGTGAACTCTTCCCCAAAGTGGTTTAAAGATTTCAATATCGTAAAAAGGATCAGAGAGAACTTTTCTAAATTCGGGAGGTTTGCAGAGGCCAATAAAGATGAAAAGAGAACCCGCTGCATTATTTCTGCCATCTCCAATCCCTCCATTGCTGGCTCCTCCATCTATCTGTATGAAAAAGGGAAACTGATAGACACACAGTTTCAGCCCATGTTCAAGCCACCCCCAACAAAAGGTAAGTGTCATTTACACACCTTTATAAATAATTAACAGATGTGATTCTCAAACTGTCCCATTCACATAGCAGCTTATATAGTATTCGAGCTACCAGAAACAAAATATGAAAGTATAGACTAGAAATAATATCACTGCTATATTATGAATGATGCGTCAATGTTTTCGGAAAAAGATACATCTAAAAAGAATAGGTGCATGAGGTGAAGCTGAGTGATGAGCACCAGTAAACTTAAATCCATTCTATATGACACATCCAATAAGAAATTAATCATATATACTATAAGCACAACATAAATGTAACATTAGCCTACTTACAACTTATCTGAATAAAAGGATGCAAATGCAAGCAAACTTGAACTTTAGCCAGAAAGCATTACTCGAATTGTGTCTTGTGTGCTTTTCCCATAACAACATGCTGAAACACGGCCAACTAAAGCACAAACAATTCACAACATTCTGTTATTCTCAGTCATTATGTTATGTATATGGCAAATTGGCACTGCACATCTTGCACTCTGTATTTACATATACTTTATCAAGCAATTCCAGTGGAGATTTTGAGTTTTGTGGGGTTGTTTAATGCTCCTCTGCTGAGATCTTGAGAGATTTAATGTCTTTTTTTATCTTCAGTTGATTTAATCTAAGGCTGTGGCTGAAAGTCAGTTGTAGTTCTTGTGTTTTGCCTTTGTTTCTGTTCTTGTTGTTCCTCTGTCCTTCAGTGCTGCAGATAAAACTGACTGGGCCCCAGTTAGATAGCCCTGGTCAAACCCATCTGGGCTCCACATGTCTGTGTAAATTAAGAACAGAGTTTTAATATCTTGAATGGTGTTCCCATAGTGAGGAATTAAATCAGTGACAAAAAAGGGAAACAGGGATAGGGCATTGTGTGATTTAAATCAAGCTTGAGCTGCATGTTCATTCGGCCCTTTCAATGAAAAAAAAAAATAAAAAAAAAAAAACCCTGAAAACTTTATTCTAATGCTGTGTGAATCCAGCCTGTTTTTGAATTATCTTAATTCTTTCCACAGCAGAACCTGGGATTGTGGGCGGGAAAGGTGGTGAGGAATTCTCCTTTTAGTCTGCTTCATACAACGGCTTTCAGAATATGACAATAACTTGCAATGAGGTGCGTGAAGATTGTTTTCATTCTATTTTATCATCTTTTCCTGTATTTTATCACATTGTTATCATTTAGTTATTTTATTCACATAAAAAAATATTTTTGTTCCACAGCTCGATTCGACAGTGATATCACTGAACACAATAGAAGTGATTTTCCAGGATGACCAGAGGACTAAAGTTGGCAGGATAGCAGGACATGAAACAAAAGTTTTTCAATTTTACTTACGATAAAATTGTAAATTGTAATCATATACTTTTTTAAATGTATACTCAGATTAAAAAATATCATATTTGAGTCAATCAGTAATATTTTATGTTTTCTAGAATCAACTGTTATAACATTTTTGATTTCCAGGTAAATGGAAATATAAACAAGTAACTCCATTAACAAAAGTTAAACGTATCAAATCTGAGTTAATGAATAAATAGTGATTGTATTTGGGGGTTTGTAAGAGAGAACAATGTACTGTATAGCATCTTATTCTGGTTCATTTGTCCATCTTTATATTTCATTTATTCCATTCTGTACCTTGTGGAAGTACAAAAACTCTTGATGTTCAATGACAATAAAGAGCTTAACTTGAGGGGGCTTTATGCAAGCTGTTGCTCACAAATGTTCACTCTTTAATTATATAACAGTGTGTATTAATGGTGTGTCTGGGAGAAAAGCCAAAGAAAATTAGCAGACCCAGAAATCGTTTAATTAAAATGAATTTTGAAGCAATGTCTCCTCTAGTCCACTTGTTTATTCTGTGACACAGACAAGAAGTTCAATAATCAGCAGAAAAGGAGCAAAACACAACCAACAAAAACAAACTCCATCAACGTGTTTCTGCTAGTGATTTCCGATTCTTGAACTAACAGATTAAGTACTATATGAATCAATATTAATTAAATGTGTCACCATGTATTAATTTCTTAGCTACAAATAGTAACAGTGTAAATTAATGTGTTAATTACCACAATGGGTCAAAGCCATTTCAACTTCTGGTTGTCTGCTTTAATTATTCATTAGCTAATGACTTGCAAAGATGTCATTATGTTATAACTTTACTTGCTGAGGCACATGACTATTAACTTATTATATAAATAATATATCAGTTGCAGAGTGAATGTAATGTCAGAGAATGAGTTTAAATTTTGGGTAAGTTAGGTTGCACACAGATATTAACACATCAGAACCTGAACTACAGACAGCCACAGAAACAAAATGAGAAAGACATTCAGCCTTTGACAGGAGGACTCTGCCATAACATAATAATCAATAATCTGAACTACTACATCCGCCCTCACAGTCAAGATCACTCAGATCGGGGGACTCTGATCTACTATCTGTTCCTCAAACTAGACTGAAAAATAGGGGTGATCGTGCTTTCGCGATCATCTGCCCTAAGTTATGGAATAGCCTTCCAGCTTACATCAGATCTGCCCAAACTCTGTCAATCTTTAAATCCACTTTGTCTTTGATCTTTAAATCTAAGTATTCTTATCTATCTTATCTGTTTTTTCAGATTCATTGTTTTTATTTCTTTTTTCTTTTCTTGGGAGGAGGTTTGTTTCGGCTCAGCTCCTGGTCTGGTCAAGAGGCTGCAAATATAAGAAGTAAAATCAACAGAGACAGAGGTTTCACATCATTAGGACAGATTTTAATATTTGCTATAATTTGTATCTTTACTCTTTCAAGAATTACTATTGAACACATCTAGAGAAATATGCTAGAATAATCATGTTATTAAAAAAAATGCAGTAACATTTTACAGTAAGGTGTCATTTGTTAACATTAGTTAATATATTAACTAACATGATGAGCAACACATTTGCTGCAGTATTTATTAATCTTTGTTAATGTTGGTTAATAAAAATACAACTATATGTAATGTAGGGGAAATTAAAACATTACACTGGAAGCCTTCAGGGTGAAAGGATCTTGGTCCCCACTCTGATGCTTTGAGTCTCAATATGCACAAAGCGTGAATATGTTTTATCTTACATTATTGTATAATATACTACAGGAATAGGTAGTGTAGGCTTCAGGTCAGTAGATGTCAATACCAATTACTAGTTTATTTTTGCTTTCCTTAGGAAACTGGAGTTTTGTCTTACAGTTTTGTTTCAATAGAATAAAATAAAAAATAAAAATAAGACAAGTTCTCTGGAACTTCTTTTCAACCTTGATAAACCTTCCAAAAGTTTAACAATTTCAAACACTTCTGTATAATACCTCAAATATAAGTTTTACAAAATTATGTTCAATATTTGGACACAAACTGATTTACAAACAACACTGTATGGATCACATAGTCTTATAGTTCAATTTGAAAAGAAAAAATAAATCACTACATAGAAAACTAAGGTTGTGTTTAAAAATGCATTCTTGCGCACTAACAAGAGCACTTAAGTGACTCGCAGGAAGAAATCAATGGGTGCTTCTCAATTCTTATTTGTGCATCCTCGTTTCCTTTCGTCGCTTCCTTTCCTCGAGTCTTAGCTCCACCCCTTCAGGATGCGAGGGAAGGATGCAAGGAAAAGACGTGAGGACGGAGGAATTGAATCAAGTGTTTTATTAATAGCATATAAACAAATGTACATACAAAATAGGCATTGAACAAACGATATTAACAATTAACAATTCTCAAAGGCAGACATAGTTGCAATTACAATATGTAACAGTGAAGTTTTACTTAATGTACAATCGCAAAAAAAAGGGCAATTAAGAACAAAAAATAAAAATTAAAAAAAATTAAAAAGTAAAATTAATAAATTAATAGAAAGCATTTATAGAAAAGTAAGTTCTACAAGGGGTAACAAGTTTTAGGGCACTGAAGAAATTGGCAACTGTAGTAGCGTTTTCATTTGAAAGGGCATCAAGAGTGATGAACAATTGTGAAGAGTGTTGTGAATAATCTTTCTTAAGTACACCAAACTTAATTTGTTTGTATTCAAGAGGTTTTACACATGTAATTATACATGACATTTTACTGCACAATTGAGTCCAAAACAACTTTGAATAATTACAATGTAAAAAAAAAAAAAAAAAAAAAAAAAAAAATCAGTGGTTTCAATATCAATTTCACAGAATTGACAAGAGTTTTCTCCAAAATATCAAATTTTGATTTAAGGAATTCTTTAGATGGGTATATGTCATTTATTTATTTATTTTTTAAATGAAGTTCTTTCATTTTAGGGAGACTTGGAAAGGTAAGATAATTCATTCTCAGTTCCTTCACCTCTTTAGGGTTAAAATCTTTGAATGCATAATATCGTTCAATTCTATTTGGATGAAGTTTATCAATGAAAACACTTCTGATGTGTTTGTTGTTACATTTATGATCCCTAATAAACAATTCACCCAGACAAGGAGATAGGAGAGAGAATGTCACAGAGTAATGTGAAAGAATCCCTTTTATTAATAATACCATATTTTTGGTATAGCATTTACAACATTGTAAAACTCTTTAGGATGACATGCAAACCCATGTTGTACAAACCCATTTGTTACGTCCCGCATAAGTCTAGGGGTATAAGCGGACGCAACAAAAGTATTTTAAAGAGCGTTGATCTGAGTCCTGCCACAGCACCACAAGCAAGAAGTTATTTTTTTTATTTCACAGCTCATGGAACAAATAAAATAAAAAGAAAAGTGAAGCAACAGACATATCCAAAATCATATGCAACTATATGAAAAAAAAAAACAACTCACAATGGTAAGACAATACATAAAATCACAGAAACATGTTCGGCAGGTGTTTCACAACACTGATTGCCTAGCTGTTGACCCTGGTCCAAGAGATTACCTTAGATGAAAAAGAGTTCCAAGCTTGTACAGTCTCTGGTCGCGCCTTATTAAGTCGCGCAGTTGTATGTTCAAGGTTGACAATGTTGACAAGACTATGGATCCAGAATGATTTCATACACATATCCGGAAAGAACCAGTTTTTCAAAATTGTTTTCTTTGTAGAGGTAAACCCGGAAAATACCATTCTGAGCTGAATTTGCTTTAGATTTATATCCAAACTATCATTAAGGAGACAGAATCCAGGATTGGGAACATAAAAAATGTCAAGTATATCCGCTAAAACTGAATTTACATGCAACCAGAACTTAAAGATAACTGGACACTCCCAAAACATGTGTAAAAACGTTCCAGGTGAAGCAGTGTTACATATATGACAGTTGTGAGTAGGTTGTGATTTCATCTGGAATCTCTTATAAGGTGTGATGTAGGCTCTATGTATGATTTTGAAGTGAATTAGTTGGTGAGCTAGGTTCTTAGAAGTCATGCTTAGATTGCACCATATTCTCTCCCAATCTAGATTTATATTTAAACTCCCCAACTCCTTGTTCCATATGGATTCAATTGGTAAAGCCTTAGCGCTATGCCGAATCAGTGTACTATATATTAAAGAAACAGAAGGTCTACCCAGTAATGGTGCAATCCATTTTAACATGGGATGTGCGGGGAGAGGAGAATTCCATGGAACTCCATACGTTTTTAAGGCTGATCTTAGCTGAAAGTAAACAAAATAAGAAGACACAGGAAGGGAAAAGTGTGTTCTTAAATCTTGAATGGAGCAAAGACCTTTAGTATCATATATATCACCTAATGTATTCACCCCAAGGGATGACCAAGATGGTTGATTGAATGGTTTGTTGCTACATAATAAATTCCGGTTATGCCATAGTGGCGTGTTCTGACAGACTTTAGTTGGACCGCCCATCCACCGTTCTGCTTTCTTCCACACTTGAATAGAGTTGGCAATGATGGGACCAAAATTGTTTTTTATTGTTTTGTTTGCTACACTGGAGAATAGTATATCTTGCAGCTTGTGTGGAAAAATCTTAGCAGATTCAATCAATCGCCATGCAGTGGTAGACTATGGGTCCACCCATGTGCTGAGTGCTCTGATCTGAAATGACCAATAATAAAGCTCAACGTTTGGTACTGCCAGACCACCCAGCAGTTTGGGTCATTGCAGTGTATTCAGACGAACCCTGGGCCGTCTACCATCCCAAATAAAACTGGAAATCATGGAGCGAATGTCTTTAAAGTAATTTGAAGGGGGACAGAGTGGTAACATAAAGAAGAGGAAATTGAGACGGGGCAATATGTTCATTTTGATTGTATTAATTCTACCTTGAAGAGACGTTTTTAGATTCCTCCATCTATGAATGTCTGATTTTATTTTGCTTAGCATAGTGTTGAAGTTGTCTCTATTAATTTTATGTATATGCGACCTGATCCAGCAAAATGAGTCACAGTGACCCAAATTTCAAAATTGAGATTTTGGTATCAATGGAAAGATGAGACAATAAGCTTTAAAATGATATCCTAGTCAAGATATTGACTATTCATACCTTGAATAGGTTTAAAGATATACTCATTTGAATTATGGTCATCTGCCCTCTTTTTCCAATTGAAAACCTGAGAAAATCGCTTTTAAAGTTTTTTGCCCGTTTTTTATTGATATCCTTCAAAATCCATTGCATTTAAAGGGATAAACTATTTATTTTACAGCTTAATTTGACCAAAGACATTTTTATATATATAAATGCTAAACCAGGCTGAAGCTCAAATTATTTGAAAGTATATACTTATTTGAATTAACCCTTTAAGACCTGAAGGCTTTTTTAGAGTTTTAGAGGTTTTTTTTCTTTTCCTTTTTTTTTTTTTTTTTTCTGAGCGACACACACAAAAGTAAAGACTCATAACTCCAAAACTCTAGCAAGGAGAGTCAAAAGGTAGGTATAATTTGTTAGAAAACATTTTAAATTTTAAGAAAATATAAATTACATTACATTTGGACATTTTCTTGCTGACAAACAGCTGATAAAATCAAAAATATAAATACTTTTTTAAAATAATTTTTCTTTTTTTTATTTGACATGGAATAACTCAGGAACACAATAAGATCGCTAACATATTCTTTTTTGGTGATGCTCTCCTATATGTGAGTTGCATCTGGTTCAAATTTCGTGGTGATATTATAAAGAATAGTTTGAAAAATTGTTGTTCATTTTTTCCGCAGCCAGGTGGCGCCAACGGGTGGTAAACTCCGGTTTAGAGGTGCTTCTCTGCACTCGTTAGGAGTTTTTCAAAATGGTTAGATGCATTAAAAAGATGAGATTCTAAGCTTTAAAATGATATCTATTTTACATTTACATTTACATTTATTCATTTGGCAGACGCTTTTATCCAAAGCGACTTACAAGTGAGGAATACAACAAGCGAGTCGTCATGACGAGGCAAATAGACAAGAAGTGCTCATAATACAAGTTATAGGCAGTGCTCAGATTATCCTAAGCTACAATAGAGAGGGATTAGAGGAAGTGAAAGGATAGGAATAAGAAGTTTTTTTTTTTATTTTATTTATTTTTTTTTAATTTTAAGATGAGGTTAAGTGCTCACGAAAGAGATGGGTTTTCAGCTGTCTTTTGAATATTGCCAGGGATTCCGCATTCCGGATGGAGGCAGGAAGATCGTTCCACCAGCAAGGAACAGTGAACGAGAACGTTCTGGAAAGTGATTTTGTGCCTCTCTGTGATGGTACCACAAGCCTTCGCTCCTTTAATGAGCGCAGGGTTCTGGTAGGAGTGTAGACTCGTAAGAGTGAGTGGAAGTAGGAGGGTGCTGAGCCTGTGGCAGATCTGTAAGCAAGCATCAACGCCTTGAATTTGATGCAAGCAGCAAGTGGTAGCCAGTGAAGAGAGATGAAGAGAGGCGTGACGTGGGCTCTTTTGGGCTCATTGAAGACGAGACGTGCTGCTGCGTTCTGAATCATTTGTAGAGGCTTGATTGTGCATGATGGCAGTCCAGCCAGAAGAGCATTGCAGTAATCAAGTCTAGAAATGACCAGGGCCTGGACCAGAAGTTGTGTTGCATGTTCTGTTAGAAAGGGCCTGATTTTCCTGATGTTGTATAGTGCAAATCTGCATGACCGAGCTGTCTTTGCAATGTGGTCTTTGAAGGACAGTTGGTCATCAAGGATTACTCTAAGATTTCTGGCCGAATTTGACGGGGTAATTGAGGATGTACCTAGCTGGATGCTGAAATCGTGATTTAGAGTCGGATTGGCAGGGAAGACGAGAAGCTCAGTCTTAGCCAGGTTGAGCTGTAGATGATGTTCTTTCATCCATGCCGAGATGTCCGCCAGACAGCTTGAGATTCGTGCAGCTACTGTGGGATCATCTGGTTGGAATGAAAGGAAGAGTTGTGTGTCATCAGCATAGCAATAGTAGGAGAAACCATGTGCCTGAATGATGGGACCAAGTGATGTAGTGTAAATGGAGAAGAGGAGGGGTCCAAGAACTGAACCCTGAGGAACACCCGTGGTCAGTTGATGAGCTTTGGATACCTCCCCTCTCCAGGCAACCCTGAAAGACCTTCCTGTGAGATAGGATTCAAACCAGAGAAGCGGAGTACCTGTGATGCCCAGTGATGAGAGGGTGGGCAGAAGGATCTGATGATTCACCGTGTCAAAGGCAGCAGAGAGATCGAGCAGAATGAGAACTGATGATTTGGAATCAGCCTTTGCAATCCGCAGGGATTCAGTGACCGACAGCAGTGCAGTCTCAGTCGAGTGGCCACTCTTGAAACCGGATTGATTGACATCCAATTGGTTGCTCTGTGAGAGGAAAGATGACACCTGGTTGAAAACAACTCGTTCAAGTGTTTTTCCTATGAATGGTAGGAGAGAAACAGGTCTGTAGCTGTCTACAAGAGACGTGTTTAATGTGGGTTTCTTAAGCAGTGGGGTCACCCGAGCCTGCTTGAATGTGTTAGGGAAAGTGCCAGTGTGGAGAGATGTGTTGATGATGTGTGTCAGTGCTGGTAAAAGTGTGGGAGCGATGGCTTGAAGGAGGTGTGTGGGGATGGGATCTAGAGGGCAGGTGGTGGGATGGCTGGAGAGGAGAAGTTTGGATACTTCTGTCTCAGTGAGGGGGGAGAATGAAGAGAGGAGGTGTGTGGCTGTGTGTGTGGTTGGTCTGAGTTCCTGTGTGTGTGGAGCGGAGAACTGACTGCTGATGGTAGATGTTTTATCAGTGAAAAATGTAGCAAAATTATCAGCAGTAAGGGATGAGGTGGGTGGCGGTGGAGGGGGGCAGAGGAGAGAGTTGAATGTTTTGAAAAGTGTGTGTGTGTTTGGAGCGCTGTTGATTTTGTTGTGGAAATAGGAAGATTTAGCAGCATGAATTTCAGCAGAAAAGGATGAGAGCAGAGACTGATAGCTACATAGGTCAAATTGGTCTTTTGATTTGTGCCACTTCCTCTCTGCAGCCCTGAGTTTGGTCCGATGTTCACAAAGAACATCAGATAACCAGGGATTAGAGGGAGTGGCACGTGCAGGCCTGGATGACAGAGGACAGATACTATCTAGAGAAGAAGTTAATGTGGAACATAAAGTGTCTGTTGCTGTATTCACATCTAGAGATGTGAATTGTGAGGGTGAGGGAAGAGAGGATGATACAGTAGAGGAAAGATCAGATTTTGTGTTATTTTTTTTGTGTTATTCCACGTTGGAAAACGAACATGGATGGGTCCGGAAACATTGGTTTTTGATTCGTTTTAATCTTGAGAATCTGCTTTAAATATTGATATGCTATACTTTATGATCTGTGCATTTTTCATGAAGTTATGAGCACATGAAATATACATACCTGTATTCAGTTAGCGGCTGTGCTATTTTTGTTGTAAACGCATATTACTCAGACTCATTAGAGGGTGAAAACAACGCAACAGAAGCATGTTGGAGGCTTGATATGAAAGTTTAAAGTCTTTGGTTTTGTATGCAAAAAGAATTTTTGTGCTACCTATATGGATTCAATTTCTATTGGCTTTTAAAGAGAGACACGCAAATGGGAGTGTTATTTTATAAGGCGCGCTAGTCTGACAGGAGGATGGCTGGACCGATCGCGTGCCTGTCAGTCGAAACGGGGCTTAACATTGATAAAAATCAGTGTTTATGTCAGTGTGTTTACATTTCTAAGCTGTTTGATTGGTTCTATACAACGTGTAACACCATATTTGTAGAGCAGAGATAATGACGTTTCAGGGGATACCGGGAAATGCTCACAAGTGACTAGAGGAGTTGAGAAGTTCATTTCCAGCGAATTTAGTAAAACCATGTCAAATTTAATAGCCATTTAAATACCTTTACTCAAGATTTACTCGAGATTATTTTGAAAGTCTGTTCTTTGAAATTAGCTTTAAAAAAAAAATCGATTTTTTTCATTGTTTTTCCACATTATCGGCCCATATCTTAAAATAGAACGTTGCGACTTCCGACTCATTTCGCCAGAGCGGGTCACATATTTTTATAGATCGTAATGCCCAAATATGTAAAAGAGCTTTTGGACTGAATATAGACGGGAATAGAAACATTTGTGTGCACATTATTTAGAGGCATAAGTACAGATTTTGTCCAATTAATTTTGTACAACCTCTATAATGTGTAGCAGCCTTCTCATGTTATCAGATGCATAGCGTCCCTTGATAAATCCAGTTTGATCCTCTTTGACTAGAGATTGAATAACTTTTTCCAGGCGTAGAACGAGTACTTTGGCATATATCTTAAGATTGCTTGTAAGTAAAGATATTGGTCTAAAACTAGAGCACTCCAAAGGATCTTTTCCTTTTTTCAAGAGTAAGGTGATGAGTGCTGTTTTTTGGTCTCTATGGAAAGTCCCAATTTTAATTGTAAAATTAAATGAATCCAGCATGAGTGTGCCCACCATGTCCCATAGTTCTAAATAAAACTCTGGAGGGAGGCCATCCAAGCCAGGTGATTTGCCTTTATTGAGACATTTTGCAGCTCTATGTAGTTCATCCAGCTCCAATGCAGCTTCCAGATCATCTTGGTCAGTTTGCTTGAGGCAGGGAAGCTCTAGTTTGTCAAGAAAATGTTTACTGGTAGCATCATCATCAGAAATTTCTGATTTGTATAAATTTTCATAAAATGTTAAGAATGTATTATTAATGGCCTGAGGATTAGTGGTAATTTTGCCATCGGGTGTATTTATTGCTGAAATGTTCTATGCCAGATAAATTCCACCTTTGATATGGCCAGTGTATTGTATTCATCTTTTAAAGAAGCCAGCAGTTTAGACTGATCATCTGAAAAGCTATGTTTTTGTAGATTCTCTAATGATTCTATTTTGTTTTCAAGGTTTGTGATCTGGAAAGCTTTTGTTTTAGCTAGAGTTGAGGAGAATGAAATACAGAAACCACGAATGAAACACTTTGTGGCCTCCCATAAAATGTGTGGATTAGAGCAATCCTTTGTGTTAGTATCTAAAAAATCCTTTAGTTTTACTTTTAGTGAATCTAAGAAATCCAGAGTTAGTTAGTAAAGATGTATTTAAACGCCACCTGGGGGCCTTTGTCTTAATGTTGGGCAGATCGATGTTGCATAAAAGTGCAGAGTGATCAGATAATAGAATTGGTAAGATATTAATGGACGTATGTCCTGCAATAAGGGTTGGGCTAAGAAAGATATAAGATTTAAATCTTTGAGAAGCGACTTCAATAAGGTAGATGAAGAATTGCCTATTGCATCTGAATTAGATTTACCAAGAGACGGATTAAGGACTGCATTGAAGTCACCTCCAACCACTAAAGAAAAGTCATTTTGTTCTAACAATATGTTTCTAATGTAAGAAAAAAAATCTTTGTCAGGTTCATTTGGGCAGTATATGGATGTGAAAGATAATTTATGATTAAATATACAAACACGGGCAAAAGCAAGTCTTCCATTCTCATCATTTCCAGTAATATTTACATTGCATGATATTTTTCAGTTAAGAAGAATGCATACTCCCTTGGTCTTATTTAGGGCGCACAATGATGCAATTAATCTGTAATGTTTATTTTGCCACATCGCATTGTTTTAGGTGTGTTTCTTGGATCAGGGCAATGTATACTTTTTTACGATATATATACTCAAGAACACGGGTGCGTTTGATAGAGGAGTTTAGGCCATTCACATTGAGTGATAATATATTCAATGACTGTATCGACATATACCGCTAAGATCTGTCTTAAAATATGAACGTGCTAGTATAAGATATAACAGAAGCGTGTAAACATCCTGCCAATTACCGTACTGATGTCCCAAAGCTGTTGTTCTATCAAAGAGTAGGAATATGTCTGTAAAGGGGAGGGGATGGGAAAAACCATATACAAAAACAAACACAGACCGCACAGGCAAAAATCCGTAGGTCTGTAAGAACATAAACATTGCCTGATACGTGACCAATCCACCCCAACGCATGGCAATAAAATCAGATAAACCCACACAATCTTAACACATAAAATGAATACATTCGTCACCTCTCGAACTGGGCAAGGAAGGCTAATTTAGCGTACTTGTTTTTAGATCGTACCTTGTAGTGAGGACCCGGAGTTTGACCATTGCTACATAACTTGTTAGGTTATCTAAGATTATTCCGCCATGTCCTTCTCTGACGTGAGGAAGATCCCCGTGGTTGTTTTCTTCGGTTGGGTTTGAGGCTGCGTCAGAAGCACCACCGTCTCGACGTGCAGGTGTAAAGGTGGACCTCCGCGGAAGAGAGTTGATAAAATCTTCGGCGGCCTGGGGGAAGTCGAACATCTTCTTTTCGCCTTTATACTACAGTTTTATCCACGCAGGATAAATGAGGAATGGCTCCAGGCCCATGCCCTTGGCCTTCTTCTTGGTAGAACTGAAGCTCTTTCTCTTTGCTGTTGTCGCTGGACTATAATCGGGGAAGAACAGGATAGTGCCGGCTGTTGGCGCCGAAGAATGAGCGAGAGGCGTGAGCAGGTGAGCGGATGATGCGCGCGCGCCATTAGCAGCGTACTTCACTGGATAAACTTGACGTGCCCCGTTCAGGATAGCCGATCTGTCTTGCCAACGCAGTAATCCGAAGATGAGGGTGCACGGCTTGTTGGAGTTAGCCTCTCCTCCATCATACATACGATGTGCCCATTCAATGTCAATGTCTCGGCCCACCAATGAGGGTATCCACTTGGGAAGATTATCTTTCAGGTAGCCGATTGCATCCGAACCCTCCACTGCTTCTGGTAAGCCAACCAGCCTTACATTATTTCTTCGTCCCCTGTCCTCCAGGTCTGTCAAC
This sequence comes from Megalobrama amblycephala, assembly GCF_018812025.1. Lineage (NCBI taxonomy): Eukaryota > Metazoa > Chordata > Actinopteri > Cypriniformes > Xenocyprididae > Megalobrama > Megalobrama amblycephala. Next base: position 67,296,258 of record NC_063044.1, on the reverse strand, counting down.
TTTGTAGTGAGCTGGTCTAGCTGTGTCTTTAGTTCGATAACCGATCGCCTGTCCTCTCGTGCAGCCGTCTGAACAGATTCCACATGGTCTTGAGTCCGTTTAGTAGATTTGGCTACCTTCTCAAGTTCACTGCTGATCTCCTTCACAGTTTCGTTAGTCTTTTGGATTTCCGTTCGTAGTGCTGGGACCAGAATGGAGTCCACAGCTTCCCTGACAGCGGAGGCTACGGCCACATCTAGACCACGTTGTTGTTCTTGGAGGGCTAGCTTTATGCCATTAGCAATAGCTGCATTGAGTTCTTCCTTGGAGATGGCAGAATCCTTGAATTTTTTCTTTAAAGGCGATGGTCCCACTTTATATTAAGTGGCCTTAACTACTATGTACTTACATCACAAAATAAGTACAATGTACTTATTAGGTTCATATTGAATTGCAAAACACTTTTGCTGCTATTGAGGTGGATACGGGTAAGGTTAGGGAAAGCTTTGGTGGTATGGTTAGGTTTAAGGGTGGGGGTAAGGTGTAAGGGATGGGTCAACAGTGTAATTATAAATGTAATAACAGAAATTAATTACAGATGTAATTACATGCAGGTGTTTTTAAAATATAAGTACAATGTAAAAACATGTATGAACACAATAAGTGCATTGTAACAAATGATTAATTTAAATGTAAATACATAGTAGTTAAGGCCACTTAATATAAAGTGGGTCCAAGGCGATTGTTCATTTTCCCTTTTCCGCGCTTCTTTGTTTGGGGAAGGATTCATGATGAGATAGATGTCGAAGTATTTGAAGTATGTTAAAGGATTATTGAAAAAATAAGACTATGTGAGCAGAGCCGAAAACTATGCTGGCATCGCTGTCGATGGGTCACGTGATCCCCCCAAATAAGCAAATGTTAAAGTAACTGCTAAGCTTGATGTGAACAGCAGCAGCTATAAACCAAACCAGACAAACAAAGCTGATAAAGGTGAGGGGTAATATGAAGCACTTCTTTAACTTTAACACAAACTGCAAAAGTAAGTGTTGGAGAAAATCACAATAACCAAATAAAAAGAAACAATACAATACCAACTCCAAGTCTGGTAGTTGGAGCTCTGCTTTTATGCTGGCTCATTCTTCACTGGTAAGCAGGTACAGCTGGAAGCAATCAGCTACCAGCCAGGCAGTTTGAGTAGGAGAAGCTAAAGAGAAAACAAGGAAAGAAACAAATTGAAAACACAACACACATTAAGAAAACAGCTTTTCTAATAAATCAATAAAGACTTTGTCTCTGGACCTAACAATGTTTTAAACAAAAATCATTGTAATTGAGAACATTACCATAGTCGTCCATCATGTCCAATATGGAAGAAATGGTATATTGAAACCACACTCAAAAAAATGATTCTAGCTCCTTGCTCAGTTTAAATAAAATAAGCTGAACCAACACAGATCTTCAGTTTTTTTTACTTAATTGGCATTTGCACTCAATTGTATTATGTTAAATGAAATTAAATTTGTAAAATGTTAGGTTAACCTAAATCATTTGTGTTGGGACTACATGAATCATTTATGTTGCGTTGATTGAAACTTGGCAGTGGATTTCTAGTTCCCAGCATGCTTTGCGTAGGGATAGCTCGAAACTGTAGAATTGAAAAATCTCTGAGGAAATCATTTTAGGGCAAGTATTTATAACTCCATTTATGGCATTTTTCTCCTGTCGCCTTTTTTCAAGTCTGCAAAAATAATTATTACTTTTTTCCCCTTTCTCTATCCATCTTGCTCTAGATCTTACATATGCTTCTTTAGCTTTTTGAGTATATAAATAATCAATTTTGGATTGCAAGGATAGAATTTGTAATTTAGTTTCATTGTCCATTTCACTTTTATTACATAAAAAGTTTAATTCTCTTGTTAATTCTAACTCCAATTGAGTTCTGGCCTTACTTTTACTGAATTGTATAGAAAATTCCAGAATCTTGTGTTTTATTCCCATTTACTTATGAATGAGATCCTTTATGCGATGCTACATTATTAATTATGGATTTAATTTGCGAGCAAAAGTTTTTGTGTTTTAATAAATCAGCATTGAATTTCCAATAACCCTTGTTATGTGATTCTCTTTTGCCCGAGTAGAATGATATAGAGATGCAAGAGTGATCAGTTAAGGGTCCTGTGAATATTGAAATGTCCTTGATAAAGATGGTTATTGGTTGACCTCTTCTAACCTAATCAATTCTCGATTTGGAAGTCCCATTAGTTTTGAACCAGGAAAATTGTTTAAGGTGTGGATTCGCAGCTCTCCAAGCATCCACTACATTATTATTCAAGCAAAAATGAAGAAGGTTATGATTAGGGTGAGAGATATTAAATTTGGACGGAAAGCGATCTAACGCTTCTTCCATAAACATGTTGAAATCTCCTCCTATAATAATATCAGTTGGAAAAACAAGTTCCAATTCAAATAGAGAATCAGAAATTTCAGTGAATAATTTGTTGTTTAGGGGAACACTGTTGTAACCATACACATTGAATAAAATGAACAAAACATCATTAATGTTGATAACAACTGAAAACAATCCGTTCTTGACAATCCGGGTGCCCTCTATGTAGCCATAGGGGCCAAGATAGTAGGCATTTTTCCCTGCAGCTCTAGCCTCACTGATCCTCGGCCATAGTGCAGCGCAGGCTTCTTCGGTAAACTTTATTCCCCTGAGTTTACAGATATCCGAGACTTTGGTGGAGCGCCAGAACTCGTCTCTATGTTTCCGCATGCAGAACTGAATGATCACCTGCCTGGATTTATCCTTCGTTTTTGGGCCAACACGGTGGACTGTATCCACAATGTCTTCAAGTTTGTACAGCAGTTGAGGAACAATTTCAGCTAACAGGGAGACGATTTCTCTCCAGATATCTTTACCTGCGGTTTCTTTCATTCCTATTACTCTGAGGTTCCATCGTCTTTTGTAGCGTTCAAGCTCTGATGTGCGGCTTATCAAGTCTGCGTGCGATGTGACAACAGAGGTGAGTTGTTTTTCGAATAAGTTTATTTTAGTTTTAGTCCTTTATTTCTGCCGCGTTGAATTCCACAGCTTTTGTCAGGCTGACGAACATTAGACTGTTCTTAGTGATCTTATGCTCAATGCTGCTCAGCTTCCCATCTTGTAGATCAAATCTGGCAACTATGGTTTCCAGAAGAGCGGCGTTGGAAATCTCTGGGTTTTCGTCACGCTTCTGTTTCTTAGCCTGGACTTTACTTGGAGTGTTCTGCAAGGAGGAAGATTCTTTGCGTATACATGCATATTCATGTTTGGCAAGAGCATACAAAGTTTTTACACTCATCCCTTTTTGTCCTGGAATGACTATTTTCGGGTGATTAGAAGCTTTTTTTGTTGACATAGTCCAATACTAGTTGATACACAACAATTAGGATGATTAAAAGTTGAATGCTGACATAAAAGTCAAGATTTGCAGGAGAGCGGAGAAATCTACATGTGCTTAGCCCGCCATCTTGTTCCCTCCAATTGAATCAAGAGTAATGATATCCACGCTCCATTTAGCATCACTTCAAAGCGTCATCAGCTGCACTTGAGGGATCTACCCACATTTTGTTAAAGTTTGGTTATTTAAAAATATATATAGTATATTAATAAAGCAAGATGCTTTTAATATACTACCTCTGTATTTAAAAAAATATATATATTTAGTTACCACTTGTAATACACTATGGGTTCAAATAAACTATAAGTAGTATCTAAATAATTTTTTTAAATACAGAGATAGTATATTAAAAACACATTTAAGTTCATATTTTATGGTGTCTCAAAATAGCACAGTTGAGCACACTTAGATGTTCTTAAGATTATCTTAAGAAGTACTAAGGAAGAATTTTTAGTATATTAAGTACAATATTAGTGCACAAAAATAGAGCACTTTAAGTACATAATAGAAATGTACTTTTTTCACCTGGGATAAGACTTGTAAAAACAGCAGAACTCTCAAAAATGCTTACAGTTGAATGATGCAAAAAAACAACAGAGTTCTGAATAAAACTCGTGGCTCCAGCAACTCTCTCTCGTGCTCTCAGCCAGCCACCAACATCGCTCTCCATCCGATGACGCACTCAACCTTCTGCTTCAACTACTTCTCCAGTTTCACACGATAATGTCAAGATAACATCCACATGGATGCATCACATTGCCTCCGCCGGCTTGCCTTCTTCTCATAGTGCATCCTGGTGCCATGTGTTCCCCAGGTATGTGACGCACACGCACCTGGCCATCCATGTGATGTAAAAGAAAATGTGATTCATCAAACCAGGCCACCTTCTTCCATTGCTCCGTGGTCCAGTTCTGATGTTCACGTGTCCACTGTTGGTGGTGGACAGGGGTCAGCATGGGCACCCTGACTGGGTTACAGTAGCTCGTCTGTTGGATTGGACCACACGGGCCAGCCTTCGCTCCCCACGTGCATCAGTGAGCCTTTATCCAGATGATATTTTACTGCCTGATGCATTATTGTGTCGCATTTGGTGAGGATGTGGCATCAGACCTGAAAGTGCTGATCTGCTTACTGTGATTGTTTCTTGTGTGCTTGTGTAGAGAAGATGAATGTTTGAAACACTTCCCTCATGCAGTGCTTTGATGAGATTTCTCTCCAGTGTGAATCCTCTCGTGATTTCTCAGAGTTGCTAACTGACTGAATCTCTTGTCACAAAGTGAGCAATTATAAGGTTCCTCTCCCGTGTGAATTCTCTCATGCTGTTTTAAATCACCGGCTCTAGTAAAAGTCTTCTCACACTCAAAGTACATACTCTCACACCAGTATGTATTTTCTGATGTATTTTTAAATGTTCTAGACGTGAAAAACTCTTTCCACATACATTACATGAATGTGGGTTTTCGTTTGTATGACATCTCAGGTGCTTCTTCAGGACTGAAGACCAAAAACGTTTTTCCGCATTGATCACATGTGAATGGCTTCCCTCCAGTGTGGATGTTCATGTGTTCTTTAAGGTTTCCTGGTTGCGTAAAACTCTTCCCGCACTGATCACTTGTATACGGTTTCTCTCCACTATGAACTCTCATGTGAACATAAAGACCATATTTGCATGTGAAACTCTTCCCACATTGATCACATGTGAACAGCTTCTCTCCAGTATGAACTCTCATATGACGCTCTGTTTATTTGTGAAACTCTTTCCACACCGACTTCAGGTGAAGTCTGTTTGGTTTGAGAGCAACTCAAAGGTTTGTAACCAGAATGAGCATGCTATGCCTTTAAGGGGTAGGTGACGTGATAGGGCAGTTTACTTTTAAAGTCTCGCGGGCTTCAATGAAATGGCATTTATTCTCATTCTCCGCTCGATGAACGAGTGTGTGCGGGCAAAGAGTATAGAACCCACTCTGATCATTTTTGGGTAACAGCCACTAGATGGCACTTCGGCAGCGCGGCCATCATTATGGGGTGTAAATACTAATTGGACCATAGAATCCTTCACATCTTATCTTATCTTTATTGAGTATTTTCATTTTATGCAACTTTACACATTTATTGATAGTAAATTAATAATTAATAAATTTAAGATCATCATGCAGCAAACAATATATATATATATATATATATATATATATATATATATATATATATATATATATATATTGTACGTTTTAATGGATCACGCTACAGACATAATGATCTTATAATACATGATGCATTGCTGTGTCCGTTACCACATAATTCCCACTTTTGGACACTTTTGCTTCAATGGACATTAGACAACATTGCAAAATCAAGCTGTTATATTCATATATTCATTGTCCAACATTCCCATTTTTTTTATGCATGTCCTTAATTTAATTTCTTTTGCTGGCTGCTTTTGAATTGTTCTGTTTTTTTGTTTTGTTTTGTTTTGTTTTGTTTTGTTTTTTTTTGGGGGGGGGGGGGGGGGGGTCCTTGTTTCTCTTTGTTTTCTGTGTGAGTGACATTGTAAAATGAAGGAATAACTCAAAGTTTTGGCTGAATTGGTACAACAACTGCAGGCAGATAACCAGCAACTTCGGGATGAAATGCTAATGTTGGTGGTGATGAGGCACAAGCTGTTAGCCCTAGGCGTAATGTTGATGCCTGTCCATTTGTTAATACATCTGAACGTTATGTGTATGTTCCATGTGAAAGAAAATGTCCCAGGTTCTCTGGGAAAAAAATCTATTAACTTGCTGACAGTAGAAAATTGGGTAGAAGAGGTACAAAGGACTTTGATAGTTCGTCCAGTCCCAGTGGCTGAGAAAGCTTTGTTTGTTTATGATCTTTTAGATGGAGAAGCTAAGGCTGAAGTAAAGTTTCGCCCCTCTAGTGATAGAGATGATCCTGAATTTTTTTTTACAATTTTACTTGATATGTGTGGAAGTTCTCAGTCTTTGGTTGGTTTGAAGAAGCAGTTTTTACAACGGCACCAGCTGGAGGGAGAGTCGCTGCGCAAATACTCGCATGCCCTCATGGCCCTAATGGAGGCACTGAAACACTTGCCAGGGATTTGTAACCCAGACCACACACTACGTGACCAGTTTATTGAACATATGCGTGATAATACCCTTCATAGGGAGTTGAAATGACAGGTGCGGTTAAATACAGAGATGTCATTTCTGGATGTTCATTCTGAAGCTATATATTGGGCCAATGAGTGAGAAACCCCTGGTGTGAGACCTTGAGCTCATTCTTGTGCTGCAGATGTTCAGGTAGTGGGTACATATAGATCGAATCCCCTTTCCCCCAAATTTACGAATGATTTGGGTGAACTAAAAGATTGTCTCCATAAACCAGTGTTTCCCAACCCTGTTCGTGGAGGCACACCAGAAACCACATTTTCCAACTCTTCATAATCAAACACACCTGATTCAACTCATCAGCTCCAGGAATCAAGACCAGAAATATATGGGCCAGATAAGGGAGACATCCAAAATGTGCACTGTTGGTGTGCCTCCAGGAACTGGAGCAAATCTGCATGCGTTGCAATAAAGTTGGTCATATTGCAAGGTTTTGCAGATCTGACTTGGCAGGCATGCAAGTGAATTTGAGGGGAGGGGCAGGAACTAGTCAGGGACAGTTGTCCCAGGTGCAAAGTCAAACAGTTGCACAGGAAACTAGCCGGGAAACTAGCACCAGAGGGGGGTTCGCCTGGCTGTAAAGGTTTATTGGAAGAAGATTTGACCCAACTTATTGGACAATGCCCTATAGTGGAAGTTTCTTTTAGGGGTGTGAAAACTCCTTGCTTACTGGACACTGGATCTATGGTGTCAATGGTCACAGAGAGCTTCTTTGAGTCAGCATTTCCTATTCATATTAGGGAATGTTTGAAACCTTGTAGCTGGCTGTGGTTGAAGGCTGCTAATGGGGTGGACATTTCCTATTGTGGAGCTAGAAGCCAAGATTTTGGGTAAAATTCTCCCTAAAATGGTGGTACTAATTATGAGAGATCCGCTAGATCCCCTTACACGGCAACAAAAGCTTGTGGTCCCAGGTGTTTTGGGCATGAATATTTTGAACTGTTGCTATCAAGAACTTTTTTCAACATGAAGAGAGTTTGTTTTCCTCCCTCACAGTTAAGCAAGCAGGGAGGGAGTGGAAAAAGTTCCTCTTAGAGTGCCAAAGTTTAGCTCTCACTGCTGAATCAGGGTTATTGGGGAAGGCAGTTGTAAGAGCAGGATTGGCCATACGAGTGCCAGCGGGCTCCCTTCAATGGGTTCCCACAACTGGTTGTCAAGGTATGGCTCATGTTATTACTTCTGTGTTCTTGGAGCCCCCAATAGGTAAGGAAAGTGCACTACCTGCGAATATCCTTACTTTAAAGTGTCTTCTACCTGTAGAGCAGGGTGTAGTTATTATCCCTGTTGTAAATCCGGGGGAGAAAGATCAATGGCTTAGGCCAAAAACTTTTCTAGGCCAGGAAATGTTCTAGGAAATAAGCTAATATGCAAAAATCTCCAAAAATCTAAACAATCCACATAATAACTCGGTAGTTGCTGAAAGCAATCTAAAACATCAGTAACAAACAAGGACCCACACATGTCACATTCACAAAAAAAATTGTTAACATCATCTCAGGTAAGTTATGATGACATAGTCACCATTCAAGAAAAGTTTTTGTGAAATTAGTTTTTGGTATATTGATAAAATGTCTGTTGCCATATGGCAACACTGCGCAATAATGGAATTATTATTATAATAGGTTAGCTAGCTAGCAAAGATCAGCTGCAGTCTGTTAAGCAGTAACAATAACAACAACATTAATGCTGGTAATATAATGTTGATTAGTCATATGTTAAGGACTGCCATGGCATTTGTATTATGGATTAAATCAACATCGGAGACCTGCCTGCCCACTGCCACCACAGCCAGTACTACTGGCCCAGACCAACCACTGGCCTACCATGGTGTCTCAAAAAGGCAGGTGCAAGTGGCTGTAAGTGTATTGTTAGAGTGAAGTGCACCAAATGTGATGTGTACCTGTGCCTCACCTCTAAAAAAAAAAACTGCTTTTTGAAGTTTTGTACAGAAAAAAATGTGAAGTTTCAAGGATTATGGGAGGGTTCATGTTCATAACCTTCCTCTCATAAGATTGTGTAATGTTTAATTTTAATGAACTTACAATGTTTTTGGTTTTATGTCAATGTTTTATGATAGATGATGAACGGTCTTATATTTGTTTTTAACTGTCTAAATTGGCAATTTAAATAATATTCATGAAAACCGTAATGAAATTCAAAGAATATTTTTTGCTGAATAAAGCATTATTCAGCAAAAGAGAATGGAATAAATAAAAGCACAAGATGTTTGAAAATATGTATAAGGTGTTGTTTATATTTACTGCTAAAGCTTATAATAGCACCAATTGATTAAATACAAACAACATTTCTGAGGAAAATTATTAACTATATACTCTTACGCTTATTAAGTTATTATATAAGTTATTTCCACTATTGTATGTTGTCCCTGTATATTATTATTTTTATTTTTTTTACAGCACTTCAAGTTAAGCCATTCTAAGAAAAGAAAAAGAGTCAAACATTTTTTTTGTATAGGTCTATAATATTGCATGCGGTAGAGGGTTAAAATGTTTGAGAACAGCATTTGTTGGCACAGCAAATATTTTCACTGTATGCGCAGGTTTATGGCCTCTGCCCTGGAGTGCATGAGGGCAACAGATTGCTTACAAAATGCTTTTAAAATTAAGGGAAATCCACTGGAAAGAAAAAAAATCCAAAGTGAAATCCCTGTAAAACAAACAAACATTTGTGGTATTTTCAGACGCGCATCTATTCTAATTTAATTTTAATTTGACATTTTAACCATGTCGTTTAATAGTTAATGATCAGTTAGTGAGTGATTGTCAGTCAGGAAAATAAACTAAATGTTCTCATAACAGTTCTCTACTAGATTAACTATGCTGCAAGCAAATTCCCACTGACTCAAAAACGTGCGTACACAAGCTGAGACCTGACATGAGATTTGATTGTAGCCACCACTCACGCCCATATTGATAAATGTCCAATTTTGCATGGAAACGAGCACACGTTAGGGCATTGAGGACTTATATTGAGTGGTCTGAGCCTTCAGCAGTCGGATCAGCTCTTCGTGTGCTTTGGCGGCCGCACCAAAGGGCTTCCGATCACAAAGCAGAGGCTCTCACGTTGGATAGTGGATGCTATCGCTCTTTGTTACTCCTCTATGGGCCTGGATTGCCCCATAGGAGTATGAGCCCACTCCACTAGAGGCATGGCCTCCTCGTAGGCCTGGTCTAGTGGTGTCTCCATTAAAGACATCTGTGAGGTGGCCGGCTGGTCCTCAGCATCCACTTTTGTCAGGTTCTATAACTTAGATGTTCCAGCATTGCACGCTCGGGTCCTTTCAGTGTGATTTGACAGCCTCTACGTAGCCCATCAGTCGTGCTTATTACTATATATGGGAGCCAGCTCCCTTTTTAGCACGTGTAACATGAGGTTACAACGACTTTTGCCTCCCTACTTATCCCCTGGGCCCTTCTGGTGCCCAAGATAGTTTCAGTTGTTCCCTCCCATAGCACCGCGGGATTGTATTCGTTCCCCATATGCAGTATGAGTGAAGTATCGAAAGGGAACGTACTGGGTTACATACGTAACCTCGGTTCCCTGAGATACGGAACGAGTACTGCGTTTGCTGCAGTGCCATGGAGCTGTACGACTGTCGTTGCTTCAGTCGATTGACCTGAAATCCTCATGCTCATTTTGGTGGCCTTTGGCACGCTGCATTGCCATTGGCTCGCGACGCTCCGCTGCGCAGTCATTGGTTCAGAAAGTTTCCCAGCTTGAACCAATGGCCGTGCAGTTACACCATGTTATTGAAAAATGCTTCAGTGTTGAGGAAAAAGGAGTTTTTCCCCATACGCAGTACTCGTTCCATATCTCAGGGAACCGAGGTTATGTACGTAACCGTGTACGTTTACACTCATGCTTCAGTCATGCTTCGGCATTCCCCATAGCACCCTCTAGGGGACGTAGCGCGAGTTCCCATTCGAAAGGGAGCTGATTTTTTTTTTTTTTTTTTTTGAAAAATAGAGTTTACCTTTAACAGAGTTTCCTTATCAGAAGATATTTTATTTAGATATTTTAGTACAAATATAAAGGCAGAATCCATGCAAAGAGTTGAATTTTAACTTGAATTTGGTTCAAAATATTATTTTATGTGGTTTTAGCCCTCTGTTTTAAAACATTCAAATGTCCTCCCCTCTATTTTTTTAACAAATCATGTGTCTAGATTATATACATTACATTGATCTGATGCCCCTTTTCTTCATTTGGCCCACTCTGCACTACAGAGGGCAAAAGGCAAAATTAGTTATTGATATTTTGGGGACTTTCATGTCCTCCTTTATCATGTGAATAATTATCTTGAGTCAGTTCCATTTTTTTTTTTTTTCTAGAAATTAATGGTTGTCTTAACAGTAACGTCCAAAAGCCCAGGAGAAACCAAGGCAGAACACCGTAACACCAGATACTGCTCTTTGCCTTTGTTTTGGAATGAAGTTAGGGTACTCTGCTATTGTTTAGCCTTTGTTTAGAATTTGTTTAGAACTTTGTTTAGTTACAGGTGTAGGTAAAACAAATAAGGTAGTTTAGTAGTTGTTTTTACTAATAGTGTTTAAGGATGGCCCATTGCTATCGAAGGAAAATGATGGTTGAGATGGCTTTGAACCGCAGACATCAAGGTCAAGGTAAGAAAATGTGTAAAAAAAAAAAAAAACTACAAAAAAAAAACGCATTAAACAAACAAATTAGATCGCAATCTACTTCATTTAGCTAGCTAGCAGCCTATAGCATAAATAGGCTAGTCAACTATGAATAGGCTACCAAACTGCCCCAAATACCAAAGCAATTGTAAATCATCCAAATAAATGCCATGATCTCTATACAGGTGTTACTGTAATGATTTTATAAATTGTGATTAGCAATCAAATATTGAAAAATGTGGAAGTCTTGCCTTGATGTGACTTCTCACTTTTTGCAGACAATACAAGGGCAGAGCACAGTAACTTCAAAATAGTGGTAAAAAGTCAAGTTTGAGTTTGAGATTTTCTTGTGTAGATAATTTTCATTACATAAACATCTAATTTTAGTTTTCCAGTGTCCTACCTATACATTCATTCATTTCAACCTTTATTTCTGGACTCAAGGTCCATTAGAAAAGAAACATACAACATACTTTTTTTTTTTTTCTTTTTCTTTTTTTTAAGACAATTGTACCAATATTTTCTCATAGATGTCTGGTATCGGATCACACTTTGCCTAGGATTTGACAACAGCATAATAATAGCATTCTGTGAATTATCCAACCAACAAATAAATGTATACATCAGATTTCTCATTAAAGCCATAAAAGTTCTTACTCTTGACATACAAATCAGATTGCTCGCACAAGTCCACCTCGGTTTTTCAACAGAATTCTCATACAATCATTGTAGGCAGCCTGAAGCTTACATAGGCTCACTTTTTTAAACTTAACCCATAAAGGAGCAGTATAAAAAGAGGTACAAAATGTTCTAAAAAGGTACATCTTAATCTGATCTGAACACATATAAAATTTTCTTACTAACATATTGGCTCAGGCATATAGTATACGGCGCTGCCTTTACCTCATCATCACCCATTTCATCATCAGTGATATGTCCCAAATATTTTATTTTAGTGCATACATTTAGAACTTGCCCTGCCAGATAAAAATCTGGAAAATTAAGATCCATATCTCCTTTTGTTCTACATATCATGACAGCACTCTTTTTTATTATATTGCACATCATATTTGATCCCATAATCAGAACATATATTTAACAGCTGTTGAAAACCAGCACTGCTTGGAGAAAAAAATAATGAAATTGTCAGCATACATAAGATGATTAATTAAAATATTACCAAGCATACATCAGTCCTATATTCACTTAATTGTTCTGACAGTTCATTCATATAAACATTAAAGATAATAATCATTCATATAACATTAAAGCGGGGTGGTGAGAGTAGACCTCCCTGTCGCACTCCATTACCTACTCCACAAGGAGCTGAGACACTATTACCCCATTTTACTACCATACTCTGATTAGCATACCAAGATTCTCAGTATGCTATAAGGCACACCGCTTTGTCTTAGTTTACTAAACAGCTTTTGATCATTTAAAATGCTTGGGAAGCATCAATAAAGCCAATTATAATAGAGGAACTTTGTCTTTTACACGTCTACTATTTCTTTCAGGGCATATATACACAAATCTATGCTGCGCATTAAAACCAAATTGGCTGTCTGTGGTACCAAGATATCCCCCTAAGCGATCTAATAAATTTCTTTACAAAACTTTGGATAACACACTAGCTAGTGCAATTGGTCTATAGTTATCCATACTTCCCACCTTGCAAGCTTTATCCTTAATAACAGGCAACAGCAGTCATTTTTTATAATTAATTTGACGACTAAAAATCCTTAAAGTTATTTTTCTCAGTTCCACACTCTAGCGAGTTCAGGTCTTTTGCCTTTGTAGGGCGGCACTTTGTCCTTTAAAATATTTGAAAACAGCATTTGTTGGCACTGCAAATATTTTCACTGTATGCACAGGTTTATGACCTCTGCCCTGGAGTGCATGAGGGCAACATATTGCTTACAAAATGCTTTTTTAGACTGGAGGAGCAACACAGACAGTACCTATATATATTTTTACAATTACAATTCACTAAAAGACTTTTTTTATGTTCATTGGAGTGTCACGTATGTCCTTATATTAGATATATTCAAGAATAAAGCCAATAATTGATTTTTATTGTGATTGATATGAATGCACCCTTGTAAAGGGGCATAAATTATTGTTTTTTAACATACACTTAATCACAAGGTTATATGTCCATGCTTAGACTTGTAGAAATATAGCTACCCAGAAATGACATTATTTTATTTCGAATACCACATATTTGATGTGTCACAGGTCAAAATTCAGGTTTTTTTTTTTTTTTTTTTTTTTTACAAATACTTCCTGTCTTACACTGAAAATGCTAAAATCTGTTAAAAGTATTTTCACTTCATCCTTTGAGATTTGTTTTCATCTCTCTGAGTCAACAAAACAAAATGATTGTATTTTAATATAAAATACTGGTGTTGTACTGTATGACAATATTTTGTTACCCTGAGTGACACGTATCACTACGGCCTAAAAATATTGATTAAATGTGAGTCCTTCATTTGTGTTTTGTTTGCTGCCTGCCCTGACTCTCTGCCCGATTCCTGGAATTGTTCACTGTTGTTTTCTGTACTTCTCTGTACTACCGTTGTCTAATAAACTGCAGATGGATCAATACCCTTCTGACTCGTCACAGCAACATAGTTTATCTGACGCAAGAGGTACAATTTCATTCATGTAGGATTAAATCTGCATTGAACATTTCAGAAACAAAAAAGAAAAAAAGAAAAAAACATAAAAAACTTCCTTGAAATCATCAAATTGGATATCTTTCACAAAGTAATATCACAACAGGTACTTTCACATCAGATATTTTCAACATCAGATTGTGTCCTTGTATGGATTGGTGGATGATCAGGATTGGCATCCTTCTTTCTTCTCTGATAACTAAAAATGAAAATTCGATAGTTATGACACTGGTACAGAATATGATTTGCATCCATTAAATGTTATTAGTCCATTAAAAGTAGGTTATAACACAATCAAAGTTTAAAAGTCAAACCAACAGTCTGTACAGTCTCAATTTTTCAAAGTGCCCCAAATATGAAGCAGCTATTACTAATATAATTCATAATCAATTTTAATCCATGTGTGTAATATTATATTAACTAAAATAATCCATCAGTTACACCTTAACTACATATATAATTAGACAATTGCATCTACAGTATTAAGATAATGTGCCTTGAAATACCTTAAAATGCCATAAAATAGTTTAATATGATAATATTCAGTTTTCATACAGCAAGTAAATACGATTTGCAAAATTTAGATGTTGTAAATTCAGCATAACGTGTGACATTGTGGTATAACATGGAACTTTTGTTGTGCTGAAGGACAGATTTCATATATGAACATATTTAACAGGCAGTGCCTTGGTCACCTATATAAAGTAATGTCCTTTACCTATAAAGATCATCCTTAATTTTCATATGTAATATAGCTTTTTATAAAATAATAATATTAAAATCGTATCTTTTCTGTGTTGTACTGAAGGACATGTGCTTTTCTTACAAAGGTTACTAGAGGGTGAAAAATATTACAGAGAGATTTACTCATCTTATCTCGTAGATAGAGGATGTTCAGTAGGTCCTCTTGGTGACGTCACACACTGTCATGTAATATGCTTTTGTGATATGAATGTTTTTTGGGGGTTTTTTTTATCTTTGTTATAATGAATGAAATTCATGAAGCACAAAAGCTGGGACAAATATTATTCAAGTTTTAAAATATATTTTAGATGCAGTATTGTTCTATATATTGCTGCAAACACCAGCACAATTATGCCATGGGTGTTCATTTATATTTTTAGGATGAATTTCTACAATTAAAAACACTTTTATCGTTTGAATTTTAATCCAGAGTGACATTTTGACACTTTAGAGCTCAATAACTCCCTTAATTTAGTAGTTTGCAACACAAATATTTCTGTGTCAAAAGAAGCGTAAGAGTTAAGTGATTTAATATTATTTCTTTATATGTTAAATGAATGGCTTTCGGACAACAAATTTAGATGTTTCGTCTTTGACTCATATATATATGGGGCGTTTTCTCCGAGGAGGCAAGAGAGGCAGTGCCTCCTCGAAAAATTGGGATGAGAAAATAATTCATATTACAAAAATAAAACAATGCAAATATAACAAAATGTGACATTAAAAAGTGTAAAAGAGCTTATAGAGAATCAACAGAGCCTCTAAAGTGTGCCGTGGGTTTTATTGGGGGTAATTGAGAATTAATGGGGGAAGGTCACACAAGAGGGGGCAATGCCTCCTACACTGGGTTATGATTGGATGTGATCGGTTATGGTTGTGCAAGAAATCCCGCCTCTTGTTTACGTTCCACACTTCAGTCTGAATGAACAAAGTGATGGCGTCAATTGGAAGACTAAATTAAAAAGTAAACAGATCACCCTCTTAGATATCACCGCTTTTCATGTAAAAATCAAACTTGAAATGGCCTGAAAACATGATGACTGCGAGGGTTTTAGTGATATCAGCTTTGTAAAATTAAAGGTACATCTTCGTGTCTGTGACACTATCTGCATCCCCCCCCCATAGGCAGGATACAGTTGATTTTGATCAACTTTGTCCAAAATCAGTTTCGCGACGTACCTTTGTGCGTAAACGCTGCAAAAATAACTTTAAATAAAATTATAAAATGTACAATATTATAGTCATATTACCCACCCCTTGCACACCCATGTCGGCCTAGTCTTGTTTTGGGTGGACAATCTGCATTTGAACATTTGAAAGGGTTTTAAATCTAGTTAATCAAGGAAAATAACTCAAGTAATTTTACCATGCCAAAGTCAACTTTAGTCATATAAAATGTAATTTCCCAACAGCAAAATTGTGGCCAGTGTAAATGCTGAGTGGCTAGTAACTTTGGAAAAGGCGCCTCCTTGATTGTCTCGTTAAGATCACGCTGAAGTGCATTCCCTTTTTCTTTTTTTTCTTTCTTTTTTTTTTTACCCCTACACAGCAAAATCCCCAGAGTTAAATCAACTCTGCTCAGAGAACATATGGTCCCTCTCTAAATAGAGTTTAAATAACACTGAAGCAGAGTTAAAGTTAGTGAGATAACATGCTGTTTGTGGAGTTGTTTAATCAGATCTTGAGAGATTGTGTGTTGTAGTTCTTGTGTTTCTCTTCAATGATTCTGCTTGTTAACAGCAGGTGTTCATCAATAATGCACAATCGTAACTTAATCACTTAATTATCTCATTAACTTTCACTCTGCTTCAATGTTACTTTAACACTATATAGAAAGGGACCATATCTAATCTGAGCAGAATTGATTTAACTCTGGGGATTTTGCTGTGTACGCCCTTCATCCCTTCGAAGCGCTCACTCCGACGGGAAAACCCTTTGAAGGGATTGGGCATAGTGATGAGCTCTTGCAAATGGAACGCAGGGCGACTTAAAAAAAAGAATCGGTTTGCAGAAATGAATCAGACTTTGCATCACTACAAGGGAGTAACATGATACAAATGCTCAGAAGTGCAGAATATTTCAAATGAAATACTTAGAAAAGAAGTTGCAAAAATGATTTTTAATAGTACATCATACATACATACATTAATAGTCAGTTTATTTTTTTACCAAGAATGCAGATATTTCTGGAGCCTATCACATATGGTCAATGTTTGTATATGATCAATATAACATTCAATTATAAGTTATATTGAATGACATTTTTATTATTGTTGCTTTCTTGTTGCTACAAAGAAGTCCAAATGTGTGGAGTCTCGAACCACAATCTTTTATTTTGTTTTATTTCACAAAAGGTCTTAACCAAATATGAATGACAGTAAGCTCACAATGCTGTGGTGTGCCAGTGGGGGCGCTGATCTAAAATCTCATCACGGGGGCCAGCAGACTCTGGGTCCATGAGGGTAAAGGGCAGTTTTTTCTCAGTATAAATATTACTACAGAAATCCAGTTAGCTTCAGACTTCAGCTGAAGACATTAGCAGAAGATTTCAGCTCTGAACTTTCCAAAGAACACACAGAGACTCCAGGTAATTCAACATTTAAAATATATATGAACTGGTAATTTTAGTGTGAATGTGCTGTGAAGATACAGGATAAAAAAGTTTTTTTTTTTGTATATATATATATATATATAACTGATCCATGTCTACAATGAACAAGAGATAAACATTTTCTTGTGTCCTATATTTTGTTCATCAGTCAATTTGAAATTATTTGTCAAATTGTAAAAATAAATTTAAGAAACTATGTCACTTTAAACAAAACAACACTGATAGTTGAACGCCCAAACATGTGACAAATAAATCTCACGTGACATCCAATCACACATCAGAGATTTGATGTGTATATATACACTGTTTACATGTAAAAAAAAAATATTCTATATTAATTCTATTGATGAAAATGAATTAATCATTAAAGCAATCAAGAATACAAACATATGGATCAGATTTACAACACCTTTATGACCTTCTTCTTTCAACATTTTGGTTCAACTGGAAGGTCAGAAATCTCTCCTCTCAGGTTCAATAAAATACCTTAATTTGGGTTTGCAACAACTTGAGGGTGAGTAAAAGAATTTTTATTTTTTGGGTGAACTATCCCTTTAACATGAATGGTCCTGTCAATTATTCAAGATTCACAATCTAGATTCTGCAAACCCAGACACTTCCATGAGCAGATTCACAGGAAAGAAGAAGCTTGCTTTGGATGTCACATAATTCCTATAATGATAAAAACAGAAGTGTACATACTACTGACTATAAAACTTACCAGAACAAAATGTGATTTTAAACAGTCCAATTGTATCATATATACACAAATACCCCCATTTATCCTAAAATAGACTATCAGGGAAAAAAAAAAAAAAAAAAAAAAAAATATATATATATATATATATATATATATATATATATATATATATATATATATATATAAAAAGTTAAATTGTGAAATAGTATTGCAATTTATAATAATGGTTTCTGTTTTAATATATTTTAAAATGTTGTTTCTTATGATCAAAGCTGAATTTTCAGCATCATTACTCCAGTCTTCAAGGTCACATGATCCTTCAGAAATAATTTTGATATGATGATTTATTATCAATGTTGGAAACAGTTGTGCTGCCTAATATTTTTTTTATAACCTGTGATACTTTTTTTCAGGATTTTTTGTTGAATAAAAAGTTAAAAAGAATAGCATTTATTTAAAATTGAAATATTTTCTAACACTATAAGTCTTTACTGTCACTTTTTATCAATTGTTGAATAAAAGTACTAATTTCTTTAAAAGAAAGAAAAAAAAAATACTGACCTCAAACGTTTCAACGGTACTGTATATTGTTGCAAAAGATTTCTATTTTAAATAAAAGCTGCTTTATTTTTACTTTTTAAATTAAGTTGAAATTAAAATGTATCATTTTACATGGGCTTTAGTCAATACATCAAAATAAGTGTGCTTCTAAAAAACACCACAAACATAATTTAAAATGCACATTTAAGGTAAACCTAATTTGATATTACAAAATGTTATCGTGTGTGAATAAACACTCATGAAAGTGTACTCTATTTAATTGGCCTTTAATTTAGATAATATTATATTATCTTCAAGTGTACTTTTTAAAGAGTGTACTTTTAAGATTTGAAGTATAGTAAAAGTGCACATTTAATATAATTAATCACACTTCTTTTTAAAAGGGTTTTAATGGTTAAACATCATGAATTATCTTCATCCAATGAGGCCAATAGCAATTAAAGGTCCCATTCTTCGTGATCCCATGTTTCAAACTTTAGTTAGTATGTAATGTTGTTGTTAGAGTATAAATAAAATCTGTAAAATTTTAAAGCTCAAAGTTCAATGCCAAGCGAGATATTTTATTTAACAGAAGTCGCCTACATCGAACGGCCAGTTTGGACTACATCCCGGGATGTAGTCCAAACTGGGACCTTTAAAGTAATGGCAAAACTTTAAAACGGGACCTTTAAAGTAATAACAAAAAAGGGAAACAGGAAGATTTTCAAATCTTGCATTCAGACCCCCTTCACTTTTTTCAATTTTGTTATGTTGCAGCCTGGAACTACAATTGTTTAAAAATTATTTTATCATTATTATTATTATTATTATTTGTCATTAATCTACACTCAGTAGCCCATAATGACACAGTGAAAACAGAATTTTAGAAATGTCTCGTATATATGTAGTGTTAACATGATATCAGTATTTCGTTTTTTAAATATCACAGTTATGATCAATATCTGTATATTGTGCCACTCTATTTTCAACACAAAGGCAGTTTATTCAGGACACTGAGGCATCTTCTCTTGTGACTTCCGTTCAAACAGGTCTTCTCGCTGGCTTTTCTAAGATGGTGGCACTTACGATGTACCTGAAGCAGCCAAACTTCATTTACTTGTGTGCATATATATGGCTGGCAACCCTAACTGTGGTGAATGCTGCATTAGGAATTGGTCTCATAAAAGGCCCAATCCTCTCAAAGACTCAAGGTAAGGTGTGAATGATGTTACAAAATGTGAATGTGTAGAGATCAGAAATATCACAGGACAGATTAAATGTCCTTAGAAGGAAATAAACTACTCAAGTATGTTCCCATTCATTTATTCTATTGGAAAATATGTTTAACAAAAAGCCATAAACAAAACCAGCAGTAGTGGACAAGCTACAAAAATCCAATATTTGAGTAAAAGTGCAGATAGGCTAATGAAACATTACTCCAAGTAAAAGTATTTTTTATTTCACTCAAGTAAAATAACAAAAGTACTTCATTTTTAATTTACTTAAGAATTCAAATTAAAAGTTACTGAGTGGCGAATGTTTATTTTGTAATTTTATACATTTATTATTATTTATTAATTTTATATGCTTAGGTTATTGATAGTGAACTTCATGTGCACAAACAAGTGGGGGGAAAACAAAAAGCTGAATATCAAAGTATTTAAAAATGAGGGGAAAATGTGTATTGACAATCAAAATAAAAATCACAGGGCTAGATGAATAACATTTTAAGAAGGCTGCTATGCAAACTAGTTTTGTTTTAAAACTGTTCGGCAGAGGGGGAATAATTTGCATTTTTTTTAAATGTCTCCTTTTTACCTAAAACTTTGTACGAATTAGCTCAAAAAGAGAATTATGACTAATTAATCATAACTCGTTATAGATAATTATAAATATTTGGATCAGCTAATTGACTGACGAAACTCAGAATCACCTCACAAGAATGTGCACAAAAGTTTTAAAGGGGATCTATTATGCCCCATTTTACAAGATGTAAAATAAGTCTCTAATGTCCCCAGAGTGTGTATCTGAAGTTTTAGCTCAAAATATGCCACAGATAATTTTTTATAGCATGTTAAAATTGCCACTTTTAGTGGTTGAGCAAAAACAAGCCGTTTTAGCTTGGGCTCTTTAAATCTAAGAGGGCGGAGCTTCAAGAGCTTGTTCTCCCCTGTCAGGATTCAGTCAGGACGCGCTATAATGTCAGAAGCTGCGAATGTATGCTGCATTGAGATAGAACAGGTACAGTTTAGTTCAATTACGGTTATAACTTATATTGCCTTCTTGTTTTTATCCACTATATCCAACGAGACGCTGCATAGTCGCTTTGGGAACACCTCTGCGTGATGTCATCATGAAGCATGTATGCAATCTGTCCAGTCAGGAGATGGAACGTCATAGGCGGGTGGTGTCACTGACCAGGAACCATAAAGCCGGCCCAAACACACTCACATTCAGCTTCTGAAAAATTTGAAGCAAGTCACTTACGGGCATGCAAGGAGTATGGCATGGCAACGCAGCGTCTCAGTCCCTATTCAGGGAACTAAGGTTACATACATAACCGAGACGTTCCCTTTCAAGGGAACTCGCGCTGCGTAGTCACTATGGGAACGACAATACCAACTTCCGCCATATGAGCAAGTGACCGTACGTGTGAAGCCGGTGCACACACATTACAGAAACACCTGCACCCCTGGAGTGGAGCCGAGGTCTAGTTCAAAAAAACCTCATAAATGTATGTGGCGATGACCAGCCATCTGCATCACAAATATCAGTTAGGGAGACCCCCGAAATAAACGCCTTAGAGGCAGCCATACTCCTCGTAGAGTGAGCCCTAACAGCCAAAGGTGAAGGCTGTCCAATCGACTCATAAGCAAGTGAGATAGCCTCAACTACCCACTTGCTCATTCTCTACTTGGATGCTGGGAGCCCTTTCCTTGGTGCTCCAAAACACACAAATAACTGATCAGATTTCCTCCACAGGGCAGCTCTGTGGACGTAAGCATTCAGTGCACGAACTGGGCACAGCAGATTTAGCTTTTCCTGGTCCGGTGACTGAAAGGGAGGTGGACAGAAAGCCTGCAGTACAATAGGTCTCACAGGATTAGTGAGGACCTTAGGGATATACCCTATCCTGGGATGTAAAAATGCTTTCACATCCCCAGGCGCAAACTCTAGACATGACGGAGAGACTGATAGGGCTTGAATGTCTCCAATTCTCTTGAGAGACGAAACAGTAAGCAGAAACACTGTTTTAAGTGTTAAATACTTCTCTGGCACCTCTTCGATGGGCTCGAAGGGTGCCATAGACAGGCCTTGTAAAACAGCGGCCAAATCCTGAGCCTCAAAGTGCCACGAAGGAAACGAGTTATGTGTGGGTGTCTCCCCAGAGATACTCCACTGAAAGGAGCGTGGTAAGCAGCTAAGGCTGCCACGTACACCTTTAGTGTGGAGGGGGATAACCCTGAAGAAAATCACAAGAGGATCTGATTCACCAACTTGTAAAGTGGGCGTGATCTCAAACCCCCTTGATGATTTATATATGAGATCACTGCTGTGTTGTCTGATCTGACCAACACATGCTGATCTCTGAGGTCTGGAAGGAAGTATTTCAAGGCTAGAAATACCACCATCATCTCCAGGCAATTTATGTGTTACGAAAGATGATGTTCCTGCCATAGACCTTGAGTCGAGCGACCACTCATGATCGCCCCCCAGCCCATGAGAGATGCATCCGTCGTTAGAGTGACTCGATGACTGATAGCCCCCAGCACAGGTCCCTGGGACAGAAATCTGAGCCAGAATCAACCAATCGTCAATGTACAAACCCGACTCCAAAAAAGTTGGGACACTGTACAAATTGTGAATAAAAAAGGAATGCAATCATTTACAAAATCTCATAAACTTATATTTTGTTCACAATAGAATATAGATAACATATCAAATGTTAAAAGTTAGATATTTTGAAATGTCATGCCAAATATTGGCTCATTTAGGATTTCATGAGAGCTACATATTCCAAAAAAGTTGGAACATGTTGCAATAAGAGGCCGGAAAAGTTAAATGTACATATAAGGAACAGCTGGAGGACCAATTTGCAACTTATTAGGTCAATTGGAAATATGATTGGGTATAAAAAGATCCTCTCAGAGTGGCAGTGTCTCTCAGAAGTGAAGATGGGCAGAGGATCACCAATTCCCCCAATGTTGCGGCGAAAAATAGTGGAGCAATATCAGAAAGGAGTTTCTCAGAGAGTTTGAAGTTATCATCATCTACAGTGCATAATATCATCCAAAGATTCAGAGAATCTGGAACAATCTCTGTGCGTAAGGGTCAAGGCCGGAAAACCATACTGGATGCTTGTGATCTTCGGGCCCTTAGACGGCACTGCATCACATACAGGAATGCTACTGTAATGGAAATGACAACATGGGCTCAGGAATACTTCCAGAAAACATTGTCGGTGAACACAATCCACCGTGTCATTCGCCGTTGCCGGCTAAAACTCTATAGGTCAAAAAAGAAGCCATATCTAAAGATGATCCAGAAGCGCAGGCATTTTCTCTGGACCAAGGCTCATTTAAAATGGACTGTGGCAAAGTGGAAAACTGTTCTGTGGTCAGACAAGACGCCATGTCATCCGGACTAAAGAGGACAAAGACAACCCAAGTTGTTATCAGCGCTCAGTTCAGAAGCCTGCATCTCTGATGGTATGGTATATCCAAGTTCTAGAACAACACATGCTCCCATCCAGACGTCGTCTCTTCCAGGGAAGACCTTGCATTTTCCAACATGACAATGCCAGACCACATACTGCATCAATTACAACATCATTGCTGCGTAGAAGAAGGATCCGGGTACTGAAATGGCCAGCCTGCAGTCCAGATCTTTCACCCATAGAATACATTTGGCGCATCATAAAGAGGAAGATGCGACAAAGAAGACCTAAGACAGTTGAGCAACTAGAAGCCTGTATTAGACAAGAATGGGACAATATTCCTATTCCTAAACTTGAGCAACTTGTCTCCTCAGTCCCCAGACGTTTGCAGACTGTTATAAAAAGAAGAGGGGATGCCACACAGTGGTAAACATGGCCTTGTCCCAATTTTTTTGAGATGCCATGAAATTTAAAATCAACTTATTTTTCCCTTAAAATGATACATTTTCTCAGTTTAAACATTTGATATGTCATCTATGTTGTATTCTGAATAAAATATTGAAATTTGAAACTTCTACATCATTGCATTCTGTTTTTATTCACAATTTGTACAGTGTCCCAACTTTTTTGGAATTGGGTTTGTAGTTGAGTATGCAGATGCCCTGCATACGCAAGGGTGCCAAAGTCGCATCTATACACTTCGTGAAGGTTTGGGGTGACAACGCTAGGCCGAAGGGAAGAACCCTGTATTGGTAAGCTTCGCCCCCGAAAGCAAACCTCAGGAACTTCCTGTGTTGCGGAAGGATTGATACATGAAAGTATGCGTCCTTTAGATCTATCATGACAAACCAGTCCTCGGATCTGATTTGTGACACAATGTGTTTTACTGTCAGCATTTTGAACTTGAGCTTTGCTACTGACTTGTTCAGCTGATGCAGATCTAAAATCGGACGCAACCCTCTGTCTGTCTTTGGCACAATGAAATAGCGTCTGTAAAATCCTGACTCCCTGCTCCTCCTTTCACAAGAGAGTCTCTACTTCTTGTGCCATCACCAGAGCCTGCTCTGAATTCCCCATTGAATTGAGGTGGGCGTGTTCGAAATTGAATCGCATACCCTCTTTCTATTGTGTGCAGGACCCATTGAGATACTTTTGACAGATTTTTCCAAAAATCTACAAAAAATCTACTAAGGGAACCAGCCTCTCGAGACTGGCCTCTGGTGGAATATGGGTAGTCAGTACAGTGCCTTGAAGCAGAACCCCGCCAGGGAACAACTGAGCTGACTGCAGAGGAAGCACGGCACCCTTGGGTGACACGCGAGGAACTACTGCGCCCCGTTGTGATAGCAGGGTTAGCAGAGCGCCTCCCTGAGGGCACCGAAGACTCACGGGCACCGATGGAAGAGGTGAATGCCGTTTGTCTCCGGAGGGGACCACCCTCAGGATCCTGATGCTCCTGGCGTCAGGATTTCTTTGCCAAAGCCCTTTTAGCTGCAATGACAGCCCTCAGGTCTGTCTTGCCCCTAGAGGGCTTCGGCTGAGAGCATCCCAACTCCCCAACTCCTCGGAGGGGGAGCACGAGTAGCGACGGTCTGCTTCTGCTGTTGTCTGTGCTGATGCGAGGAGCTCGTACTCGGATTCGGCTGCCCCCGCTCAGCAGCCGAAGGGACTTGGGCATGGCGAGGAAGAAACTGCTGCATAGCAGCAGCTTGCTTCCTCGCCTCCTGAAACCTCTCGGTGACCGCGTTGACAGCGTCACCGAAAAGGCCAGAAGGATTCAGTGGGGCATCCAAAAGGAAGGACTTATCTTTGTCCTTAATGTCGAACAGATTTAGCCACAGATGGCGCTCCGTGGTCACTAGGGCTGCCATAGACCGGCCGATGGATTTGGCTCCTTAGTGGCACGGAGAGCTAAATTTGCCGAATGCCGGAGCTCTTGGATGAACTCTGCCCCCACTTCATCACTATTGCCCAAGTTTCTCAGCAGGTCAGCTTGATACGCTTGGAGGATAGCCATGGTATGCAAGCTGCCGAGTACGCTTTGCCCACTAACGCTGAGGTAGTCTTCAGCGGTTTAGTGGGCAATGTCGGGGCTTTCAGAGACGATGCCGCCTGTGGAGAGAGATGGCTCGCAAGCATCTCTTCCGCTCTTGGCATCGTCCCATACCTGTGTTTTCTCATCCCCTCAAGTTTGAGGGGTGAAAACACGGGATGATACCGGTCTCTTCCATGATCTCGACACCTCAGTGTGGAGATCGGGAAAAAACGGTAGCGCGCGACGTGGAGGCTGAGCAGACCTTGATGGTAAAAATCGCTCATCAAGCTTACTGCGGGTCTGCTGCTCTTGCTTCTCGGTTGGCCAATCGATGTTCAGCTTGGCGACAGCACGAGTAAGCACCTCCTTGAGCTCCTCGCTCGTGGGAGAGGGAAGTGGCGAATCTTCAGTCTCTCCCTTTGCCACACTAACAACATCTAATTCCTCAGAACTAGACGCCATTATTGTGACAGTGTCAACCAGAGCGGAAGAAACCACAACGCGTGCTTCGTGCCTCCAAATTGACACAACGGATGCAACAGGTGAGGGCACAGATAAGGCTGGGCCCGACTCTAACCCGGCTGCTACATCCATCTGCGAGCCCCAAGACATAAGACGCTGCCAGCCTCAGCAGAAGCGGGGCTCGAGGCCTGAGGCGGGCGAACCAAGCCACCCTCCTCGAAGAGGGCTCGGTGGGAGCGCAGCGTCCTCAGCGGAAACTGCTCACAATGCATGCAGGCAGCCCCCTCGAGAGCTGCCTGGGCATGCTGCACTCCCAAACAAACTAACACAAAGGTCGTGTGTGTCCCCACCCATAATGAAACACGGGCAGGGATGAACACACTTCCTAAACTGCTGCTGCTGTTCAGTCGCCATTATCACACAATGAATGATAATAGACAGACAACACTAAATAAGATGGACAAGATCACACGTAGCACTTGCTGAAGACACAGAAGCTGAATGTGAGTGTGTTTGGGCCGGCTTTATGGTTCCTGGTCAGTGACGTCACCCGCCTATGACATACCGTCAACTGATTGGACAGATTGCATACGTGCTTCATGACATCATGCAAAGGCGTTCCCATAGCGACTACGCAGCACGAGTTCCCTTGAAAGGGAACACAGAAACACTCGTTACAACTAACAGTAAACAAGGGTGGTGCTTAATAAACTGGTACATTTTATATGTATAAATAAACTCAGATGAACTGTAATAAAGTGCTCTCACCTTCATTACTTAATTACATTTGCATGAGGGGAGTAAGCTGGAAGTTTGTGTCCATTTATACTCTGATAAATATAACAAACATGCAGTGCATTCTATGATACGGTGATGTCCACCAAAGTGTGAGTCGATAAACCACAAGTATTTTAATATGAGACATCACCTAGATGACTACATTATCCAGTAGTTCTATCATCAGGCATGCATAACACTATACAATACACAGAGGAACAATATGCAAACAGTAATAATACACAAAATGTACTGAGGAAATGCATGTTCATTCATTTACGCAGATTTGCAATGAATTAGGATTCCATTTCTATGCTGTTTCTTGTATTGAGAACATTCAATGTCCAAGTGTCCAGTGGGGAAGCCAGACATCACAGAGTCTGCATGGGTCAGGGGTTGTGAAGATTAACTTGTTTGTTTGATTGATCCAGTCATTACAGCTTACACCCTTAAGACAGTGATGTGTTGGGTCAGACTTCTGAATTCAGTTATACCACCACTGAAAACATGATTAAATTACACAATTGCAAACTTGCACAGATCAAATCTTATTTGATTGGATTAGTGTTGTCAAAAGAACCAACTTCGGTCGCTATTGAAATTTTAAAAATGTTTCGATATCAGCATTTCCTTCTATAATTTGGAGCGCTGTTGAACAGATTCTTAAACACCTCTGATTGGCCATTATGTTCATGTGCTCTGACAAGTATTAGTCTGACAATCTCACACTCAACTTTAGTGTTGTGTGACCAAACACCACTACAATAATTAGTGCCTTGTGTGAAGTCTTTTGTTACTATACTTCATTTTCATCAGCCTGGCAGCGTAGCATGAAAAGTGCTGGCTTAGGTCTCAGAGGTTCTGTGATTTGAATCTTACCTAGGACAAGCCTAAATTTCTTGAACAAAAATAATAAAACGAGCTGTCTTTACATTCAAAACATTCTGCATTTTATATGATTTTGTTTGTTTATTGGACGGTTGTTAGCTTGATTTTGTATTCCCTCTAAACACATTTTGTAGTGCAATGAGCTTCCAGCTATATTTTTAATGATGGGTTTCTACAGCTAACCAATGCTTTTTCTTTATTATAACCATGGCATCAGGGCCAATGGAAGTAGCAGCCCTAGGAAGACCTCTGTCTCTTGGTATGCTTTACGACCGCCGCAAAGATTCCTTCATTCCAGGTGGTGTATCTACCTAAAAATTTACTAATTTACTAATCATCAATTACCTGTCCTTGAGTAACAAAACTATAATGCCTGCACATTTACAACAGTACCACATCACTTCTTCATACATACAGTAACTATTAAAGCTATTTTTTTCATTTCAGGTGTTACTCTGTGGGATAAGAAATCACTGAGCAAAAATTTGGGCATTGATCCAAAGCCCCTAACAGATTTGAAGTTCAGTAGCTCTGATTCTCTTTCTAGTAAGTCCAACCTCCTGGATGTAAGTGCTTCTCTGAAGGCCAGTTTCATGGGGGGGCTTGTGGACGTGGGAGGATCTGCCAAGTATCTGCGTGACACCAAATCCTCCAACCAACAGTCCAGAGTTACAATGTTTTACAGTGAAACCACAAGATTTGAACAGCTCACTATGTCCCAGCTGGGCCAGATCACCTACCCTCAGGTGTTTGACCAGAAAACTGCAACTCATGTGGTCACAGCAGTGCTGTATGGAGCTCAGGCTGCCATGGTGTTTGATCGGACATTTTCAGATAAGGAAAACAAGCAGGAGATTGAGGGAAAACTGAATGTCATGGTCAAGAGCATTCCTTCATTTTCCATTGAGGGAGAAGGATCTGTAAATATGACAGAACATGAAAAGAAAATGGCTGAGGAGATCTCCTGCACATTTCATGGAGACTTCTTAATTGAGCAGAACCCCACCACGTACATGGAGGCCCTAGAGACATACAAGACGCTCCCCACTCTGCTGAAGAACAATTCAAATAATGTGGTTCCAATAAAAGTCTGGCTTTATCCTCTACATCTATTGAACAGTAAGGCAGCTCAGCTGCAGAGAGAGATTACCACAAGTCTGATTTCTGACACTGAACATATAGTTGAAGAGCTGGGAGAGGCAGAGAGGACGTGCAATGACCTGATCAGAAACACACTGACCAATGCTTTCAGTGATATCAAAGAGAGGCTGCAATTATTTCAGGACTCATTTAGCACATACAGGACAATGCTCCTGGGATCAGTCGGCAGGGTTTTGCCTGCTATTCGAGGAGGAGAGGAGGAGGAGAAGTCTCTGGAAGACATCCTAATTATGCACAGGAGCTCCCCATTCAGTGCTGACAAGCTTAACAAGTGGTTAAATGAGGCAAAGACTGAACTTGACATCTTGAGTTCTTACACCAGTAGGCTACAGGGGATCAATATTATAGACTCAGCTGATCTCAATACCATCTTATTTGATCCTGATGTTGATAAAGTGGTCTGCTTTACCTTCACATCACTGAAGTATGAAGACCCATATCTTTCAATCCTGAAGCAGTTTGTGAAATCTGACATGTCTAAACGCTGTGACACTGGGATTTCTGTCAACTCTTTCACAAAGTGGTTCGAGGCGTTTAATATCGTAAAGTTGATGAGAGAGAACCTGTCTAAATTCAGGAGGTTTGCAGAGGCCAATAAAAATGAAAAGAGAATGCGCTTATTTATTTCTGCCACCTCCAATCCCTCCATTGCTGGCTCCTCCATCTATCTGTATGAAAATGGGAAACTGATAGATACACAGTTTCAGCCTACGTTCAATCAGCCCCCACCAAAAGGTAAGTGTCATTTACACACCTTTATAAATTAACAGATATGATTTTCAAACTGTCCCATTCACATAGCAGTATTCGAGTATTCAGTATTCAAGCTACCAGAATCCAAATATGAAAGTATGACTAGAAAAAATATCACTGCTATATTATGAATGATGCGTCAATGTTTTCAGAAAAAAAGATACATCTAAAAAGAATTGGTGCATAAGGTGAAGCTGAGTGATGAACACCAGTAAACTGAAATCTATTTGTAACACAGTGCGTATATACGGGAAAAAGGAGGCGGGAACCGGTGAACATCCAACATAACTTTAATATAAAATAAACAAAGAACAAAATGAAAGTAATGGCCACAAAAACATAATAAAACATAAAATAATATCCAGGCCTGGTCCTCTCTCATCCTTCACTGGCGTCACTCCTCCTTTTATGCTTCCGGAGCTCCTCCGTGAGAGACTCAAGGCCGGTGCACCTCCCAGGTGGAGCTCATTAACTCTCGCGCCACCGGCCTCGCGCCGTTCCCTCACGGCTCTCGCCCGCCCTGGTCGCCACACCATTCTATATGACACATGAAGGGAAAACAAAATCCAAACCCACATAGCACTGTGTGAAAAAGTGCTTGCCCCCAACTGTTAAAACATATCTTAACTGTGGTTTATCACATCTGAGTTTAGTTTCTCTAGCCACACCCAGGCCTGATTACTGCCACACCTGTTCGCGATCAAGAAATCACTTAAATAGGATCTGTCTGACAAAGTGAAGTAGACCAAAATATCCTCACAAGCTACACATCATGTTGAGATCCAAAGTAATTGAGATCTATCAGTCTGGAAAAGGTTATAAAGCCATTTCTAAAGCTTTGGGACTCCAGCAAACCACAGTGAGAGCCATTATCCACTTATGGCAAAAACATGGAACAGTGGTGAACGTTCCCAGGAGTGGCCAGCCGACCAAAATTACCCCAAGAGCACAGCAACGACTCATCCAAGAGGTCACAAAAGACCCCACAACAACATCCAAAGAATTGCAGGCCTCACTTGCCTCGGTTAAGGTCAGTGTTCATGACTCCACCATAAGAAAGAGACGGGACAAAAATGGCCTGCATGGCCGAGTTCCAAGACAAAAACCGCTGCTGAGCAAAAAGAACATAAAGGCTTGTCTCAGTTTTGCCAGAAAATATCCTGATGATCCCCAAGACTTTTGGGAAAATACTCTGTGGACTGACAAGACAAAAGTTGAACTTTTTGAAGGGTGTGTGTTTCCCATCACGTCTGGCATAAAAGTAACGCAGCATTTCAGAAAAAGAACATCATACCAACAGTCAAATATGGTGGTGGTAGTGTGATGGTCTGGGGCTGTTTTGCTGCTTCAGGACCTGGAAGACTTGCTGTGATAAATGGAACCATGAATTCTGCTGTCAACCAAAAAATCCTGAAGGACAATGTCCGGCCATCTGTTCGTGACCTCAAGCTGAAGCGAACTTGAGTTCTGCAGCAGGACAATGATCCAAAACACACCAGCAAGTCCACCTCTGAATGGCTGAAGAAAAACAAAATGAAGACTTTGGAGTGGCCTAGTCAAAGTCCTGACCTCAATCCTATTGAGATGCTGTGGCATGACCTTAAAAAGGTGGTTCATTCTCGAAAACCTTCCAATGTGGCTGAATTACAATAATTCTTCAAAGATGAGTGGGCCAAAATTACTCCACAGAGCTGTAACAGACTCATGGCAAGTTATCGCAAACACTTGATTGCAGTTGTTGTTGCTGCTAAGGGTGGCCCAACCAGTTATTAGGTTTAGGGGGTAGGCACTTTTTCACACAGGACCATGTGGGTTGGGATTTTGTTTTCCCCTTCATAATAAAAACCATCATTTAAAAACTGCATCTAAACCTTCACCTAAAAACTTGTGTTATTTTTTATT
Source organism: Megalobrama amblycephala (assembly GCF_018812025.1). NCBI lineage: Eukaryota > Metazoa > Chordata > Actinopteri > Cypriniformes > Xenocyprididae > Megalobrama > Megalobrama amblycephala. The sequence continues at coordinate 67,265,103 of NC_063044.1, read as the reverse complement.
CATATTTAAATTTTTTGATGATCTGAAACATTAGGGTGTAACAAACATGCAAAAAAATAAAAAAATCATGAAGGGGGCAAGCACTATTTCATACCGCTGTATACTATCAGCACAACATAAATGTAACATTAGCTTACTTACAACAATCCGAATAAAAGGATGCAAATGCAAACAAACTTGAACTTTAGCCAGAAAGCGTTACACCAATTGTTGTGTCTTGTGTGCTTTTCCCATAACAACATGCTGAAACACGGCCAAATGAAGCACAAACAATTCACAGCATTCTGTTGTTCTCTCAGTCATTATGTTATGTATAGGGCAAATTGGCGCTGCACATCTTGTACTTAGCTGTATTTACATCTACTTTATCAAGCAATTCCAGTGGAGTTTATCAATTTTGTGGAGTTGTTTAATCCTCCTCTGCTGAGATCTTGAGTGATTTAATGTCTTTTTTATCTTCAGTTGATTTAATCTAAGGCTGTGGCTGAAAGTCAGTTGTAGTTCTTGTGTTTTGCCTTTTTCTGTTCTTCTTGTTCCTCTGTCCTTCAGTGCTGCAGACAAAACTGACTGGGCCCCAGTTAGAAAGCCCTGGTCAAACCCATCTGGGCCTCAAATGTCTGTGGAAATTAAGAACAGACTTTTAATAGTTCAAACAGTGTTCTCATAGTGAGGAATTAAATCAGTGACAAAAAAGGGAAACCCGAATAGGGCATTGTGTGATTTAACCCTCAGGTGCTCCTCATTTGGGAGTCACCCCAAATCCTTAAAATTATTTTTTTTTATCTCCCTCAGCAAAATCTATGTAATTTATTTTTGTTCAATAATATTTTTACCTTTTTATTTTTGTATTTTGAGAGAATTTCATGATACTAATTAATGTTTATGCAATAATTATGATCAATTTTTATGATCAAAATGTAAAATAATAAAAAAAAAAATCTAATATTTTTTTCACTATTTTTCAATTAATGCAGTATGTCAGGTTAAAATGGAGTGTAGGCCTTTCATTTTTTTTTTCATTTTTTTTTTTTTTTTGAAATTTTAAGCCATCTGATGAGAGTATAAAAAAGAAAAATATGTAATACCATGGTGTAACCACTACATATTTGTACAGCCTAATATGGAGTATATGTCTAGTTGTTTTTAGACATATTTACCTAATTTTTTTAGGTTGATGATATGAATATATATTTAAACATTCTCAAAGATTATTCATTATCAAGTTTTAGATATATTTTTGTAAGAAATATTGTAGTGTTAGTTTTTGATTTATGATTACAGTGAAACTTTTATATTGTGTTAGAAAGGGAACGCAAGGAAGCATTTTGTTACCCATTTTTTGATTTAGAATTCATAAAAAAAAAAGCCACTTGCAAAAAAAATAAAAAATGCTCACAATGATGTGAAGGAACAAGCCTGTACTTCCAAGTGCACAGTTCATAAGTGTTTGTGTAAGTGTATAATGTGTAAGTGTGTGCTCGTTTATATCACACTCTTGATGTATTAGAGCAGGGGTCATCAACTATATTTGTCCAAGGGCCAGAATTTTTCTCTGCAGACACTGTAAGGGCCAGATACTCGTAATATAAAATAAAATTCGAATTGTATCCTAATATGTTATTATTTGATATACTAATTCTAATTCCAAATTTATTTTATTTTTTACATATTACCTGTACTGCAGCAAGCCACCAGGGGGCGATAGCGATATTTTAGGCTTCATATTTGTGAGGCTGTCAAGCTGTCCATCACTGTCACGCAATTGTGCGCTAATCCCAGGCAAGGAAAGTTTTGACATTTGTGAAAAAATGAGCACGTGAAACAATAAAAGATGTTCAATGAGAGAACGCGTTTATCGTCATTCTTGACTGAAGGCAGGCTATGGCACAAGCTACTTTTCAGAAGGGTTTTTTTTTTCGTTAGATTTAAAAATAAATAAATATGGAACGGACCCGAATATTCAAATATTCGTTCGGTGGGTTGGTATTCGATTTGAAAATTTGACATTCGAATATTTTTTTATTTTTATTTTTTGCACACCTGAGATCCCCCGCGAAACGATTCTCATTCCCCCTTGAATAAGGCCGGCGACACACTGGCTGCGTGTGCGTCTCAGCTGCGTGGCGTGTCCGTTTTTATTTCGGCTCCCATATTTAACAGGTTGGAGTTTGCACACTGAGACACGCGTCTCAGGCGCGCTCGAGCCACGTGGAAAACGCGTGCATGCTAGAAATAGAACCGACGCGTGTTCCAGCAACGGGAGTGTTCAGAACAGCGGAGTTTGTATGGACCGAAGTGCATGTCTGAGCTTGTGTTTTGTTGCTTTGACACTGTGGAAAATACAATAATAGAAACAAAATGTATTAGCATTTTTACCCGTTATTATCAATCTAAATTAATCTCGTTTTTAATTTAACTTAATTTCGTTTTTCTTTATTTAAATTTCATTTTTCTTTATTTAAATTTTGTTTTTTCTTTATTTAAATTTCGTTTTTGTTTATATAAATTTCGTTTTTTCTTTATTTAAATTTCGTTTTTTCTTTATTTAAATTTCGTTTTTCTTTATTTAAATCTACCCTTACTGTGCCAATTTGTTAGTCAGAAAAATATTAGACTACCTTAAAAGTATTGCTTAATTTAACAGACCTGTGTGTGTGCGTTTTATATCACTAGTGCAGTGACCGTTCTCGGAGCATAAGCCCTGCCCGCGTGAGGTGTGCCGCTTCCCGCTCGCGCTGCTCTGACTGTAGTTTACTAAAAGTTTATTAATTCTGAATGTGTCGCGTCTCGCGTGTCCATCTATATTGCACCAAATGCGACACTGCACTGCCTTGTGAAGTCGATTGGATGAACGGTTCTCGAAATAATAAAAATGCAAACGGACATACAGACACAGATTCCTGCCTTTATTAGAGAGAAAAATATGTTCAGCCCCTCTCTCCGAAGAGTCGATGTTCATTACTACCGAAGCTTCGAAGCTCAAAAAATGGTATTCGGACCAGCCCTAAACTTTTTTCCTCTTACAAGGCTATTCCTGAATTCAGTATTATTCTGGGGGCCGGATGGAAATCTCTGGCGGGCCGGATTTGGCCCGCGGGCCGCCAGTTGACGTTGCATGTATTAGAGTGTCATCCCTTTACTGTTGTGTACTCTTTTCAGAATTTTGGCTGATTTGTAGATTGTACACAGCAAAATTCTCTGAACTCTTGTGTTTTTGTCGATTTCACATTCATTTCCTATGGTCAGTCATTTTTGACCAAACACCACAAGTGTTTTTACGACCACTTAGACTTTTCGTATCATGCCCTTATTTTTTTTTTTCTGTGTTTGCATACCAATTGACATAAAAATCACCAAGTTTCAGCCCATTGTGATGAAGCTACAATTTAAAAAAAAAATTTAAAACTAAGATTTAAAAATTATTTTCTATAATATATTCTATGGAGAGGGGTGTAAGTGTGCAATTTAGACACACACATATTCTTGATGTTTTAGAGTGTTACCCCTTTACTGCTGTGTACTTTTTTTTCTTCCAGAATTGTGGCTGATTTGTAGATTATACATAAAAAAATTCATTGAAATTTTGTGTTTCACATTAATTTCCTATGGTAACACTAGTGTTACTATTTTTTTTACGACAACTTAGCATGCTCGAATCATGTGTGTTCACACACCAAATGCCATAAAAGTCACAATTATCTTAATTCTTTCCACAGTTCAACCTGTGATTGTACACTGGACAGATGATGATTACCCCTAAATCCTCTTCATACACCAGCATTTACGAAATCACAATAACTTACAATGAGGTGCGTGAAGATTTTCATTTTATTTGATCATCTTTTCCTGTATTTAATCACATTGTTATCATTTAGTTATTATATTCACATAAAAATGTTTGTTTTACAGATCGAATCAACAGTGATATCACTGAGCACAATAGAAGTGATTTTCCAGGATCAACAGAAGATTAAAGTTGGTGAGCTAGCAGGAAATAAAAAAAGAGTTTTTTCATTTGGCATGGTCATTAATATTTTAAGTGCAAAACTGTGGCCAAATAAGGATCATACCAGAGTTGGGGGGGTGGAATTTATGGTTGAAATATATAATGGTGAAAGAATAACAATGTCTATCAAATGTTCTGAACTGGATGTGCCTGTGATTGTTAATGTTGGATCAGGAAAATGTTACCGCATTAAAGGTAGAGGTGGAGATTTCATTCATGCTCTGCGTTTCTAATGCAGTTAGCCTCCAGCTTTATCAGTATGCAAGACTTCTCTCTATTCCTTACTAAAAGTTTGTCTCTGCAGATTTGTGAATAGTTTTAAGAGAAAACTCAGCTAAGAACTTTTACTGCTATTTAGAAGAATTCTTAGTGGCAAGATAAAATGTTTTGTGAATCCGGCCCCAGTTTTTTATAATTCATAACATCTGAACAGCAATCATATACTCTAAACATGTTTTTTTTTTTTTTTTTAAATGTATACTCAGATTTTAAGAGTAAAAAATATCAGATTTTAGTCAAACAGTAATAATTTATGTATTTTAGTATCAACTGTTATAACATTAATGATTTCCAGCTAAATGGAACCATAAACAAGTAACTCCATTAACAAAAGTTAAGCACATCAAATCTGAGTTAATGAATAAATAGTGATTATATTTGGGGGTTTGTAAGAGAGAACAATGTACTGTATAGCATCTTATTCTGGTTCATTTGTCCATCTTTATATTTCTTTTATTCCATTCTGTACCTTGTGGAAGTACAAACACTCTTGATGTTCAGTGACAATAAAAAGCTTATCTTGAGGGGGCTTTATGCAAGCTGTTGCTCACAAATGTTCATTCTTTAGTTATATAACAGTGTGTATTAATGGTGTGTCTGCCAGAAGAGCCAAAGAAAATTAGCAGACCCAGAAATCGTATAATTAAAATAAATTATGAAGCAATGTCTCCTTTTGTCCACTTGTTTATTCTGTGACACAGACAAGTTCAATAATCAGCAGAAAAGGAGCAAAACACAACATAAACAAACTTTGTTGTTTGATGTCCGATTCTTGAACTAAGGAGTCTATCTGATTAACAGATTAAGTACTATATAAATCAGTATTAATTAAATGTGTCACCATGTATTAATTTCTTAGCTACAAATAATAAGTGTAAATTAATGTGTTAATTACCACAATGGGCCAAAGCCATTTCAACTTCCGGCTGTCTGCTTTAATCATTAGCTAATGACTTGAAAAGATGTCATTATGTTCTAACTTTGCTTGTTGAGGCACATTAACTATATAAATAATATATCAGTTGCACAGTGAATGTAATGTCAGAGAATGTTTAAATTTTAGGTTTGTTTAGGCTGCATACAAATATTATCACATCAGAATGCACAGCACAGCATGCTAGAAGGAGGCTCAGATTACCTGAGCCTTCAACTCCACAGACACATTAAGTTGTTGTGGCAGTGATTAACTCTAGAGTGAGCTAAAAAGAACCAAACTGAAAGTGAGGTGCCCTACCACTCAACCTGAGCTATGCAATCCATAAGGTCATGTACTCAGCAGACTTTTTAGAAACCCTAAAGCAAGGGGAGTACGAGTAGTCACCATGCTCTAACAGAGGCCTATTACTCATAAGAACAGGTGCTAACCTGTGTAGGGCAAAGCTAGAACCCAGTGCAACACAAATGCTTTACTATTCATACATACCATCCTGAGAAGAATGGATGCTCTCACCAAACAGAATAACACATCTGTACTGAACCCTAGAGAATGGGAGCTAAATTAAGATAACACCGTAATCTCAAGCTTGAATGCTAATTCAAGGGGCTCAGGGGAAAGACAAATTCAGTATGAATGAAGTTCTAGAAATGTGGGGCCTAAGCAACATAGCATATACTTTTTTAAACAAAGATACAGGCCTACCACCTGAGACAAGGGGTAATGGGCATATGGCCTAACTCAATAAGAGGAGCCTGAACTAGGAACTATACAACCTGACAAGGGATAGTAAAAATAAAGGGTGAATCTTTAGTAAATCACCTAACCCTAGTTCTAGCCTAGGCCGGCTAAGCTGTGGGCCTGATCTACAGGAGGGCAGAGGTCGACCTCCTCGCCTCAGAAGACAACTCTCATTGACCAATCATCTTTTCGAAGGACAGAGATGTGCTGGCCCACAACTGGCCCAGCCTCCTCCTCTATGCTTTTCCCCCTATCGCTCTGATCCCTCAGGTCATCAGACGAATCAGGGAGGTCAAACACAAAGTTGGTGGCCCCGCTCTGGAGGAACCAGCATTGGTTCTCAGATCTGTTCAAGCTTTCAACGAAAGCCCCGTGGCCGATCCCCCTGAAACTGGACTTCCTTTCTCAGGTGAATAGGACGATTTGGCACCCCCAGCCAGAGATCTGGGCCCTGCATCTTTGGTTCCTTGGATGGGAGCCTGTCGACCTCCCCGAGGATGTGCTAAATACCATTTCTCAGGCCAGAGCCCTGTCTACTAGACGACTCTATGCCCAGAAATGGTCAGTCTTCGTCGACTGGTGTACAGCTCGAAACGAAGATCCCGTTGAATGTGACAAATCTCCAATAATGTCATTTCTCCAAGAGCATCTGGACAAAGGTCTCACACCTTCCATGCTCAAAGTGCATGTGGCAGCCATAGCAGTGTTTCATGCCCCAATTGCTGGCCAGTCGGTGGGAAGAAACAGCCTAGTAGTTTCTTGAGAGGTTCTAAGAGGCTGAATCCCCCTCACCCTCTCACAGTACCCACCTGGGACATTTCCACGGTCCTCAGGGCACTCAAAGGACCTCCCTTTGAACCGCTGCGGTCAGCTGACCTTCGGCCCCTGTCACTTAAAACCACTCTGCTATTGGCTTTAGCATCAGTCAAGCGTGTAGGCGACCTGCTGGCCCTCTCTGTGAGCCCTGTGTGCCTCGAATTTGGGCTTAATGATTAGAAGGTCGTCCTGTAGTAACTTATTTTTTTATTCAAAAATTAGTTATTGATATTTTTGGGACTTTCAAGTCCTCCTTTATCATGTGGATAATTATCTTGAGTCAGTTCCATTGTTTTTTCTAGAAAATAATGGGTTGTCTTAACAGTAACGTCCAAAAGCCCAGGAGAAACCAAGGCAGAACATCGTAACACCAGATACTGCTCTTTGCCTTTGTTTTGGAATGAAGTTAGGGTGCTCTGCTATTGTTTAGCCTTTGTTTAGAAGTTACTGTGCTGTCATGGAGTTACGGTATTCTGCCTTTGTTTTACTGTCCAATAAAGTTTGCTGCTTTTAAATTACGATGTAGCCTGTGCCATACATCTGTCACTGAAACACTTCTGTCACACAATACTTGAATAAAAGTGTAGGTAAAACAAATAAGCTAGTTGAGTCGTTGTTTTTACTAATAGTGTTTAAGGATGGCCCATTGCTCTTGAAGGAAAATGATGGTTGAGATGGCTTTGAACTGCAGACATCAAGGTCAAGGTAAGAAAATGTGTAAAAAAAAAAAAAAATGCATTTAAAAACGCTAGCTAGCAGCCTATAGCATAAATAGGCTAGTCAACTATGAATAGGCTACCAAACTGCTCCACATAACAAAGCAATTGTAAATCATCCAAATGATCTCTATACAGGTGTTACTATAATGATTTTATAAATTGTGATTAGCAATCAAATACTGAAAATGTGGAAGTTACTGCCAATTGCCTTGATGTGACTTCTCACTTTTTGCAGACAATACAAGGGCAGAGCACAGTAACTTAGTAGTAACACAGTAACAAAATAGTGGTCAAAAGTCCAGTTTGAGCTCAAGATTTTTTTGTGTAGATAATTTTCATTACATAAACACCCAATTTCCAGTTTTCCAGTGTCCTCCCTATGCATTCATTCATTAATTCATTAATTCATTCAACCTTTATTTCTGGACTCAAGGTCTATTAGAAAAGAAACCTACAACATACAAAAAAAAAAAAAAAGACAATTATACCAATATTTTCTCATAGATGACTGGTATCAGATCACACTTTGCCTAGGATTCGACAACAGCATAATAATAGCATTCTGAATTAATAAATTTATACATCAGATTTCTCATTAAAGCCATAAAAGTTCTTACTCTTGACATACAAAACAGATTACTTGCTCTACTCCACCTCGGTTTTTCAACAGAACTCTCATACAATCATTGTAGGCAGCCTGAAGCTTACATAAGCTCACTTTTTTAAACTTGACTCATAAAGGAGCAGTATAAAAAGAGGTACAACATGTTCTAAAAAGGTATATCTTAATCTGATCTGAACACATATAAAATTTTCTTACTAACATACTGGCTTGGGCATATAGCATACGGCACTGCCTGTACATATCCTCATCATCACCCATTTCATCATTAATGATATGTGCCAAATATTTTATTTTAGTGCATACATTTAGTACTTGCCCTGCCAGATAAAAATCTGGAAAATTAAGATCCATATCTCCTTTTGTTCTACATATCATGACAGCACTCTTTTTTATTATATTGCACATCATATTTGATCCCATAATCAGAACATATATGTAACATCTGTTGAAAACCAGCACTGCTTGGAGAAAAAATAATCAAATGGTCAGCATACATATGATTAATTAAAATATTACCAAGCATACATCAGTCCTATATTCACTTAATTGTTCTGACAGTTCATTCATTCATAAACATTAAAGCGGGCTGGTGAGAGTAGACCTCCCTGTCGCACTCCATTACTTACTCCAAAAAGAGCTGAAACACTATTACCCCATTTTACTACCATACTCTGATTAGCATACCAATATACCAAGATTCTTAGTATGCAATTAGTCACACCCCTTTGTCTTAGTTTACCAAACAGCTTTTGATTATTAACTCTGTAAAAATGCTTTGGAAGCATCAATAAAGCCAATTATAATAGAGGAACTTTGTCTTTTATACAAATTACTATTTCTTTCAGGGCATATATACACAAATCAGTACTATGCTGCTCCTTAAAACCAAATTGGCTGTCTGTGGTACCAAGATATCCCCCTAAGCGATCTAATCATTTTATTTATTTCCAAAACTTTGGATAACACATTAGCTAGTGCAATTGGTCTATAGTTATCCAAACTTCCCACCTTTCAAGCTTTATCCTTAATAACAGGCAACAGCAGTCATTTTTTATAATTAATTTGACAACTAAAAATCCTTAAAGTTATTTTTCTCAGTTCCACACTCTAGCGAGTTCAGGTCTTTTGCCTTTGTAGTTCAGCACTTGTCCCTTAAAATATTTGAGAACAGCATTTGTTGGCACTGCAAACATTTTCACTGTATGCACAGGTTTATGACCTCTGCCCTGGAGTGCATGAGGGCAACAGATTGCTTACAAAATGCTTTTACAATTGAGAGATTTATACATTATATATTATTTTTTAACATACACTTAATCACAAGGTTATATGTCCATGCTTAGATTTGTAGAAATATAGCTACCCAGAAAAAAATGACATTTTTTTATTTTGAATACCACATATTTGATGTGTCACAGGTACAAAATTCAGGTTCAGGTTGTCTTTATTCTAAATTCTAAATTCTAAAAATCTTTTAAAAGTATTTTTCACTTCATCCTTTGAGATTTGTTGTCATCTCTCTGAGTCAACAAAACAAAATGATTGTATTTTAATATGAAATACTGGTGTTGTACTGTATGACAATATTTTGTTACCCTGAGTGACACGTATCACTATGACCCAAAAATATTGATTAAATGTGAGTCCTTCATTTGTGTTTTGTTTGCTGCCTGCCCTGACTCTCTGCCCGATTCCTGGAATTGTTCACTGTTGTTTTCTGTACTTCTCTGTACTTCCGTTGTCTAATAAACTGCAGATGGATCAATACCCTTCTGACTCGTCACAGCAACATAGTTTATCTGACGCAAGAGGTACAATTTCATTCATGTAGGATTAAACCAGCATTGAACATTTCAAGCAAAGCTTTTACAAAACATTTCAGAAACATTGTGCAAAAAAAAATAAAATTTAAATAAAATCTTCCTTGAAATCATCACAAAACATTGGATATCTTTTGCAAAGTAATATCACAACAGGTACTTTCACATCAGGTATTTTCAGCATCAGATTGTGTCCTTGTATGGATTGGTGGATGATCAAGATTGACATCCTTCTTTCTTCTCTGATAACTAAAAATTTGATAGTTATGACACTGGTTCAGAATATGCTTTGCATCCATTAAATGTTATTAATAGTAGGTTATAACGCTTTAACTTTAAAAGTTAAACCAACAGTCTGTACAGTCTCAAATTTTCAAAGTGCCCCAAATATAAAGCAGCTATTAGCCAATATAAATCATAATCAATTTTAATCTATAATTGTACATGTGTGTAATGTTATAATGACTAATCCATCAGTTATACCTTAACTGCAGGTATAATTAGACAATGGCATCTATGGTATAAAGATAATGTGCCTTGAAATACTTTAAAATGCCATAAAATTGTTTAATATGATAATATTCAGTTTTCATACAGCAAGTAAAGACGAATTGCATAATTTAGGTGTTGTAAACTACTGAAAACATGGGATAACAAAGCCACTGTCATTCGGCATAACGGGTGACATTGTGGTATAACATGAAACTTCTGTTGTGCCGAAGGACAGAGCCGTGATACTGAAGGACAGATTTCATACATGAACATATTTAAGAGTCAGTGTCTTGGTCACCTATATAAAGTAATGGCCTTTACCTATAAAGATCATCCTTAATTTTAATATTTAATATAACTTTTTTTTATAAAATAATAACATTAAAATGATCTTTTCTGTGTTGTACTGAAGGACATATGCTTTTGTTAGGTTACTAGAGGGTGAAAAATATTACAGAGAGATTTACTCACCTTATCTCATAGATAGAGGGTCTTCAATGGGTCCACTTTGTGACGTCACACACTGTCACCTGATTACAATCATGTAATATGCTTTAAAAAAATATATATTTTTGTTATACTGAATCACATTCATGAAACACAAAAGTCGGGACAAAATAAAATATATTGTAGATGCAGTATGTTGCCCATTGTTCTATATATTGCTGCAAACACCAGCACAATTATGCCATGTGTCACAGTTCCCTTTGTTCCCGGACTCCATTACCCATCATCCTCCTTGTTTCCACACCTGCACTCACTTCCTTGTCATCTCCCTATCATCACTTATCACCTGCACCTGGACTTCATCATCTGCACACCCTTTATAATGGACTCACTCCCTGCACTCCTTGTCTGATCTATTGTTGTTTCAAGTGTGTAATGGTTGTTTGTCTCCTTCGTGGTAATAAATACCCTGTTTTGCTGAAGTCCGTGAACGCCTCGTCTCCTCCACAACCTACACCGTAACACCATGGGTGTTCATTTATATTTTTAGGATGAATTTCTACAATTAAAAACACTTTTGTCATTTGAATTTTAATCCGGACAGTTACACTGAATGACATTTTGACACTTTAGAGCTCAATAATTCCCTTAATTTAATAATTTGCAACACAAGTGTTAAGTGATTTAATATTATATTTACACCTATTTATCTTTTTATGTTAAATTAATGGCCTTTGGACAACAAATTTAGACGTCTCATCTTTGACCCATATATATATATATATATATATATGGGGTGTTTCCTCCGAGGAGGCAGTGCCTCCTCAAAAAATTAGGATGAGAAAATAATCTCTGTTTTAAAAATAAAACAACGCAAATATAACAAAATGTGTCATTAAAAAGTGTAAAAGTCACTCATTTTTCTAAGGGAACACTGTCTAACAGCGACACCTGCAGGTAAAGTTACAGCGGGGAGTCCGCGTGTCTCGTGCTTCCCTTCAGCTCATAGAGAATCAACAGAGCCCCTAAAGTGTGCCGTGAGTTTTGTGGGGGGTAATAGAGAATGAATGGGGGAAAAGAATTCAAAGTAAGTATGTTGCGGTATCTATAGAAACCTTGAAAAACAACAGATTGCTTACAAAATGCTTTTAGAATTGAGGAAAATCCACCTCACTCATATACAGTACTCTGCCTACTGGAGGAGCAACACAGACAGTACCTATATATAGTACTGTGTCCAGGGTGGAGTGCCCTCTGGTGGAAATCACGGGCACTCCCATTGGTGATCTTGACAATTATAATATATTATATATATTGTGGTTATATATGTGAGGTCTGATCATACTTTTGGTGACTTTGTGAACCCAAGACCCAACTAGACAATAATTTTACCACATTTAAAAAAAAAAAAAAAAAAAAAACTTTTTATCCACATTTTTACATAGTTATTTTATTTATGCAGTAAATTTTTGTGAATATTTTGAATGAAATACTTTGAGAAGAAGTGGCAAAAACTCATAAATTCATACATTAATAGTCAGTTTATATTTTACCAAAGGTGCAGATATTTCTGGAGCCCATCACACATGATCAATGTTTGTATACTTGTATGATCAATATAATGTTCAATTATATGTTATACTGAATGACAATTTTATTATTGTTGCTTTCTTTCACTTCTTTGCCACAAAGAAGTCCAGATGTGTGCAGTCATAAAGACCACAAAAGGTCTTAGCCAAACATGAATGACAGTAAGCTCACAATGCTGTGGTGTGCCAGTGGGGGCGCTGATCTAAAATCTCATCACGGGGGCCAGCAGACTCTGGGTCCATGAGGGTAAAGGGCAGTTTTTTCTCAGTATAAATATCACTACAGAAATCCAGTGAGCTTCAGACTTCAGCTGAAGACATTAGCAGAAGATTTCAGCTCTGAACTTTCCAAAGGACACACAGAGACTCCAGGTAATTCAACATTTAAAATATATATGAACTGGTGATGTTAGTGTGAATGTGCTGTCAAGATACAATTCACTGAATTCAGATGTGATCACGGGTGATTTATAGAAAAGTTTTTTTTTATGTATATATATTATTATTATTTCATTTAGAAATCATCAGTAGATTGCAAATGAACTAAAGGAAAGAATGCCTTTTATTTACTTAAAATTGGATTTGTTTAAACAATTAATTAAATATACATCCTTATTTTGAGAGAATGAAATGACTAAGGTTATTTGTATTGTATTATAAAGTAAGTTGTTGTTGTTGTTTTTTTCATGAAACCTGTGGTACAATGAATAAAGCCATAAGGTCAAACTTGACACTTTCTCGTTAGTCCAAAAACAGCTTTTATTGAGACTAAGCTACCAAAATACTGCCTCTGTAGAAGATCAACGCCCACTTCTACATCATTGACTCCATACCCCCACCCAACTAGAAAAAAAGACAGAAACATAGTATTACGCTGCAAAAATCCTTTTCTTACTTAGATTTTTTGTTAGTTTTTGTTGTGTTTCTTGTCCAAATATCTAAAAATTCTTAAATCAAGAAGCATTTTCTAGACAAGTAAAAAATATTGTCTTGTTTTCAGAAAAAAACAGCCTGGTACTACAATCGTTTAAAAATTAATTTTATTATTATTATTTATTTATTCATTTATTTATTTTTTGTCATTAATCTACACTCAGTACCTAATAAAGACAAAGTGAAAACAGAATTTTAGAAATTTATTAAAAAGAACAGTCCCACTTTATATTAAGTGGCCTTAACTACTATGTACTTACATTTAAATTAATCATTTGATACAATGCACTTATTGTGTACATACATGTTTTTACATTGTACTTATATTTTAAAAACACCTGCATGTAATTACATCTGTAATTAATTTCTGTAATTACATTTATAATTACACTGTTGACCCATCCCTAAACCCTTACCCCTACCCTTAAACATACCCATACCACCAAAGCTTTCCCTAACCTTACCCGTATCCACATCAATAGCAGCAAAAGTGTTTTGCAATTCAATATGAACCCAGTAAGTACATTGTACTTATTTTTTGATGTAAGTACATAGTAGTTAAGGCCACTTAATATAAAGTGGGACCAGAAGAACATATAACACATTTACATAAGTATTCAGACCCTTATATGTAGTGTTAACATGATATCAGTATTTCATTTTTAAATATCAGTTATGATCAATATATTGTGCCACCATATTTTCAACACAAAGGCAGTTTATTCAGGACACTGAGGCATCTTCTCCTGTGACTTCCATTCAAACAGGTCTACCTGCTTACAATGTACCTGAAGCAGCCAAACTTCATTTACTTATGTGCATGTATATGGCTGGCAACCCTAACTGTGGTGAATGCTGAAAAAGACCAAAGCCAATCAGAGACTCAAGGTAAGGTGTGAATTGTGTTACAAAATGTAACTGTGTAGAGATCAGTAATATCACAGTACAGATTGTTTTGCACAAACAAGTGGGGAAAAAACAAAATGCTGTATAGCAAAAAATGAGGGGAAAAAGTGTTGACAATCAAAATAAAAATCACAGGGTTAGATGAATAACATTTTAAGAAGACTGTTATGCAAACTAGTTTTGTTTTGAAACTGTTCAGCAGTGGGGGAATAATTTGCATTATTTTAAATGTTTCTCTTTTTTTACCTAAAACTTTGTACAAAATAGCCCAAAAATGTAAATATGAAGAAATAATCATAACTCTTTATAAATAAACAAATTTGGATCAGTTAATCGACTGAACTCAGAATCAACTCACAAGAATGTGCACAAAAGTTTTAACTCAATCATGAACACATAACTAAACTAAACACATGCATACAAACAAATCATGCATACATGGGAAGTGAGAAAGTGGAAGTGAATGAAAGCATAGCATAACAGAGGAATGGAGCTATGAAAAGAGTAATTTAACCAGCTGGAAGAACCATCAGTTTCTCACTATAAAGCACAAAGGGGTTAACAACTTAATACTAAATCGCTTTTAAATATACAGTACTTGAAAATGCTTTAGCTGTTGAAGAGTATCCGGATATGCAGTCTCGGGAGAAATTCAGTCCGATGGTGCTGAAGTTGTAATCAATATCTTCTGAAGAAATAATGACAAACTTGCGTTGCTAATTTGACTCTGTGGTCGAGGAAGTTGCACATGGCTTGAAGGAGTTTCTTTGTTTGAAAGTGAACACATTTACATGAGGGGAGTAAGCTGGAATACTCTGATAAATATAACAAACATACAATGAATTCTATGAGATGGTGATGTCCACCAAAGTGTGAATCATTAAACAACAAGTATTTTGATATGAGACACCATCTAGATGACTACATTGTCTAGTAGTTCTATCATCAGGCATGAATAACACTATACAATATACAGAAGAACAATATACAAACAGTAATAATACCCAAAATGTACTGAGGAAATGCATGTTCATTCATTTACACAGATTTGTCAGTGAATTAGTGGAAAGGATTCCATTTCTATGCTGTATTGTTTTGAGAACAGCCAATTTCCCAAGTATCTTTGAAGTGTATGAGTGAAGCAGAAGGGTGATAGTTCTCAGTGGGGAAGCCAGACATCACAGAGTCTTTATAGGTCAGGGGTTGTGAAGATTAACTTGTGTGTTTGATCGATCCAGTCGTTGCAACTTACACCCTTGAGACAGTGAGGTGTTTGCTCAGAATTCTGAATTCAGTTATACTTAGTTATGAATGATACATAGTTATCATCCACCACTGAAAACCAGTCGGTTTTGACAAAATTACACCATTGCAAACTTGCACAGATCAGATCTTTTTTGATTGGACACCTCTGACAAGCAGTGATCTGACAATCTCACACTCAACTTAAGTGGCGTGTGACCAAACACCACTACAATAATTGGTGCCTTGTCTTTTGTTACTATACTTCATTTTCATCAGCCTGGTGGTGTAGCATGGAAAGTGCTGGCTTGGGTCTCAGAGGTTCTGTGATTTAAATCTTACCTAGTATGATCCTAAATTGCTTGTTGAACAAAAATAATAAAACGAGCTGTCTTTACATTAAAAAAATTCTGCATTTTTTATGATTTTGTGTGTTTATTGGACGGTTGTTAGCTTAATCCTGTATTACACCTGAACACATTTTGTAGTGCAATTAGCTTGCTGCTATATTTTTTATAATGGATTTCTAAAGCTAATCGACTGTTTTTCTTTATTATAACCATGACATCAGGGCCAATGGAAGTAGCAGCTCTAGGAAGACCTCTGTCTCTTGGTATGCTTTACGACTGCCGTGCAGATTCCTTCATTCCAGGTGGTGTATCTACCTAAAAATTTACTAATTTACTAATCATCAATTACCTGTCCTTGAGTAACAAAACTATAATGCCTGCATATTTACAACAGTACATCACTTCCTCATACATACAGTAACTATTAAAGCTATTTTTTTCATTTCAGGTGTTACTCTGTGGGATAAGCAATCACTGAGTGAAAATTTGGACAGTCGTCCAAAGCCCCTAACAGATTTGAAGTTCAGTAGCTCTGACTCTCTTTCTAGTAAGTCCAACCTCCTGGAGGTAAGTGCTTCCCTGAAAGCCAGTTTCTTGGGGGGGCTTGTGGAGGTGGGAGGATCTGCCAAGTATCTGCGTGACACCAAATCCTCCAACCAACAGTCCAGAGTTACAATGTTTTACAGTGAAACCACAAGATTTGAACAACTCACTATGTCCCAGCTGAGCAATTTCACCTACCCTCAGGTGTTCGACCAGAAAACTGCAACTCATGTGGTCACAGCAGTGCTGTATGGAGCTCATGCTGCCATGGTGTTTGATCGGACATTTTCAGATGAGGAAAACAAGCAGGAGATTGAGGGAAATCTGAGTGTTATGGTCAAGAACATTCCTTCATTTTCCATTGAGGGAAAAGGATCTGTAAAAATGAATGAGGATGAAAAGAAAAAGGCTGAGAAGATCTCCTGCACATTTCATGGAGACTTCTTAATTGAGCAGAACCCCACCACGTACATGGAGGCCCTAGAGACATACAAGACGCTCCCCACTCTGCTGAAGAAGAATCCACAGAATGTGGTTCCAATAAAAGTCTGGCTTTATCCTCTACATCTATTGAACAGTAAGGCAGCTCAGCTGCAGAGAAAGATTACCACAAGTCTGATTTCTGACACTGAACATATAGTCGAAGAGCTGGGAGAGGCAGAGAGGACATGCAATGACCTGATCAGAAACACGCTGACCAATGCTTTCAGTGATATCAAAGAGAGGCTGCAATTATTTCAGGACTCATTTAGCACATACAAATCAATGCTTATGGAAGCAGTCGGTAGGGTCTTGCCTGCTATTCGAGGAGGAGAGGAAGAGGAGAAGTCTCTGGAAGACATCCTGAATATGCACAGGAGCTCCCCATTCAGTGCTGACAAGCTTAACAAGTGGCTAAATGATGCAAAGTCTGAACTTGACATCTTGAGTTTTTACATCAGTAGGCTACAGGGGATCAGTATTGTAGACTCAGTTGATCTCGATACCATCTTATTTGATCCTGATGTTGATAAAGTGGTGAGCTTTACCTTCACATCTCTGAAGTATGAAGACCCATATCTTTCAACCCTGAAGGAGTTTGTGAAATCTGACACGTCTAAAGAGCTCAATGCGAGTAAACCTTTTTCTGTGAAATCTGTTAAAAAGAGGGCCAGTGAACACAGTGAGAGTGGCACTAGATCTTCTACAATGCGGTTCCCTGAACACAGTGAGAGTGGCACTGGATCTTCTACAATGCGGTTCCCTGAACACAGTGAGAGTGGCACTGGATCTTCTACAATGCAGTTCACTGAACACAGTGAACACAGTGTTACTGGGATTTCTGCTAACACTTTCACAAAGTGGTTTAAAGGTTTAAATATTGAAACAAAGATGAGAGAGAACTTTTCTAAATTCTGGAGGTTTGCAGTGGCCAATAAAGATGAAAAGAGAATCCGCTGCATTATTTCTGCCATCTCCAATCCCTCCATTGCTGGCTCCTCCATCTATCTGTATGAAGATGGGAAACTGACAGACACACAGTTTCAGCCCACGTTGAAGCCGCCCCCAACAATAGGCAAGTGTCATTTACACACCTTTATAAATAATTAACAGATGTGATTTTCAAACTCTCCCATTCACATAGCAGCTTATATAGTATTCAAGCTGCCAGAATCAAAATATGAAAGTATGACTAGAATAAATATCACTGCAATATTATCAATAATGCATCAATGTTTTCGGAAAAAAAAAAATAAATCAAAGAAGAATAGCTGCATGAGGTGAAGCTCATTCTATATGACACATCCAATAAGAAATGAATCATATACACTATAAGCACAACATAAATGTAATATTAGCCTATTTACAACTTATCCGAATAAAAGGATGCAAAAGCAAGCAAACTTGAACTTTAGCCAGAAAGCGTTACACCAATTGTTGTGTCTTGTGTGCTTTTCCCATAACAACATGCTGAAACACGGCCAACTAAAGCACAATCATTTCACAGCATTCTGTTGTTCTCTCAGTCATTATGTTATGTATAGGGCAAATTGGCGCTGCACATCTTGCATTTAGCTGTATTTACATCTACTTTATCAAGCAATTCCAGTGGAGCTTTTCAGTTTTGTGGGGTTGTTTAATCCTCCTCTGCTGAGATCTTGAGTGATTTAATGTCTTCTTTTATCTTCAGTTGATTTAATCTAAGGCTGTGGCTGAAAGTCAGTTGTAGTTCTTGTGTTTTGCCTTTTTTCGTTCTTGTTGTTCCTCTGTCCTTCAGTGCTGTGGACAAAACTGGCTGTGCCCCAGTTAGATAGCCCTGGTCAAACCCATCTGGGCTCCACATGTCTGTGGAATTTAAGAACAGACTTTTAATAGTTCAAACAGTGTTCCCATAGTGAGGAATTAAAGGATTAGTTCACTTTTAAATAAACTTTGGCTGATAAATTACTCACCCCCATGTCATCCAAGATGTTCATGTCTTTCTTTCTTCAGTCAAAAAGAAATGAAGGTTTTTGATGAAAACATTCCAGGATTTTTCTCCATATAATGGACTTCAATGGGCACCAAACGGTTCAAGGTCCAAATGACAGTTTCAGTGCAGCTTCAAAGAGCTTTAAACGATACCAGACGATGAATGAGGGTCTTATCTAGCGAAACGATCGGTCATTTAAAAAAAATAATAAAAAATTTTAAGTTTTACAAGCACAAATTTTTACGACCGCTAGGGGTCAGCCGTAACAGAAAAGAAGCGAGTCTCAATACCAGAGAGATGCCAAAATCAGTACAAAGTTTTTTTACAATGAAAATAATGGTTTGAACGTCAGGGGCAGACACAGCCAAAATAACAAACAAAGCACTCTTCTTTTAGAAACTAAATTACCTTACCAAAAAATAAAGAAAACAAAATACAACTTAACTTACCTACCTCCCTTAACCATAAACAAAGTGAAATTTAGATACAAATAAATTGGCGTCAAACCCCCTACTTCCCTTAAAATGAAAATAATATTTACAATAGTTTTTACAGTAGTATATACAGGGTTTTTGGCAGACAAATCAGATTTGGAATTCAATAAGTGTAGTCAAACAGGCAGAGATCAAATAAACCGGGTAATCAGAAATAGTAACAATAAACAAACACTCACAATCTCTCTGGCACGACACTCTCAAACAAACGATGATGAAACAAACAGTATAATCAGAAAGTCAATGGAAGCAAAGAACGATGGCGATAGCACAAAGTCAATGAGGCACAAGGCAAAGGCTGAGTGTTTGGGGTGGTCCTTAAGTACAGGTCAGGTGCTTAGTTGGACCAATCAGTGTTTCCTGAACGGTAACTGGAAACCACGTCCACCTGGAACACAAACACGACTATACACACAGAAAGAGTATACACAGACAATGACAAATGAAAAGATAAAGTACCCAAGGGTCTTAACACAAATGTTCACCTTGCTCTGTTCTGCGTTGCCCGTTCGTGATGTCAAGTAATACGCAATTACGTTGAAAGTCGGAAATACCGAGTCAGTGTTTAAAAGTTTATAAAGCCATTTACAAAAAAAGGTAAAACAACTAATGGTTCTTCCATCCTGTGTTGTCAGTGCCTTCAGACTGTCATACCCTTCTCCATCAGAACAAAAACACCTCTAAAACGCTGTTGCTCAGTAACGGTGGAAATCCATTTTGTCCGGTAATGCAGCGAGATGGAAACAGGGACTCACCAACTGATTCCAATGGCGGGATTGAAATGGTCCAGTCGTGGCAGCATTGAGATTCTTCCTCTGTTGGCAGTGGTTGGCATTTGCCACACGTGCACCACCACGTCTCGTTAGATCTTCGTCTGCCCGATGCTTGAGAGGTGTGTGTCGCCGCAGCAGTCTCTTCCATCTGCCTTATTTCTTCCTCTGTGTATTCCGGTTCAAAAAGGTAGGGCAGGGCGAAAAACTCCATATCATCTTCTCCTCAAAGTTCAAAATCGTCCGACATCGTTGTTTTACCTTTTTTTGTAAACGGCGTTTGACTTACTCTGCATCCCAATGTGCATACTATCCACCCTATCCGCCCTAAATAGTACTGAATATTACTAATGTCACATACTATTTAGGATGTATAGTATGCACATTGAGACGCAGGCTTAGTATTTGCACGTTCAACTTCTAAACACTGACTCGGTACTTCCAGCTACGTCAAGCGTGACCTTTTCAGCGTAACTGCGTATTACGTGACATCATGAACACGAATCGCAGAGCAAGGCAAGCATTTGTGCTTATAAAACTTAAACTCTTTTTTTTAAATGACCGATCATTTCACTAGACAAGACCCTTATTCATCGCCTGGTATCGTCTGGTATCTTTTAAAGCTCTTTGAAGCTGCACTGAAACTGTCATTTGGACCTTGAATCGTTTGGTGCCCATTGAAGTCCACTATATGGAGAAAAATCCTGGAATGTTTTCATCAAAAACCTTAATTTCTTTTTGACTGAAGAAAGAAAGACATGAACATCTTGGATGACATGGGGGTGAGTAATTTATCAGCCAAAGTTTATTTAAAAGTGAACTAATCCTTTAAATCAGTGACAAAAAAGGGAAACAAGAATAGGGCATTGTGTGATTTAAATCAAGCTTGAGCTGTGTGTTCGTTCAAAGGGATTGATCACATGGGCCACCAATGCATCAATGCTGCTTGGGGATCTAAAAAAAAAAAGAACTAAAAACTATATTCTAACGCTGTGTGAATCTAGCCTGTTTTTTGAATGATCTTAATTCTTTCCACAGCAGAAACTGAGATTGTGGGCGGGACACGTGGTGATGAATTCTCCTTTAAGTCCGCTTCATACGACAGGATTCAGGAGATCAGAATATCTTACGATGTGCGTAAAGATTGTTTTCATTCTATTTTATCATCTTTTCCTGTATTTTATCTCATTTTTATCATTTAGTTATTTTATTCACATTAAATATGTTTGTTCCACAGCTCAATTCAAATAACGTGGCATCACTGAACACAATAGAAGTGATTTTCCAGGAAGACCAGAGGACTAAAGTTGGCAGAATAGCAGGACATGAAACAGCAGTTTTTCAATTTTTCTTATACGATAAAATTTTAAGTGCAACAATGTGGCCAAATAGGCAAGGTAACAGTTTTGGCGGTTTGGAATTTGTGGTTGAAAGAGATGGTGAAAAATTAACAATGTCTATCAAATGTGCTGAACTGGGTGAGGCTGTGAACCTTAATGTTGGATCAGGAAATTGTTACGGCATTAAAGGGAGAAGTGGAGATGTAATTGATGCTCTGGGTTTCTACTGCACTTAGCCTCCAGCTTTATAAGTATGTAAGACTTCTCTCTATTCCTTAGTAAAAGTTTGTCTCAGCAGCTTTGGGAATAGATTTTAAGAGAAAACTCTTAGCTAAGAACTTTTACTGCCATTTAGGAGAGCTCTTAGTGGTAAGATAAAACATTTTGTGAATACGGCCCCTGATCTTTATAATGCTAATCCAAATAACATCTGAACAGCAATCATATACTTTTTTAAATGTATACTCGGATTTTAAGAGTAAAAAAACATCAGATTTGAGTCAATCAGAAATATTTTATGTTTTCTAGTATCAACTGTTATAACATTTTTGATTTCCAGGTAAATGGAACCACAAACAAGTAACTCCATTAACAATTGACAAATTAAACACATCAAATCTGAGTTAATGAATAAATAGTGATTATATTTGGGGGTTTGTAAGAGAGAACAATGTACTGTATAGCATCTTATTCTGGTTCATTTGTCCATCTTTATATTTCATTTATTCCATTCTGTACCTTGTGGAAGTACAAAAACTCTTGATGTTCAGTGACAATAAAAAGCTTATCTTCAGGGGGCTTTATGCAAGCTGTTGCTCACAAATGTTCATTCTTTAGTTATATAACAGTGTGTATTAATGGTGTGTCTGCAAGAAGAGCCAAAGAAAATTAGCAGACCCAGAAATCGTTTAATTAAAATGAATTATGAAGCACTGGTCTCCTCTAGTCCACTTGTTTATTCTGTGATACAGACAAGAAGTTCAATAATCAGCAGAAAAGGAGCAAAACACAACCAACAAAAACAAACTCCATCAACGTGTTTCTGTTACAGTATAGACACCGGAGACAGATGTAGAAGCAGTTTGGGGGTTTATTGAGACAATCAGCAGAGCAACAGGTAAATGCAATGATGGATAAGATGAACTTGGAGATGAAAGAGAGGTAATACTGTCCTTTGTTTATGTTGCAGATGAAGGCGTTGGAGCTGGCAGACGGGAACACTCACACACACAGGTAGGTAGAGACACGAGGAGACCGGGAGACGATGGAGAGTATGGAGACAGGTAAGTATCGTTTTGGGAGTCCTTGAGGTAAGCATACAACTTGTGTATAACGAACGAGACCGGACAATGTGTGTGTGTGAGTGTGGGGCTTAAGTAGTGAGGTGATCATGGTGATAATGAGTTGCAGGTGGCGGTGATCAGTACTCCGGTGATTGGGTGCGTGGGTAAGGGAGTGAGGTGGAACCTGACGTGTCTGTGACAGTACCCCCCCTCCCACGGCCCGCTCCTGAGGGCCGAGGACCCCGACGTCGTGGTGGTCGTCCTCGAGGTCGTGGGGCAGGTCTGTCTGGGTGGTTGGTGTGGAAAGTCTGTAACAGAGTAGGATCAAGGATATCATTCTTGGGGACCCATGAGCGTTCCTCGGGGCCATAGCCTTCCCAATCCACCAGGTATTCTAAGAGACCACCACGGCGCCGGGAGTCCAGGATCTCTCGCACCACGTAAGCAGTTCCATCGTCCAGGATGAGTGGAAGGGGGGGCTCGGCGGCTGCCACGTCAGGTTCTGTGGAAGGAAGAACAGAAGGGTGGTGAGGTTTCAATAGTGACACGTGGAAAGTGGGATGAATTCTTTTGTACTGTGCAGGGAGTTGTAGTCTGTAGGTGACGGGGTTGATCTGTCGAAGGATGGTGAACGGGCCAATGAAGCGGGGACTCAGCTTCTTGCAGGGCAGGTGCATCCTGATGTCTCTGGTGGACAGCCAGACCTTCTGCCCCGGTTGGTATGTTGGAGCTTGGGAGCGCCGAAGGTCGGCTGTCATCTTGCGCCTGCGCAGGGCTCTCTGCAGCTGGTAGTGAGCTGAGTCCCATACCCTCTCGCTCTCCCGGAACCAGTAGTCAACTGCAGGAACGTTAGAGGGTTCCCCGTCCCAGGGGAACAGTGGGGTTGGAAACCGAGTACGCATTGGAAAGGTGTTAATCCAGTAGTGGCTTGACGGAGGGAGTTCTGGGCGTACTCGGCCCAACCCAGGTACTGGTTCCAGGAGTCCTGGTGGCCGTGACAGAAGGTACGCAGGAAGCGGCCGATCTCCTGGATCTTCCGTTCCGTCTGCCCGTTCGACTGAGGATGGTATCCAGACGATAGGCTGACGGTCACACCCAGGAGGGAGAAGAACGCCTTCCAGACTCAAGAGACGAATTGCGGTCCTCTGTCAGAGACTATATCTTCGGGGATTCCATAGTGACGAAAGACATGGTTGAACATTAATTCCGCTGTGGCCATGGCAGTCGGTAGACCTTCCAGGGGTATTAGACGGCAGGCTTTGGAGAAACAGTCCACGACGACCAGAATGCAGGTGTGACCATCAGACTCTGGGAGATCCGTGACGAAATCCACTCCCAGGTGTGACCAGGGTCTCTCAGGAACGGGCAGAGGATTGAGCTTGCCGGTTGGAAGATGGCGTGGGCTCTTGGAGATGGCGCACTCCCTGCAGCCCTGCACGTACCTTCTGACGTCGCTGGCCATGTTGGGCCACCAGAAGCGCTGTTTAAGCAGCGAGAGGGTCTCGTTGACCCCCGGGTGACCAGTGCCAAGTGAAGAGTGAATGGAGTGCAGGAGTGGAGTGCGTCGTGTCCGGGTGATGTAGCGTAAGCCTTGGGGGCAACCCGGCGGAGTGCGTGAGGAGGCATTGGAGGAGGGTAAGATCTCTTCTGACCATTCGATGGGGCTCACGAAGATGGTTTCAGGCAGGATAGGTTCAGGTTCGTCGTTCTTTTCCTCGGGGGCGTGGAGACGTGAGAGAGCATCGGCTTTAATGTTCTTGACACCAGGGCGGTATGAAATTGTGAAGTTGAATCGTGAGAAGAACATCGCCCACCGGGCTTGACGAGGGTTGAGTCGCTTGGCAGCTTTCAGATACTCGAGGTTCTTATGGTCGGTTAGAACTTGGAATGGGTGGTTTGCCCCCTCCAACCAATGCCTCCACTCTTCAAGGGCGAGCTTGACAGCCAGGAGTTCGCGATCCCCGATATCATAGTTTACCTCCGCCGGGTTGAGCTTACGGGAGAAGAAGGCGCATGGATGGAGCCTACTTGGATTCCCCTGCTGCTGCGATAGTACCGCTCCCACTCCGGTGGTGGAGGCGTCCACCTCCACGACGAATGGTAGGTCTGGATTGGGGTGGACGAGGAGGGGAGCGGTGGTGAAGGGCTTCTTGAGCGACTCAAAAGCTTCAGTGGCAGGCTGGGACCAGGACAGAGACTTGGGCTGCTTCCGGAGGAGGTTGGTGAGTGGACTGACAATGGTGCTGTAATTCTTGATGAATCGGCGGTAGAAATTGGAAAATCCGAGGAAACGTTGGAGTTCTTTTATGGTACTTGGAGTGGGCCAGTTCTGGATGGCAGAGACCTTCCCCTCGTCCATCCGGATGCCACTGTGGTCAATCACATATCCTAGGAAGTGAACTGAGGGCTGATGGAACGAGCACTTCTCTGCTTTTAGGAAGAGATGGAACTGCCGTAAGCGCTTGAGGACCTCCGCAACGTGGTGGCGATGTTCGGCCAAGCTCCGGGAGTAGATGAGGATGTCATCAATATACACGAGAACGAACTTGTGGAGGAACTCCCGGAGCACCTCATGGATAAAGTCCTGGAATACGGAGGGGGCGTTGACCAGGCCATACGGCATAACTAGGTATTCATAGTGGCCGGTGGGCGTGACGAAGGCGGTCTTCCACTCGTCCCCCTCGCGTATCCGGATGAGGTTGTACGCGCTGCGGAGGTCCAGCTTGGTGAACACAGTGGCACCGCGGAGATGTTCCAGGGCCGCTGGGACGAGGGGAAGTGGATACCGGAATTATACAACTTGTGTATAACGAACGAGACCGGACAATGTGTGTGTGTGAGTGTGGGGCTTAAGTAGTGAGGTGATCATGGTGATAATGAGTTGCAGGTGGCGGTGATCAGTACTCCGGTGATTGGGTGCGTGGGTAAGGGAGTGAGGTGGAACCTGACGTGTCTGTGACAGTTTCTGCTAGTGATTTCCAATTCTTGAACTAACAGATTAAGTACTATATGAATCAATATTAATTAAATGTGTCACCATGTATTAATTTCTTAGTGTAAATTAATGTGTTAATTACCACAATGGGTCAAAGCCATTTCAACTTCTGGTTGTCTGCTTTAATTATTCATTAGCTAATGATTTGCAAAGATGTCATTATGTTATAACTTTACTTGCTGAGGCACATGACTATTAACTTATTATATAAATAATATATCAGTTGCACAGTGAATGTCAGAGAATGTGTTTAAATTTTGGGTAAGTTAGGCTGCACACAAATATTAGCACATCAGAATCTGAACTACAGAAAGCCACAGAAACAAAATGAGAAAGACTGAGAAAGATTTTTTTCTTACATACAGACACACATTAAAGCTGCAGCCCGTCATTTTTTTTTTTTTTTTGGTTTAAAAATGATCCAAAATCAATTTTGAGCAAGTATATAACCAGCCAGTGTTCAAACTATCTCCTTACCTTGTTAACATTAACAATATGAGAACATATAACAATAATAAAAATTTGCACGGTTTTATGTTTTCCGAGCTAAGCAATCATTAGAATTAATCACCATTGGTAGCACTATTTATTTAAGGCTAATGTTTTTTTTCAGTTGGTCAGATCAAAAGTGGCAGAGATGGCGAAAGAGGCAAAACTTATGGACTGTAGCTTTAACTGATAATACTGAAGTAAAATACAATTTAAATCTGTGAATTATAGAAAGTAAGAAGTGAATGTGAGCACGCTCTCTTCACTTCAAAATACAGCGCATGATGTGTTAACCACACAAAAAAGAACAGGATGGATGGAAAGAAGCGCCTGTCAGGAACACAAAAGCAAATAC
Organism: Megalobrama amblycephala; assembly: GCF_018812025.1. NCBI lineage: Eukaryota > Metazoa > Chordata > Actinopteri > Cypriniformes > Xenocyprididae > Megalobrama > Megalobrama amblycephala. The sequence goes on along the minus strand of NC_063044.1, from coordinate 67,238,483 downwards.
GTAAAAAATAGTAAGGATGAAGATGTTAAGATGAAGTTTCCCTTATGAAATTGGCCCTTACAAATAAGAATAAACAAAATGGAGATGATTCTTGGTCGTGGATGCATTGAAAGACCTAATTCAAGAAGTCTCTAGTGTAAGCGGTCTTCTGTGTGGGTACAAAACCGCAATTGAAAAATGTAACTTTATTCTTCAGAGAAACCCTGAATCATTATTCCCGAATTTGGTTGTGTTGGCTGGGGATATCTCTATATTCTATGGGCTCTATATATTCTAGGCACCAGCATGAGTTTTTTGAGGCAACCATTATTTATTTAGAACATTATTTTAGAACATATTAACTTCTTGGCAACTTGTATGCAGCCACACAGACAGATATGTATCGCGTTTTTTTCGTTGTTCCTTTTTTTTTTTTTTTTAAATATTGAATATATAAATAGTTAAAGGGTTAGTTCACCCAAAAATGAGAATAATGTAATTTATTACTCACCCTCATGCCGTACCACACCTGTAAGACCTTGTTTATCTTGGGAACACAAATTAAGATATTTTGATTAAATCCAATGGCTCAGTAAGGCCTCTATAGAGAGCAAAGCAATTGAAACTTTCAAGATCCATAAATGTACTAAAAACACATTTGAAACAGTTAATGTAAATTCAGTGGCTCTATCTTAATATTATAAAGCGACAAGAATACTTTTTGTGCACCAAAAAAAACTAAATAACGACTTTTCAACAATATCTAGTGATGGGCGATTTCAAATCACTGCTTCATGAAGCTTCGGAGCTTTATGAATCTTTTGTGTCGAATCAGGGATTCGGATCTCCAATCAAATGGCAAAACTACTGAAATCACGTGACTTTGGCACCCCGATCCACTGATTCAATTCGTAAAGCTCAGAAGCTTCATGAAGCAATGTTCTGTAATCAGCCCATAGCAATATATTGTCGAAAAGTTTTTTTGGCGCACAAAAAATATTCATCTTGTGTATAACAGACAATTTTTGATCTCATGAATTTATTTTTATATGAATTTTTTTTATGAATTCATTTGTTTCCGAGCAAATTGTTTTGGCTGAGGGTAAAGTGAAGTTGATTCATTTTGCCATAACCATGTGATCGGTGACGCCCGAAGCTTCGTTTTCGCACACAACCACGTGACTGCTTCGTAATCTGATTCACATAACGTGAACCCTTGCGCAGATGTGGTGTAATTTGCTTTTTAGCAAAACAATATGCCATAATACGAATAAATATTTACATGTGTTCAGTTTGTATTTATTCCCAGTTCATAATTCATTCTATGACAATCATTTATTTTGATAATATATGCCAAAGCTTGCCTATTTCTCCCCCAAATTTTATTCAGACTTATTTATTCAAATTGTGTAAGTGAAATGACACGTGAAAGACTTTTTTTAATGTAAAATAATAATTTACATTGTTTTATACGCTTTTCATAGCACAAACTGATTTATTACATGAAACTCCAATAATAGCTGCGGCGTCTGGGACGCAAAGGCAGTTTTTTCCACCTTTTGACCACAAGATGTCGTTAGTGTGCACCATGCTGAAAAGTTTTGAGTAATGAACCTTTTTACGATACACTTGAGAGGAAAGCATCGGTGCTTCACAAAGCTTCATTTCGCCATCACTACTGAATTGTTTGCTTGTCTTTATTTCTTATTGTATAGCTTTTCATACTTTAAACTTATACTTTTATAATGGTTATTATTGATAATTAAAACTGACTTTTAACAAAAAAGAGAGGGTTGTTTTGTCTTATTTTATTATAGGTGCATGTAGGCTACATATACAGTGAACTTAATCAGAGTACATATGCACATATTGCATGAACCACACATTAATAGGTTTCATATTTTTTAAATGAAACCGAAAAGAGGCAGGGTTGTGTTTTATATTTTGTTTTGTTATATAGCCTACATGAAGTAAAGATAATGCACGCATTGCCTGAACCACATTTGTGTGCCGCCTCTTGTCATTCCCCTTGTAGCATTTGCAAGTGACGATTCTCTGTCAACCAATCAACGTTCTGCAGAGTATAGCTCCACCCTTTTGGTACAGGTACTATCACAGATCATACTATTATAGGGAGATGAGAAAGTCTGTATCTCTTACCATTGGAGAAAGTGCAACGGCTAACTTAATCATGTGCAGCACCTCTCAGCCTATCGTGTAATGGCAGTTGCAACATTCCCTAGTCTGTCTTCTCTTAAAAAAAATAAATTTTAATCAAGCTAAAATCTACATATAGTTCCCAACTAAAGTATTGTTTAGTGTAAAACATGATGAAGATTGGCAACCAGGCTGTTGATTAATTAAATGATTAGCTATTTCCCCACAAAAGCTGTTTAATCAGCACAGTGAAGCCTCTCATCCATTGACTTTCATTCAAAAAACAGCCTCTGGTCTCCTTCCCTGAGTACCAGCATTAGCATTAGCCGTTACGCTTTTTTGGTTAAAGGTTGCAGTGCCTTCCAGTGGCTTTGGTACTATTGTGGTTGGTACCCCAACGAAAGGGTCCCAAAAAAGTGGTACGGTACAGTTCGGAATTAGGGTACCATTCACAACTTTTGACAATGGAAATGGCACAAAAATGCGTACCGTACTGTACTGTACTGAACCGAACCGTACCACTCATTGGAAACGAGCCACAAGTGGCCGGTGAACTGGGAAAAGAATAGAGTAAACTTTATTGTTTCATACATATTTGTATCTGATATGAATAAAACACAACACAAATTATAATTGAAAGGATAAATATACAGCTTCCAAAGGTATCCGTGTATGGAATTTGAATTTAAAAAGCTGTAAATGTCTTTAATTTTTTTTGTACAGCACTTCATTTAATGTCTATGTCTGAAACCTCAAATAAACAGTGTTTGAAAACACTGAAGAGTTGTGATATATGAAAAGCACTAAGTGCATCCATCTCTGGTTCAGCAGCAGCCAAAGTGTGAAAGCAATTATCAGTGACGCAATGAACGTTCTAATCTCATCACTAGATCTTCCAATGCTGTTTTCTTGGGAGGAGGTTTGTTTCGGCTCAGCTCCTGCTATGTCTGTCTGGTCGAGAGGCTGCAAATATAAGAAGTAAAATCAACAGAGACAGAGGTTTCACATCATTTTAAAGGACAGATTATAGTATTTGCTATAATTTGTATCTTTTACTCTTTCAAGAATTACTATTGAACACATCTAGAAAAATATGCTAGAATAATTGTTATTAAAAATGCAGTAACATTTTACAGTAAGGTGTCATTTGTTAACATTAGATAATATATTAATTAACATGATGAGCAACACATTTGCTTCAGTATTTATTAATCTTTGTTAATGTAGGTTAATAAAAATACAACTATATGTAACGAAAGTCTCGCTTCATAGGGGAAATGAAAACGTTTCAATAGAAGCCTTCAGGGTGAAAGGATCTTGGTCCCCACTCTGATGCTTTGAGTCTCAATATGCACAATGAGTGAATATGTTTTATCTCACACTATTGTATAATATACTACAGGAATAGGTAATGTAGGCTTCAGGTCAGTAGGTGTCAATATGGTGGCTTTCTTAAGTAGAAACATATAATGTAGAGTGGTGACTCCGTTTCACATTCATACTGTACCTAATAGTGTAAGTGAGACGCCCTTCCCCAAGGTAAGTTCCAAAAATAACTGGCAAATGTATTACTTTTAACAATTACTAATTTATTTTTACCTTAAACTGGATTTTTGTCTTAAAATGAAAAATAAAAATAATAAAAAAAAAAATTCTCTGGAATTTCTTTTCAACCTTGGTAAACCTTCCAAAAGTTTAACAATTTCAAACACTTCTGTACAATACCTCAAAAATAAGTTTTACAAAATTATGTTCAATATCTGGACACAAACTGATTTACAAACAACACTGGATGGATCACATACTCTTATAGTTGAATTTGAAAAGAAAAAATAAATCACTACATAGAAAACTAAAGTTCTGTTTAAAAATGCATTCTTTCATACTAACAAGTGCACTTAAAGGAACACTCCACTTTTTTGTGAAAATTGGCTCATTTTCCAACTCCCCTAGAGTTAAACAGTTGAGTTTTACTGTTTTCGAATCCATTCAGCCGATCTCTGGGTCTGGCGGTACCACCATGGGTGCAGCAGGCGCAATGATATTACGCACCGCCTGTGACCCCCTGCTTGCACAGGGAGCGTGCCTTGCAACCATGGAGACATTTGTGAGAGACCTGCGTAATATCATTGCGCCTGCTGCACCCATGATACAGCAGCAAAGTTTCTTGATTATTACGCAGGAATGAGAGTATAGTTCCTAGCCATATCGGCCTAGAAGATCACAACTTTTCATTTTCCGTCGGTCTGAGTACACAATGTAACTACAGTCAAGTTTTAAATAGGAAAAATATCGAAACTCTTTGGTCATTTTTGAGCGAGATGCTAACGGTCTAATCAGATTCAATGAACTATGCTAAGCTAGGGCTGCTTGCCCTTAGACAATGGCAAAATGTCTGGATGAGCACAGCTGAATCATCAGACTAGGTAAGCAAGCAAGGACAATAGTGAAAAATGGCAGATGGAGCAATAATAACTGACATGATCCATGATAACATGATATTTTTAGTAATATTTGTAAATTGTCTTTCTAAATGTTTCGTTAGCATGTTGCTAATGTACTGTTAAATGTGGTTAAAGTTACCATCGTTTATTACTGTATTCACGGAGACAAGAGAGCCATCGCTTTATATTAATAAAGCATGATGCTCCATTGAAATAAGTGAGATGTAAAGTTTATTTAAACCGCAAGCACCCGAAGTTTCTCGCTTTATAAGATTGTAAGAAACAGCAGAACTCTCAAAAAATGCTTACAGTCGAATGATACAAAATAACAACAGTGTTATGAATGAAACTCGTGGCTCCAGAAACTCTCTCACCAACACTGCTCTCCATCCGATGACACACTCAACCTTCTGCTTCAACTATTTTGTTTGCTTGTGTAGAGAAAATGAATGTTTGAAACACTTCCCTCATGCAGTGCTGTGATGCGATTTCTCCCTAGTGTGAATCCTCTCATGATTTCTCAGAGTTGCTAACTGACTGAAACTCTTGTCACAAAGTGAACACTTATAAGGTTCCTCTCCGGTGTGAATCCTCTTATGAGTTTTCAGGTGTCCTGACAGACTGAATCTCTTGTCACAGTGTGAGCACTTGTAAGGTTTTTCTCCAGTGTGAATTCTCTCATGCTGTTTTAAATGGCTGGCTGAAGTAAAAGTCTTCTCACACTCAAAGCACATGTAGTCTCTCACACCAGTATGTATTTTCTGATGTATTTTTAAATGTTCTAGACGTGAAAAACTCTTTCCACATGAATTACATGAATGTGGCTTTTCTTTTGTATGACATTTCAGGTGCTTCTTCAGGACTGAAGACCACAAAAATGTTTTTCCACATTGATCACATGTGTAAGGCTTCCCTCCAGTGTGGATGTTCATATGTTCCTTAAGGTTGGCTGATTGTGCAAAACTCTTTCCACATTGATCACAAGTGTATGGTTTTTCTCCAGTATGAACCTTCATATGCCCTTTAAGGTGTACTTTTTGTGAGAAACTTATTCCGCACTGATCACATGTATGTGGTTTCTCTTCAGTGTGGATTATCTCATGTGTTTTCAGATTTGCTGACCGATTGAATCTCTTATCACAGTGTGAACACTTGTAAGATTTCTCTCCTGTGTGGATCCTCTCATGTTTTTTCAGGATTCCTGACTGATTGAAGCTCTTGTCGCAGTATGAACACTTGTAAGGTTTTTCTCCAGGGTGGATGTTCATGTGTTCTTTAAGGTGTCCTGGTTGCGTAAAACTCTTCCCGCATTGATCACATGTGTACGGCTTCTCTCCACTATGAACTCTCATGTGAACATCAAGACCATATTTGCATGTGAAACTCTTCACACACTGATCACATGTGAATGGCTTCTCTCCAGTATGAACTCTCATGTGACGCTCAAGATTTTGTTTATTTGTGAAACTCTTTCCACACTTAGTACAGGTGAAAGATTTCTTGGCTCTTCCTTTCATTAAATCTTTCTGTTTGGTTTGAGAGCAACTCAAAGGTTTTTCTGCAGTTATGACATGCATTTTCTCATCAGCTTCACTCAATTCTTCATTCTTCTCGTTTCCTTCAATCAACTCTGAAATAAAAGTAAAAATGATTATTTTCAGAAACTCATAATAAAAAAGAAATGTGAAGGACATAAAAGTGAACCCTGATGTAACAGTGGACAGTAGGCAATTGCTATGTAAAATTTGTCCCTGAAACTTACAATGGATAAGGAAAGAAAACAACTAAATATCTTCTATCAATTTTCTTATATAGAAAATGCATCTTGATTTATTTTTTTTTATATTTTTTTGTACTTGAAATGACAAAAATACTCAGTAAGAAAAGCATTTTTGCAGCGTGAACGAATGAAGTATTTAAACTTTGCTTATTCTTTAAAAAGGGGGAGGAGACCGAAAGAAACTCTGGGTTTACTGAAGAAAACCTTACGAGGGGTGCGTTTCCCGAAAGCATTGTTAGCCAACTATCGTCGTCAGTCCCATTGAAATGTATTGGTAAAGAAACAACTTCCAACCAGTTTGCTTTGGGAAACGCACCTCTGGTTAGGTTCACAGAGTAAGTTACCATGGGTAACTCTCTTTCAGGAACAGGTCGACTTGCCCTACTTTCTCGTGTTTGACATACGTCCTATTCTGTAACGGAAAACGTCTCAGGTTACGTATGTAACCATGGTTCCCTGACACTGCGTTTACCACATATGGGGAACGTCACACGTGAACTGGTGTCTGAAAGCCAAATATCAAACCTCTCCAATCCTATTGGCCGGCGACAGCCTATGACATCATCATAGCGTGACCCGGAAGTATATAAGAAGCGCCTAGAGAACCAGTCAGTATCTTATCGTCTGAGGGACTGTTCAGCAGGGAGCCCCGGAGCATGGCAAGGAACGCAGTGTCTCGTTCCTTGTTCTCAGGGAACCATGGTTAAATATGTAACCTGAGACGTTCCCTTTCGAAAGGGAACTCTACACTATGTTTACCACATATGGGGAATGATATACCCACGCCGCCATGCTTGAGGGGAGTGCATGCCACAATGGCTAGACAAGCATAAATAGCAGTTTCACAAGAAACGCCAGCAACTCACCCTCGGGTCACACAAAGGCTGTCAGTGACAGCAGTCCCTACAGCCACCAGCCCAAGCTATAAGCCTCAAAGAGGCCTTCCGCAGAAAGCCTACCAAGGCTGCTCCAAGGCTTCTGGGACCAAATCTTCCGAAGAAACAAGGTCCCTTTAAGGGAATGTAGCCAGGGATCCGAAATGAAGCCCAGGCAGTCACTAGAAGGGGGGAAGTCACCCCAAATGCCACCAGGGAGGCTGACCTGGTCCGACAACAACCTAGCCTTTGGCCAGCAACCTGTCTGAACACAGAGCCTCAACAACGCATTCTTCAGAGAAGACAGCAAGTAAAAGCGACTGCAGAAGGCAGTAAGCAACGCAAACACGAGCATAGAGACAAGCATTCAGGAGAGCACAACTCAGCTGAGTGCTCTTTACCCTCTTATTGAGGGGAGTAAACTCTGCTCAATCCTAGGATCTACTCAGTGCCCGATTATTTGCACCGAGGAGTCTGCGCACTCAAAGTGCATTAGCCAGCCTGAGGGCTGGTCCTCACGGGTGAGGCCTCATAGGGCCTTCAACCAATGACCAGCTTAGGGAGCTAAGCACTATGTAGGACAACCCTAACAGGGTAGTACAAAGCTCATTTTGCTGAGAGCAAGAACCCACCACATGTAACTTGTAGCATCAGCTCGCGGCAGTGTTTTAAGCTCAAGGGAGCAAACCGAACCACAGTAAGGTTAACAAAGTCAACTCAACCTGAGCTGAACGGCCACTCAGCAATGTACTCAGTAAAACACCTTTTACTCTCTAAGTGAGAGGAGCACAAGACATACACCAACATGCTCTCAAAGGAGGCCCAGAGGGCCTACAACTCACAGACACATGGCGTTAGTTGGTGGTAACTAAAGTTCTAGGAGCTTGTAGTAGCTTGGAGCTTCTAGTGAGGTAACTATTTAGCTCGACTAGAGCTAAAGAATCCAACACAAACCAACAAACCATATACTCAGTGAAAACCTTTTACTCTTAAAGCAAGAGGAGTATAACATACGCCATCATGTTCTGTAGGAGGCCCAAAGACGGGCCTACGACTTTAGACAGACACAGAGTCAGCTCGTGGCAGTGCCAATGGCCACTCAGCAATGTGCTCAACCTGAGCTTAAATCTACATTCCAACCGACAATGTACCACAACATATGCTACCATGGTCTGAAGGAGGCCTGCAGTGGCCTACTACTTTGGACAGACACGGGCACAAACCTGTGGCAGTGCTAAATTAAGTGAGCAAAACTCATGAACATCTACCAACAACTCTTGTGAAACCACAAGCTAGCGTGCTAGAAGGAGGCTCAGATTACCTGAGCCTTCAACTCCACAGACACATTAAGTTGTTGTGGCAGTGATTAACTCTAGAGTGAGCTAAAAAGAACCAAACTGAAAGTGAGGTGCCCTACCACTCAACCTGAGCTATGCAATCCATAAGGTCATGTACTCAGCAGACTTTTTAGAAACCCTAAAGCAAGGGGAGTACAAATAGTCACCATGCTTTAACAGAGGCTAAAACCAAGTCTATTACTCATAAGAACAGGTGCTAACCTGTGGCAGCAAGGAGTTAAACTCACACGTGTAGGGCAAAGCTAGAACCCAGTGCAACACAAATGCTTTGCTATTCATACATACCATCCTGAAAAGAATGAATGCTCTCACCAAACAGAATAACACATCTGTACTGAACCCTAGAGAATGGGAGCTAAATTAAGCTAACACCGTAATCTCAAGCTTGAATGCTAATTCAAGGGGCTCAGGGGAAAGACAAATCCAGTATGAATGAAGTTTTAGAAAAGTGGGGTCTAAGCAACGTAGCATATACTTATCTAAACAAAGATAAGGGCCTACCACCTGAGACAACGGCACCAGGGAGGCTAATGACAGCCTGCTACCCGGCGGCCCAGGAGGCCGACACAGACATAGATATAACTGAAGTAAACTCAAACATACTCTAGCTAAAACCCAGAGGAGAAGCTACTCTACCAAAGGTGGCTGAAGGGCGGCCATTTTGTGGCCAACACGGTACAAATAAATTGTTCCAGCCAACCTAATGGAACTTCAGTGCCCATTAAACAACCCCAATCTTTTTCCATCTACATGCTCAGGAAAAAACCATACATGAAAAACAAGGTCGACATATTTAAAACATAAAATATAAACCCAGCTTACCTTCCTGCAACTCGAAGACCGAAGACTCTTCATTTTCCACAAGAAAGGATGGAATCTAGGGTTTTTTAAGCCTAAAAGAGCCTCTTCATTATCAAGCCGGAAAAGCGAGCCGTCAGGAAAAGAAAAACAATCACTATGGGCCCAGCCATCAGCCTGACTGTAAGAAGCATCTGAGCATGTTACATGAATAATATATACAGTGGGTACAGAAAGTATTCAGACCCCCTTAAATTTTTCACTCTTTGTTATATTGCAGCCATTTGCTAAAATCATTTAAGTTCATTTTTTCCTCATTAATGTACACACAGCACCCCATATTGACAGAAAAACACAGAATTGTTGACATTTTTGCAGATTTATTAAAAAAGAAAAACTGAAATATCACATGGTCCTAAGTATTCACACCCTTTGCTCAGTATTTAGTAGAAGCACCCTTTTGATCTAATACAGCCATGAGTCTTTTTGGGAAAGATGCAAAGATGCAAAGATTTTTCACACCTGGATTTGGGGATCCTCTGCCATTCCTCCTTGCAGATCCTCTCCAGTTCTGTCAGGTTGGATGGTAAACGTTTGTGGACAGACATTTTTAGGTCTCTCCAGAGATGCTCAATTGGGTTTAAGTCAGGGCTCTGGCTGGGCCATTCAAGAACAGTCACGGAGTTGTTGTGAAGCCACTCCTTCGTTATTTTAGCTGTGTGCCAAGGGTCATTGTCTTGTTGGAAGGTAAACCTTCGGCCCAGTCTGAGGTCCTGAGCACTCTGGAGAAGGTTTTTGTCCAGGATATCCCTGTACTTGGCCGCATTCATCTTTCCCTCGATTGCAACCAGTCATCCTGTCCCTGCAGCTGAAAAACACCCCCACAGCATGATGCTGCCACCACCATGCTTCACTGTTGGGACAGTATTGGACAGGTGATGAGCAGTGCCTGGTTTTCTCCACACATACCGCTTAGAATTAAGGCCAAAAAGTTCTATCTTGGTCTCATCAGACCGCATACACAGCAGCCAGAAGAGCACTCGTTGCCGGACCCGATGACGTCAAGAAAGGATGTCATCGTCATCCAACAGCTCATCCTCGTCAGCCCCAGGAGGCTGAGAGAGAATGAACCTCTCTCAAACTTCCCAACGGGCTCACCTGCAAGCCCCATGATTGCAGCCGCCGTTTTGCCTCAGCACAAACGGGGCCAGAACCACCAGGCACAGATGCGGATACCTCTTCCCTCGAGAAGAGCGCCAAACGAGGACAGAGCATCCCGATAGGGAAACGCTCACAGTAAATACTAGAAAAACACAGACAGCGCCCTCAAGCACTGTCTATACGCGCTCCTCTCCCAGACAGAAATGCACAGATTGTGTGCATCACCGAGCGTCAAAAACCTGGGACACGGGTGAGCACATTCTCTGAAACGTTTCTAAGACATAATATAAGATTCCCTTACCAGATTCGATGAAATTGCAATCAGACAAAACAGTCCCAAAAGACGAAAAGATACTGACTGGTTCTCTAGGCCCTCCTTATATACTTCTGGGTCACGCTATGATGATGTCATAGGCTGTCGCCGGCCAATAGGATTGGAGAGATTTGATATTTGGCTTTCAGACACTGGTTCACATGTGACGTTCCCCATATGCAGTAAACGCAGTGTAGAGTTCCCTTTCAAAAGGGAACCCAGAGTTTCTCTCATTTCAGGGTTAACATACTGAGAGTTTTCACTTAACTTCCTTTCTGAAACGTGCCTCTGCTGAGACACCAAAAGATTCCCACCCCTGTCCAGTTCATAGAAAGTGTCCCTTATTATTTGATGCTTCCGATACATTATTTTACAGCTTTAAATATTTTTTCTAATATAATAAACCATAATCAAAATCTTCTTGAAGCTTTACAACCTTCAGCATCATGAATGAATGAAGAATAAACACCAACCTCTTTGTTCTTCAGTATCTTCAGTGTGTTTCATTCTGCAGGGTTCTGGATCACTCATGTTCTCACTGTACTCTTTAATAAACTCAGTCTTTGTAGAGTTCAGCTCATCCTGATGCTCGTCTGATGGGAATATTCCAGCATTTATGGGTGAAATCACTGAAGGCAGGATTGTTGTGGGAGGAGGTTCACTGAACATGAACTTCTGTGTGGAAGAAGCAGATTTGCCAAAATTAACAACAAATTTGCCAAATTTAACAACAAATCAGTTTAGAGTTTTTTTTTTTTCCTTTTTTTTTTTTTTTTTTTTACTAATTTACAAACTTAAGCATTTATGTAAGTGAAGCATATGTCCTCCAGATTTTATCTTTGAAGAGCCCATAGCCTCACAAATATAAAGAGTTGCCTTTGTAAAGCATTATATTACTATATTAAAAATAACAGCATCGACACAAAGAGCACTTATGCTCATTCAATAACACTGCACTCACATAAGTGGAAATTCACACATTCTCTGCATTTGTTTTGTCTGTATGTTTTTATTCTTAACGATTCTATCCATTTTTTTTTTCATTCTGCCCCCATTACCATATAAGATGACATCTGTCTAGAAATATAGAATATAATGTAAACCACAAACAGTAAAAATAAAAAACAGAATTTTGACAAGACCCATTTTCATTAACAGCTACAGGTAAATAACTACAATAGAACACACAGTATATAAATATGGTTTTGTTCTCTAATAACCTTATTACTCTGAAAGTAGATGTAATGATTAGCATTTTATAGTTTTATCTGTGCAGAGACTGACAATGATAAAGACAGTGACAGAAAGATTACCACAAAGCAAAATTTTAATCGAGTGTCTGTAATTTTATTTATAGGGGAGAGCGGGGTAAGTTGTCACACTCGAATAACTCCAAAACTAGAGATTCTATCTCAAAACTCAAATAGCCACTTTGTAAAAAATTTGCACTTTAAATTTTATGCAATACAACTTTGTTAGATATGAACGCTAAAAATTATTATTTTGCACAACATAGAGGAGACAATAATGTGTCTTTTGATACTTTAGCTGACGTGCTATGTTGAGCTATCCTTGAGATTTAGCCAACATTAGCCCACATGTCAGTTTGGGGCAAGTTGTCTCAATGACTTTGGGGCAAGTCGTCACATGTGACAACTTGCCCCAGTACAAATAAACACATAGAACATGCTCAAAAAAGAGGTTCAACATGTTAAGACAGTTATGTTCAGAGATTAAACATGTTAAATTAAGCGAGTTATCTGCAGTATTTCATTCGGTTACCATGGATCACTTGGGTAAAGTTGGTTTTATATTCGCACATTCGGACATCCATATTCAATAGCCTTGTTAATCACACTACATTGGACATTCAGTGGACATTCACAAGTAAATATACCATTAAAACAATACTTGCCTATTTTGATCGACTGTGAAAAATGTTTTAAGTTGACAATTGTTGGTTGGCAATATCATGTCGCTGCTTAAAATTCACAAACATTAATTTATTGCACATTTATTGGAAAGTCTGAATTTATCAGAAGTCCGAATGTGCAAATGTAAAGCCAACTTTACCCAAGTCCATGGATCTATGTGCAAGCCAGAGAAAGTTTGAGTTTAAAGTTCAAAGTAAAGTGGTCTTGCCACTTAATGTGTTTTGATTGAAATGTGTATTGTTTGGATTGAAATAATTGTTTTTCCAAATTCTTGAGGCATGATTGTTTATATTTCCAGTTCTGGTTTGAATTTAAAAATTAAAATCAATAATAACAATTAAGTAGTTGTGTTCTTATTTTTAGATAATCTAGTGTGACAATTTACCCGCCGATGGGGCAAATTGTCACAAGTGCACATTCTCTATTCAACAGTCTACAACTCCGTAATGAGATAAGATATGAAAATGTAATGAACAACATATGTGTCCAAGACTTCCTTCTTTCATTTGGACATGTATACCATTGTGATGTATGGTGCTCAGTAAATGTTAGACAGTGTGAAAAGTGTGACAACTTACCCCGCTCCCCTATTTGAATGTCCCACATGGCTCACTATATAGGCTCTATTTTAAGTAATCAGCAGTATCTGTTCTTGATTTTAACGATATAAAGTACAACAAATTTGATCTGCCAAAGATAAACACCAGAGAAACAACGTCCCTGCTGAAAAAAACAATAGAAACCATTACAGAAATTGTAATGGTTTTAATGGTTTTAAAGGGAACTGTATTGGTTTTAATGGAAACTGTAATGGTCCTAGTGGGTCTGTATGGGTAATTTGCTTTTTTCTATTGGTGGCAAGTTTTGCTTATTTGCCTGTATTGGTTTTAATGGAAAATATAATGGTCCAAGTGGGTTTCTATTGGTAATTTGCCTTCTTCTATTGGTAGCATATTTTGCCTATTGGATACCATTAAGGACCAATAGAACATCTTTGGCAACCTATAGATTACACGTTGGTATCTACTCGACACCAGTATGAACCATTAGAACTCCAATAAATTGAGTGGTTTCTTTAGTTTGATTTAATGATGTACACATACACAATTTTTAGGTTAGATGCAGATTTATTTATTATTACAATTATTGCAACACAACAAAATAGATTAAATATGACACACAAACTAAATTGTTTAAATTGTTTAATGGTATTAAGCTTATCCTTATGTAATATGTAGAAATTATACTGTTAAATATATGTATTGTTTAATAGAATTCACACAAAATTGTTCATTCATATAAGTCATGTAGGTCATATTAGATCATATTCATAGGTCATATTTGTCCCATTTTCCCAAATGCAGAATGTTTTCTGTGATGGGTAGGTTTAGGGGTAGGGTTAGTGTAGGGGGATAGAATATACAATTTTTACAGTATAAAAACCATTATGTATATGGAAAGTCCCCATAAAACATGAAAGCACAACGTGTTTGTTTGCGTGTGTACAAAAATAACATAATGATATCCAGAAATCAATTTTAATTTATCAACATTAAACTCAAGTTTAATTTGATTTCATCCTTTTCCCACTAAGTGTGGGTTTTCTGTGGGGCTGTGTGGGCAAGAGCAAACTCTTTGGGGCCCCATGAAAACCCACACAGGCCCCCAGTTGGTTAGCCCATGTGGGGCCCTTAGCTCCGGGGCCCATAGCAGGTTTACTCTGGGCAACCCCCATGTTCACAGCACAGTACAAGTTAAATCATTATTTTATGATTAAATGCTCAAGGCACAGGGTTAATCAAACTATTTTTAACAATCTAGTAAAATGTCACCAATGTCATTACATTCAATTGCCCATCCCATAACTAAAACTGCACACAGTCAACAAGATAGTAAGACAAGTACTGTCTTTACCTGTTTGTAGCTGCTCCCAGACCAATAAAGTCAGACTGAGAGAACTGTGTGTGTGTGTGCGTGTGTGTGTGTGTGTGTATATATATACAGTATATACACACACACTACCATTCAAAAGTGTGGGGTCAGTAAGATTTTTTAATGTTTTAAAAGAAGTATCTTCTGCTCACCAAGCCTGCATTTATTTGATTAAAAATACAAACAAAAACAGTAATATTGTGAAATATTATTCCAATTTAAAACAGCTGTTTTCTATGTCATTATACAGTAAAGTGTAATTTATTCTGTGATCAAAGCTACATTTTCAGCATCATTACTTCAGTCTTCAGTGTCACATGATCCTTCAGAAATCTATTAATATGATGATGTGATGCTCAAGAAACATTTATGATTATTATCAATGTTGAAAACAGTTATTTACATTTTTATTTCATGATGCTATGATGAATAGAAAGTTCAAAAGAACAGCATTTGTCTGAAATCTAAATCTTTTGTAACATTAAACACTACCGTTCAAAAGTTTGGGGTTAGTAAGAATTTTAATTTTATTTTTAGGGGATAGAAATAAAATTAATCAGTACTTTTATTCATCAAGGATGAGTTAAACTGATCAAAAGTTACAGTAAAGACAATTATAATGTTAGAAAATATTCTATTTTAAATAAATGCTGTTCTTTTGAACTTTCTATTCATCGAAGAATTTAAAAAAAAAAATTGTACACAACTGTTTTCAACATTGATAATAATAATGAATGTTTCTTGAGCATCAAATCATCATATTAGACTGATTTCTGAAGGATCATGTGACACTGAAGACTGGAGCAATGATGCTGAAAATTCAGCTTTGATCACAAGAATAAATTAGTTTCAAATATATTAAAATAGAAAACAGTCATTTTAAATTGTCATAATATTTCACAATATTACTGTATTTTTTATTTTATTGTTTTTATCAAATAAATGCAGGCTTGGTGAGCAGAAGAGGCTTCTTTTAAAAACATTAAAAAATCTTACTGACCCCAAACTTTTGAACGGTAGTGTATATATATATATATATATAAAATGCACACACACAATATTAATATATTATTTTTCTGAAATGGCAATAAATAAATAAATAAATATAAATTATTAATAATATGACATCACGTGATTAATTCTAACCAATGAGACTGCTGGAACAGCATCCATGAACTGTCATTCCGGAATCGACTGGTACCGCAAACAGGTAAGCTTTTTATATTTCTATAGTAATTTCTGAGTTTTCTATTAAAATTAGTGTAACAGGTCGAAATGGTAATGAATTAATTAATTGGAATTAAATTACACCCGCTTTAGTGGTTTATCTTATGAGTAAGTTATATTATTTAGCTTGCTGCGTTTAAATTATAACGGTTATAACGGTCGACTAGCCGCTCGGACAATTCATTTTCTGGTAATCTGAGGTAATATACTTTAAAAACCGCATTAATTCATTACCTTGAATTGTTTTACATCCATTTCGGTGTTAATTTGATTTATTATTGTTTTTCCGTTGCTGTTTTTACGCGATGTCTCGACCGAGCTAGCCATGATGGCCGGGCTGAGTTGTGTCTTTGTATTAAAGTTTTAAACAGCGACGTAAATACAATAACTAAGCTGCACACCCTTATTAAATCTCGTTACATAAGCTACGGTCATATTACTATCATGTTATCGTGACCTAAAGATTTTACAATAACTTTGTACGTATTGTCTCACGCACAAGCTGGCGCGTGCACGCGCGGGGACAGAGAGTGAAAGAGAGAGAGAGAGAGGACTCATTGGCCTATATTCACCCGAAAAGATAACTGTCAAATTAAATCAACCATCTGTAATATTTAATTAATTATGAAAAGATATAACTGAAGTAAAACATTTAGGCCATGAAATAAATCACTAAAATATTAATATAATAGTTTCTCTTGAATGTGTATATTTAATCAGCACGTTCATCCATACAGAGCAATATTTGACTGATATATTAATTTTTGTTTCTTTTTCTCCCTCTTCCTTGTGTGTAATCAGATCATTGGTTCTGCCCTGTAAGTACTGTTTGACTCAGTCACACATTCTCAGTTTTTGCATTGTAGATATGTCATGCACATTTACAAAAACTTTCTTTGCATCATATAACTGTATTTTCATGAAGATTTTGCTTATGTTATCTTTTAATATTTCGGGTGTCATTTTTTAAAAATGAGATGATCCTCACTTAAATGGCAAATACTGTATTTTTCAGTACAGTGGTGTACATTCTCAGATGTTATTATACATATTCATGAATACAATTTTTAAACTGGCTTTATACCATTAAATTTTGTTTGTCCTCTCTCTTTTCAGTATTTATTGCCATCTAGTCCTGTTTGCAGAATTAACTGTGCCTCCAGCCATTAAGCAGACCTGAACCAGTTGATGAAGGTCTTCAGGATCACCAGAAACTACAGGCAGGTGTGTGAGAAAGTTGGAGCTACATACTGCAGGACATTGGTCCTCCATGACCAGGACTGGACACCACTGTTGTAAGTGATCAATCTAGCAGTCAATCTGGATCTCTGAAAGTCATGTTCATAACATATTGTAGGTGATCTCAGCTCTGGCCCTCGAGAACCACTGTCCTGCAGACTTTAACACCAAACCTGGTCCAATATACCTGGGGCCGTATTCACGAAATGTTTTATCTTACAACTAAAAGTTCTCCTAAATAGCAGTAAAAATTCTCAGGTAAGAGTTTTCACTTAAAGGATTAGTCCACTTTTAACTCCTGATAATTTACTCACCCCCATGTCATCCAAGATGTCCATGTCTTTCATTCTTCAGTCGAAAAGAAATTAAGGTTTTTGATGAAAACATTCCAGGATTTTTTTCCATATAGTAGACTTCAATGGACACCAAACAGTTGAAGGTCAAAATTAGTTTCATTGCAGCTTCAAATTATTCTACACGATCCCATACAAGAAATAATGGTCTTATCTAGAGAAACCATCACTCATTTTCTAAAAAAAAAAATACAATTTTATACATTTTAACCATAAATGCTCATCTTGAAGTAGCCCTGCGTTCCATTCGGAAGGGCTCATCCCTATGCCCTAATTCCTTTCAGATGGTTTCCCCTTCGGAGTGAGAGCTTCGAAGGGATGAAGGGTGTAGGGGTAAAAAAAACCTCTTTTTTTGGAACGCACTTCTGCGTCATCTTAATGAGACAATCAAGGAGGAGTAGATTGTGCAAGCGGCGCCCTTTGTTTAACGTTAGTTTATTTATTTAGGTTTATTACACCATATTGTATATTGTGTCTATGTGTTTGAAACATTTGAATGGACTAATAAAGGGAGCTGTAAAGTATTTTTGTTGAAGTACACTGTCATTTTGACCATAATAATTTACTAAATCTAACTCATATAAATATTACAATAGTACAGAAAAATACTATACATACATTTATAGGTAAAATCGAACTCCTAACCTCCTGTACCCATTCTGTGATGTCAAACAACTTTCCTGTGCAAAGGATCATGGGGGCCCGAAGTGTCCATCAGTTGTACCCTTCGAAATCCTTCATTCCGAAGGGCCCTTTGAAGTGGTCAGTTTTGAGCACTTCAGTTTGGAACGACCCTTCAATATGGCGGCCATGATTGTTTTCACTCCGAAGTGCCCTTCGGAGGGCGATATATCCCGTTTGGAACCCACTGTAGCTCTCTTCTTCTTCTTCTCTATTTGAATTCCGGCAGTGTAGACACTGCTAAGTGTATTACTGCCCTCCACAGGTCAAAGCTTTGAACTAATTTTTATATACAATATGTTAGTTCAATAGTATATAACAATTAGTTCAAACTTTGGCCTGCGGAGGGCAGTAATACACTTAGCAGTGTCTACACTGCCGGAATTCAAATAGAGAAGAAGAAGAGAGCTAGTTCAAGATGAGCATTTATGGTTAAAACATATATAATTTTTAATTTTATTTAGAAAATGAGCTATGGTTTCTCTAGATAAGACCCTTATTTCTCATCTGGGATCCTGTAGAACACTTTGAAGCTGCACTGAAACTGTAATTTTGACCTTCAACCATTTGGGCTCCATTGAAGTCCACTATAAGGAGAATAATCCTGGAATGTTTTCATCAAAAACCTTAATTTCTTTTCGCCTGAAGAAAGAAAGACATGAACATCTTGGATGACATGGGGGTGAGTAAATTATCAGGCACCTTTTCACAAAAGGCGGAGCTAAACTGGGGGCTCGATGACGCACTGGAGTCCTCGAGCATGGCCACGCCCTTACACTATATAACTGTCTGACGCACTAGAGTAACCGAGCATGGCCACGCCCCTAACACTATATAACTGTCTGACGCACTAGAGTAACCGAGCATGGCCACGCCCCTAACACTATATAACTGTCTGACGCACTAGAGTAACCGAGCATGGCCCCGCCCCTACACTATATAACTGTCTGACGCACTAGAGTAACCGAGCATGGCCACGCCACGCCATGCACAACAGTCGGCAGTACATGCCCACCAATGAGTGTATGTTGCCTTGTGTGCTTAATTAGTAGGTGGTCCACAGTAACTCTACTAAATTTTGCAACCCTCTAACGTGATTCTTTTGTTTATATGCATCAGTGAGTTTGACTGATTAGACAAATATGTTGAGGCGGCAGCTCTCGCGAGTGGGTGTGGTTTCAGCGCTGACAGCGGACACGCCCCCAGCATTTGAGAGCAGAGAATACTGCTAATTTTTTCAAGATTTTGATAATTTATTTAATTTACTTGGCGTTTTTTTAATCATTCAAATTTGGCTGGGTGGTTAATAACACATTTTACTGTGGTGTGACAAACTCAGAACACAGACTTTAATAGGGCTTTACAGGGACTTTAAGCTTGACGTCGACTAGTCGCTGGTCCTATAGAGGGCGCAGCAGCATAAGAAATCTTTGATGTTCACATTTACGCTTAATTTCCAAAATGGTTACGTTGCTACAGCCTTCATATTGTAACCGTATCAAAGAACCTAAAAAAAAATATGAAAATAGATATTCCCAAACATTTAATATAGGCTATAGGGAATTGCACACAACACATATGGATTTGTTTTTAATTTTGTTTTTTAATGACCCGCCCCGCAAATAAAGTGACAATTTCTTATCCCGCCCCAACCCGACCCGCGGGGTTCGCGGGTTATGAGACGACCCGCGCATCACTAACCTACAACTGGAGAAGGTTAACAGATGACTGTCATGCTATGAACCTGACATGACTAATGGATAAAATTCAAGATCTTGAATCTGCTCAAAGTGCACCCAAATATGTTGGATGAAATAATGAAGTTGTGTCAACAACTATGTTCTTGCAACTTCTTTGAGAGTCCCATATAAATATATAATGTATGGATAATCTCATGTACTGGTAATGTGGTTTAAGAGGTACATTGTCCTAATGAATTCTCCTCCTTTTTGCAGGTCTAAGCCAGCCACAGTGGATACAGTGAAGCCACCTAACACAGTTCATAGTTCTTGTATTTCTATTACACATTAAATAATAAAAAATATCATGTTAATAATTTTTGTCAGATGTTTATTTCCAGCTGGGTTTAGTAAAAAAGATGGTCTTGATCCAAGTATAATTTTGATTTCAGTTTCATGTTCTTAATTCTTTGCAAAACACAACCTGAACAGTTAGCTATTGAAAAGTTGGTGTGCAGTTTATATAAATTAAAATTATATATTCTTGAGGGGTTTTTTTAAGCCACAAGGAGAAAACCAGTGTATAATTGTAGTAATAATTTAAATTATTTAATTAATCAATGGCCTAATTAACAGCTACCAGTTAAACATACAAATCAGAACCAATACAAAAACTGCAATGGAAACCATTAAATATGTGCAAATAAAGACCAATACAAATTTGTAATGGAACTATTAGAACCAATACAAAAACTGCAATGGAAACCATTAAATATTTGCAAATAAAAACCAATGCAAATTTATAATGGAACCATTAAAACCAATACAAAAACTGCAATGGGAACCATTAAATATTTGCAAATAAAGACCAATACAAATTTATAATGGAACCATTAGAACCAATACAAAAACTGCAATGGGAACCATTAAATATTTGCAAATAAAAACCAATACAAATTTATAATGGAACCATTAGAACCAATACAAAAACTGCAATGGGAACCATTAAATATTTGCAAATAAAGACCAATACAAATCTGTAATGGAAACCAATACAAACCAATAAATCCTAATGGAATGTGCCCAAAACACACTACGTAATGGAAACCATTTTGTAATGGTTTTAATGGTTAATGGCTGATGGTTTGTAATGGTTTTGTAGTGGAAACCATTAGGATTTCTGTAATGGTTTCTATTGTTTTTTTCAGCAGGGGTTATAAAAATAAAATCGCAGCATTCCCCTCACAGATCATTCAGTAACAGCAACATTTTCACTCACAATCATTCACACGAACACACAGCGCTCAGGTAATAAACAAATGTTTTCCTCACAAGCTCGTTGTTTAAGTCAGCAAACACACAAACAGCGCTGTACTCACATCAAATATGTTGTAAATATGAGAAGTACCGTGAGCTACTCACCTCTCCTCAGAAGACTCGACGACGCTGACTGAGCGCGCACGCTGTTGATGACGTCATCACCGCGAGGCGAGATCAACAAACGCGCCAAATTCTATTGGTGCGTTCAAGTCATGTCGGAAAGATCGTAGCTGAACGCACATGAACGCCACCACAATGTCGTAAATACCAGTGGGGAGCTCGGGATCTTTAAGCCCCGATCTGAACGAGTTGGGGGCGTGTCAGTGAGAACCATGGCGAAATACCACAATACAATAGATATTTAGCAGTGAAATTTTCAGGCTTTTCTATTTACACTGAGCTGATTCCCATCAAAAATACGACAGCATCATAATATAACAATATAATATTTAACGATAAAGTTTACAACAGCTTCATAAATTACTTAAAAACATAAAAAAGCAGCATACAAGTTGGTGTCTAGTGGTGTACGTGATGTTATTTTGTGTAATTAATTTAGAGAATTACACCGGCATCATACTACGACGAAAGTGACTTGAACGCACCATATAAAAAAACGCGTCAAACAAAAATATTGGTTATGTAGACAAACAGCCGTCTCAATCAAAGTCATGTAGCCTAATGAATAAATATTTGGCCATCAAAAGCTTTATTGAGAAATTTAAAAGCCAAGCAAAAGTAAATATGACAATAGCCTACATTAATAACTGTAACATTGAATCAATAATTACTCAAAGCTAAATTAAGGAAATATGAAAACATATGAGATGGATCTCTTTCTCCTACTGGTTTTCATGTAGGGATGGGTATATCGTTTTAACAGCATTGCTATTCTTAAAATACTCCTACTTCTAATTGGCTCTTTTTTATTAAATAAACTTAAAGGAACACTCCACTTTTTTTTTGAAAATAGGCTAATTTTCCAACTCCTCGAGTTAAACAGTTGAGTTTTACCATTTTCGAATCCATTCAGCTGATCTCTGGGTCTGGCGGTACCACTTTTAGCATAGCTTAGCATAGTTCATTGAATCTGATTAGACCGTTAGCATCTTGCTCAAAAATGACCAGTTTCAATATTTTTCCTATTTAAAACTTGACTCTTCTGTAGTTACATAGTGTACTAAAACCGATGGAAAATGAAAAGTTGTAGGCCGATATGGCCAGGAACTATACTCTCATTCCAGCGTAATAATCAAGGAACTTTGCTGCCGAACCATGGGTGCAACAGATGCAGTTATTAATGATATAATTTTAATTTTCATAATTTTCAGGATCAACGAGTGTGAAGCTGAAGAAAGTGTCTCCATCTACATCCATCCATCATAAACGTACTCCACATGGCTCCGGGGGGTTAATAAAGGCCTTCTGAAGTGTAACAATGCATTTGTGTAAAAAAAAAAAAAAAAAAAGAGAAGAAAAAAATCTATATTTAACAAGTTATTAAGTAAAATATCTAGCTTTTGCCAGACCACCTTCCATATTCAACTTACGGAGGAAGTTTAACGCCTCTCACAGTTCAAAACCCTTATGCTACGTTCTATGTCTTCCGTATTCAGCATTATGGAAAAGGCGTAACTGACGTTGAGTAACTGAGTAAATCTTGAGGTAATTTTAATTTTAAATGGAACCAATTCTTTAAGAACCAATGCATTGATCCAACATAGGATTTTCTCTAATATGTCACTTTACCACAAATATCGTTTTCATAATCCTTGGAAGGCATTCTTGAAATCAAAAATAAAATCAGATTAAGATCTCTCTTCTAGATGATAAAATAACTAAATAACAAAAACGCATGACAAACAAATGTCTTGATATTAACGCATTTAGAAACAGTTGGCAAAACAATTAGCACGATAATGTTTATGTAGAAAAAATAAATAGTACATGTATTTCTACAGTACTGAAAGCAGAACCGATAACGTCTGAGCTTATCAATAATACGCAATTTGTATTTTAGCCCCAAATCCCATTTAATGGCTGCTCCAGTACCCGTCCCAACTTACAAGACAAGCAAAGAACGATCAGTTTCAAAGCTACATGATATATCTTGTATCTGTCTTTTCATAAAAGCTACATCAAGTGGAAGAATAACTTATTTTAAAGGTTATTTATTTAAAAAAAAATTAAATACATAAATAAATCTTATTCTCTTAAGAGTGTTCAGCTTCTTCTCTTCAGCTTCCTGAACAAGAATGGTTTGTAAAAAGTTTCTACAGTTCTTTATAAAAGAGTAAGCAAAATATGACAATGAACATAATATATGATTATTCTTGATATGATGATACTTATAAGACAGCACAATGATATAATTTATATCATGAAGCAAAATGATACACAAGAACAAAAAAAAATTGCTTTTTAATGGAGGAACTCCATCTTTGAGATGATCTGAATCTCACAGTTGAATCTGCTGGTTTTGAAGATGAACTTTATTCAGTGTGAAAACTAGATCATGTTTCTTTGTCATGTCAGTTGTAATCGCTGGTTAAGACAGATTTATCCAGATGATATTTTACTGCTTGATGCATTATTGTGTCGCATTTGGTGAGGATGTGGGATCAGACCTGAAAGTGCTGGATCTGAAGAGGATCTACTTACTGTGATTGTTTTTTTTTGTTTTTTTGTTGTTTTTTGCTTATGTAGAGAAGTTGAATGCTTGAAACACTTCCCTCATGCAGTCCTGTGATGTGATTTCTCTCTAGTGTGAATTCTCTCATGGTTTCTCAGAGTTGCTGAGTGACTGAATGTCTTGTTGCAATATGAACACATGTAAGGTTTCTCACCAGTGTGAATCCTCTTATGGGTTTTCAGGTGTCCTGATCGACTGAATCTCTTGTCACAGTATGAACACTTGTAAGGTTTTTCTCCAGTGTGAATTCTCTGGTGCCGTTTTAAACAGTTGGCTGCAGTAAAAGTCTTCTCACACTCAAAGCACATGTAGTCTCTCACACCAGTATGAATTTTCTGATGATTTTTTAAATTTTCCAGACGTGAAAAACTCTTTCCACAAACATTACATGAATGTGGCTTTTCTTTTGTATGACATTTTAGGTGCTTCTTCAGGACTGAAGACCACAAAAATGATTTTCCGCATTGATCACATGTGTAAGGCTTCCCTCCAGTGTGGATGTTCATATGTTCCTTAAGGTTGGCTGATTGTGCAAAACTCTTTCCACATTGATCACAAGTGTACGGTTTCTCTCTAGTATGAACCTTCATATGCACCTTAAGGTGTACTTTTTGTGAGAAACTTATTCCGCACTGATCACATGTGTGTGGTTTCTCTTCAGTGTGGATTATCTCATGTGTTTTCAGATTTGCTGACCGATTGAATCTCTTGTCACAGTATGAACACTTGTAAGGTTTCTCTCCTGTGTGGATCCTCTCATGTTTTTTCAGGATTCCTGACTGATTGAAGCTCTTGTCGCAGTATGAACACTTGTAAGGTTTCTCTCCAGGGTGGATGTTCATGTGTTCTTTAAGGTGTCCTGATTGTGTAAAAGTCTTCCCGCATTGATCACATGTGTACGGTTTCTCTCCAGTGTGAACTCTCATGTGAACATCAAGCTCATATTTGATTTTGAAACTCTTCCCACACTGATCACATGTGAACGGCTTCTCTCCAGTATGAACTTTCGTGTGACGCTCAAGACTTTGTTTGTATGTGAAACTCTTTCCACACTGAGTGCAGGTGAAAGATTTCTTGGCTCTTCTTTTCTTTAAAACTTTCTGTTTGGTTTGAGAAAAACTAAAATGTTTTTCTCCAGTTATGACATTCTCTTTCTCCTCAACTTCACTCAATCCTCCATTCTCCTCATTTCTTTCAATCAACTCTGAAATAAAAGTAAAAATTATTCAGTTTCAGTAACTCATAATAAAACTGAAGAAATGTGCAGGACATAAAAGTGAATCCCAACTATATATATATTATTAGACCAAAAGAAACTCTGGGTTTACCGAAGAAAATCATACCAGGGGTGTGTTTCCCCAAAGAATCGTTAGCCAACTATGGTAGTAAATCTAGTGGTAACGATGGAACTTCCGACCATAGTTCGTGTTGGGAAACGCACCCCTGGTAAGGTTTACACAGTAAGTTACCATGGTTACTTCTCTTTCAGAAACAGGCTTGACATATGGGTAGGCGTGTACCGATATTCGGTAATATGATATATCACAATGAATATGCATGATATTGTTATCATGGGCACTTCAAAATACCGTAAATAATTATTTATAACGAATTATTACAATTTTTATAATGCATTTTAATGCATTTACTCATGTAAACAAGCCCAACGTGCATGAGAAGCACATGATGGAACGAGTGAAGGAGACGCGCTGAATGAAAGCAGAGGGCACTAATGAAACAGCAGAAATGCAGCGGTTACCCCGGAAACCCTGTAAACAAAGCAACTGCTACTGGGCAGTGATTAAAATTCTTCAAACAGCCATTCAGTTTTTTGAATTCGCAATGTTGTTCATCACAGCACCAAATGCTTAATACTTAGACTTAATAGGCTATATATTTTTAAACTTAAACATGTTTATATTTTAATCTGGACTACAACATACCCTAATGATTAGAAATGCTTTGAGACATACGGCTTCATTAGTTAACATGTTAATTCATTATTACCAAACTGACAATGAAAAATACACTGGTATACTGTTGAACTAGCATTTTGCATATAAAAATTAGTTCAAACTTTGGCCTGTGGAGGGCAGTAATATGCTTAGCAGCGTCTACACTGCTGGAATTCTAATAGAGGAGAAGAAGAAGAGAGCTAGTTCAAGATGAGCATTTCTGGTTAAAACTTATATAATTTTAAAAAAATTTCAGAAAATGGCCGATGGTTTCACTAGATAAGACCCTTATTTCTCATCTGGGATTGTGTTGAACAATTTGAAGTTGCAGTGAAACTAATTATGACCTTCAACTGTTTGGTGCCCATTGAAGCCTACTATAAGGAGAATAATCCTGGAATGTTTTCATCAAAAACCTTAATTTCTTTTCGACTGAAGAAAGAAAGACATGGACATCTTGGATGACATGGGGGTGAGTAAATTATCAGGAAAAGTTTATTTAAAAGTGAACTAAATGGCTTTATATCCTTTTCCAGATCTAAATTACTTTCTTTCTCATTTGTTCCTGAATTTCTTTGGATCTCAACATGATGTGTAGCTTTTGAGGAACTTTTGGTCTACTTCACTTTGTCAGACAAGTCCTATTTAAGTGATTTCTTGATTGTGAACAGGTGTGGCAGTAATCAGGCCTGGGTGTGGCTAGAGAAACTGAACTCAGGTGTGATAAACCACAGTTAAGTTATGTTTTAACAGTTTTAAGCACTTTTTCACACAGGGCCATGTGGGTTTGGATTTCATTTTCTCTTCATAATAAAAACCTTCATTTAAAAATTGCATGTTGTGTTTACTTGTTATCTTTGATTCATATTTAAATTTGTTTGATGATCTGAAACATTAAAGTGTGACACATGCAAAAAAAAAAAATCAGGAACGGGGCAAGCACTTTTTCACACAACAGTACTTATAAAGCATGAATTATTCTTAGTTAATTTTAATTTTTTAGATACTGTTTAATAACATTACTAAAATCAAAAGAACTTATTTAATGGACCTGAGATGAAACTAATAATGATCAGTTGTAATTCTTAACTAACATTAACAAAAAGTTAACGCATTAACTAACCTTAAATGTGACTTTATTGTAAAGTATTACCTGTTGTTCTCTATAATTCTTTGCACTTTTTGTTACTGCATCGACCACAGCGGAGTGCACCATTGGTTAGCTTGCGCGCTTGCCGTGGTCAGAGTTCAAAATAGTTCAACTTTTGCCGCTGAGCTCTGTGATGAGAACCCGCACGACCAATAGAAGTGGGTCATTCAAACAAGCGCCGAAGGCAAAATGGATGAACAGCTAGTAATATCCGTGTTGCAATTTCCAGAGCTATACGTTACAAGTTTGTGGTCATATAGAGACATCGGGAGAAAAGCTGTGTAATGGAGACATGACAGACACTGTCAAGAGTTACTCTTTCTTCTTCTTATTACTAACAGGGCTAGTGCTGTCGCTCGCTTCTTAGCACAGGACATACATATTTTGCTGCTGACCGAAGGGTGGAACAACAATCAAATTACTAGATGTAGAGAACTTATGAATCTTCTTGAAGCTATATAACCTTCAGCATCATGAATGAATGAAGAATAAACACCAACCTCTTTGTTCTTCAGTATCTTCAGTGTGTTTCATTCTGCAGGGTTCTGGATCACTCATGTTCTCACTGTCCTCTTTAATAAACTCAGTCTTTGCAGATTTCAGCTCTTCCTGATGCTCTAATGCTCGTCTGATGGGAATATTCCAGCATTTATGGGTTAAAGCACTGAAGGCAGGATTGTTGTGCGAGGAGCTTCACCGAACATGAACGTCTGTGTGGAAGAAGCAGATTTGCCGAAATTAACAATAAATCAGTTATTTAGAGTTTTTTAAACTTATTTACAAATTTAAAGGGTTAGTTTACCCAAAAATGAAAATTCTGTCATTAATTACTCACCCTCATGTCGTTTCACACCCGTAAGACCTTCGTTAATCTTCAGAACACAAATTAAGATATTTTTGTTGAAATCCGATGGCTCTGTGAGGCCTGCATAGCCAGCAATGACATTTCCTCTCTCAAGATCCATAAAGGTACTAAAAACACATTTAAATCAGTTCATGTGAATACAGTGGTTCAATATTAATATTATAAAGTGACAAGAATATTTTTGGTGCCCAAAAATAACAAAATAACGACTTATAGTGATGGCCGATTTCAAAACACTGCTTCAGGAAGCTTCAGAGCATAAATGAATCAGCGTATCGAATCATGATTCAGATCGCGTGTCAAACTGTCAACGGCTGAAATCACGTGAAAGCAGTGTTTTGAAATCGGCCATCACTATATAAATCATTATTTTGTTTTTTTTGGCGCACCAAAAATATTCTTGTTGCTTTATAATATTAATATTGAACCACTGTACTCACATGAACTGATTTAAATATGTTTTTAGTACATTAATGGATCTTGAGAGAGGAAATGTCATTGCTCCCTATGCAGGCCTCACGGAGCCGTCAGATTTCATCAAAAATATCTGAATTTGTGTTCCGAAGATTAACGAAGGTCTTACGGGTGTGAAACGACATGAGGGTGAGTAATAAATGACAGAATTTTCATTTTTGGGTGAACTAACCCTTTAAGCATTGATGTAAGTGAAGCATATGTCCTCCAGATTCTATATTTGAAGAGACCATAACCTTACAAATATAAAGAGTTGCCTCTTTGTAAATCATTATATTACTATATTAAAAATAACAGCATTGACACAAAGAGCACTTCAATTTAAAATACTCATTCAGTAACACTGCACTCACATATGTGGAAATTCACACATTCTATGCATTTGTTTTGTCTGATTGTTAACATTTCTATACATATTTATTTCATTCTGCCCCATATATTAACATATGACATCTGTCTAAAAATATAGAAAAGAATGATGATTCTATAATGATCTAAATATGGTTTTCTAATAATACATTCAGAGCAATAAAGTAATGAAACCATTAACATTTTATAGTTTTATATGTGCAAAGCAAAATTTTAAATGTTTCCAGTGTCTGTAATTTTGTTCATATTTATAGATTTTAAATCCTACATGGCTCATTATATCGGCTCAGGATGTAAAGTAACCAGGGCTTGACATTAACACCCGCCAACCCGCCAAATGCGGGTAGATTTCAGCTGTGGCGGGTAAGACAGCTTCTCCAACTAACCACTTTGGCGGGTTGAATATAATTTCAGTTTACAGACAAATGATCGAAGATCGTCGTAGCACAAAATTACAATCCAATCACACAATTTGTTATTTACGTGCAGTTAGTGAAGGAGGGATAGGCGGAATTGCGCTGAATGACACACAACAGAAGCGCTCTCTCGCGTGCGCGCTCTCTCTCTCTGTTGCGCGCGCGATCAGTTGCTAATGTTTTCCTTCTTGTTTATCAGGTGTTTAAATCAGCAAGTGCATAAACAGCGCTGTACTCGATTGAAACAAGGCAGAAACGACCTCTTATATTGTAACATAAACAAACTGTGTAAAGTGTATTTTACAATAGTTTAAATATGCGAAATACCGTTAACTGCTCCTCAGAAGACCAGACAGGCTGACCGCGCGCGCTAGTGATGACGTCATCGCACATGGACCATGTGTTGTCCCACAACCCAAAAAAAAAAAAAAAAAAATATATATATATATATATATATATATATATATATATATATATATATATATAAAATTTAAAGTTTACGTTTTCTTTTTTTTTTGTGATCAACTTTTTATTTGGTATACAATGTATAATTTAGTTAATAGTATACATAGTATACATGTATATTCATGTATATAAAATAACATCACTATATACAATTGCCAAAGCCTTGGGAAAAAGAAAATAAGTAAATAAAAATAAATACATTGCAAAATAAATAAATAAATAAATAAAAAATGTAAAAAAAAAAAAAAAAAAAAAAGGTTACAATAAATACATTGCAAAAGAATAAAAAAAAAAAATACAATAAATACATTGCAAAAAAAAATAAATAAAAAAAAAATAAAATAAAAATTACACAATTACATAAATATATAAATAAAATACAGTTGCAGTGATGTTGTTAAGACCCATTTTGATTACGTGCTAAACTTGAGAAAAAACAGGTGGTTTCGAGAGTGCAACAACAACTTTATCCCAAGCATCTAAAGTGAAGCTACGTGCTTTGTGAATGACAGCCAATGATCTCTCTATAAGAACAATATCTCTGAAATAGTTAAACCATTCTTTTATTGAAGGGGGTCCAGGAGAAAACCAAGAATGCATTATAGTTTTTTTAGCAGCAGTTAAACCTGCAAAAGTTTACGTTTTCAAATTTTAGATGTTAACTAAGGTCCTTCTTTTATCTATTAAATCCCACAATAGTATTTACACAGTAGCCTAATGTTAATGGCAGAAAAGGACATTTTTTTAATGGCAGTGAATAGCGATCAGCAACAAGCTTTAAATAAATAAGAACATGAATATGTTTTGTGTTGTTGTCGTTTTTGTTTTTATATTGTAGAATAGTATATTTTCTCTTTATTTCTGCAGTGGTTGTTCTAAAAGTGAAATGTTAATTATACTTTGCTAATGTTGCAAATCTTAAAATCCTGTTTACTTGGCATTTACACATTTTAGTGCTTTTGTTTAAACTTGCATCACAGCTTTTCCCCGTGTTGTTCCTGTGTATGTGTTCGGACCAGTCAGTATTGTTGTTCTGAACTCTGTTGCTCTGATGACTGAGCTGAAACTGAAAGTAGGCGAGTATATAAAACATACATTAATAAGACACCATTTATTCTGTTTTGAGTGACTGAAAGCCGGAGCACTTTGAGACAGAAATCACCTTCTCACAGTTTTACTGTTCAAACTATTATGAATTCACCATCATTAATCTGATATTTATTCCTTGTTGCTGATAATAATTAAATATAATTGTGTCCAGATTAACATTTTGTCTCATGTTGTCCTCAGTTATTAATTGGTTACAGAACAGGTGTCGCTGGAGGGAAGGTGCACAGTTATTCTATGCCACGTTATGCAAGTAAGAAATCTCTACAGGTGAAGGACTGGAACGGTAGATTTATTGACATTCGTTCACAAAGCAGTCTAGTATAAAATGATTCGCGCAGACATTAACAAATTTAGGTATATGGGGGTGCATTCCCTTAAAAAATAAAACTAATCCACTGCGTTTTCAGCATCTCTGGTGTCAGGAGTACATGGAGACTGTTATATTCACTTTTACATCCAGGGTTTTTCCTGAATAGAGAATTACGAGGCAGCCGCCTCCATCAAATTTCGTGGTGCCTCTGGCTGTCAAATGTCGACAAAATTTAGACAGCCAGTCACATGCTCAGATATCCCTTTGCCACGGTTCCATTGCAGATTCCAGGCTTGTGTCCATTCTCGAACCGTTCCGCCCATCCCCACTGCAGAAAATGGTGTTCCGTGCCAAAATGATTGCTTTCACTTCGGCCCTACAACTTGCTGGCCTTGAACAGAGGACATTCAGGACATTCTGTGAGAGCAGATCGCAGTTATATCCGCTGTAACGTAGTTCGTAGATACGGGAAGAAGGAGGCGGGAACTGGCGAACATTTAACAAACTTTAATATATAAATAAACCAAAAACCAAAGTAATGCCCTCGCGGACGTCTGCCGGCCACACAAACATAATAAAACATAACATAAAGTCCAGGCCTGGTCCTCTCTCGTCCTTCACTGTCGTCGCTCCTCCTTTTATGCTCCCGGAGCTCCTCCGTGAGAGACTCAAGGCCGGTGCGCCTCCCAGGTGAAGCTCATTAACTCTCACGCCACCGGCCTCGCACCATTCCCTCACAGCTGTCACCCGCCCTGGTCACCACATCCGCATCAGACAATCCGCCGGGTTGACATTTCAAGTAATCGCGGGTGGATGAGAGATAAATCATTAATGTGTTGATTTTAATAAAGACACGGAACTCTCATTTGGCAAGGCTCATTATTGGCCGGCTCCTGTGTCAGCATCACACGCATGCGGCGTGCTGATCACATTACAGCGTCGGCCAATACTGAGTCTGTGTTCAGACATAGAACAAGGAAGCCTGGACTGTATGTACAATGTCAACAGCGTAAGAGAATGACAGGGAAGAGAAGAAATTTGCTGAATATTGTTGTTTTTGTGCACAAAATGTATTCCCGTTACTTCATAAAATTAAGGTTGAACCACTGTAGTCACACAGACTATTTTAAAGGGATAGTTCACCCAAATATGTCATCATTTACTCACCCTCAAGTTGTTCTAAACCTGTATAAATTTCTTTGTTCTGATGAACACAAAAGAAGATATTCTGAAGAATGTTGGTAACCAAGCAGATCCCGCCCCCTATTGACTACCATACTAGGAAAAACAAAATACTATGGTAGTCAATGAAACCCAAATTATTATTTTCAATAAATTATCAGCATCTAAACCTCTGTTAATTCTCAATAAGAGCTTCTGTAGACGTGTGACAGAAATAAAGTCAATCTGGTTAGTAATAAGTGAAGCTGGTAATGCTGTTTGTGGAGTTGTTTGATCAGATCTTCAGAGATTGAATGTCTTCTTTTATCTTCAGCTGATCTTGAGTTGCTGTGGTTGAAGTCAGTTGTAGTTCTTGTGTCTCTCTTTCCTTCAGTGATTCTGCTTGTTATCATCAGGTGTCTTTAATAATGTGCAATCATCACTCAATTAATCACTTAATTATCTTATTAACTCTAACACTGCTTCAGTGTTGCTTTTAACTCCAAGCAGTGTTAATTTAACACCAGTGGCCTGTTGCACAAAGCTGGTTTCAGTTGGTAAGTTCAAGATTAGTTTGAGAAAACTTTGTTTTTTCATGCTCAAGAAGGTGGATTGGTTTCTTAGCTGTGTTCATTGTCATGGCATCTTACGCTGCAGGGTTAACCTGCTCTGGATTTGTATTTATCGTTTCCAAGTAAATCAGTTTAGAATGAAAGAAATTTAGAGACAAAATTGCTCATCTTTTGCTGCTAATTATTTATGTTTAATTATAATGTATACATAAATATAATACATGCATTAATATTTAAAGCTTTTAAACAAATTAAGTTTACGTGTATTAATTTGAGCTCTTTGTGAAACTATATAAATTATTACGCCCATTTCTTTAATTCACATGCATTGATATAGTCAGATTTATCTGGATTTGTCAACTTTAAATCTACTCTGAAACTCAGAGTTTGTTCAGCTAGCTTCATGCAACAGGCCTCAGGGATTTTGTTGTGCATGACGAACCAGAATACATGACTATAGGTGTGTTAAGTTTATCTTCTAACTATACTTTTATGTCATACACTGATCCTTCTGCGCAGCACAGGTTCAAGTCGAATATAAAAGACCTGAACACAAAACCCACACCAGCGTGACAACCAGTCACATCACAGCATCTCAAATGATATTTTGGTGGTTCTGAAATGCCTGAGCTAAAGTTTGTCATCAAAATGTTTGGTATAATTACATCCCAGATGTATCTCACACAATTGTGTCCCCACACACACCAGATCACGTGATGGAGTTTATGGTGTTTCATCTACTGTGCTCTGAGGCGCAAGTCATTTATGATGAAAATGAAGCTTTGTTTATTTTTCTCACAAATTCACCTTTTAGTCTGAAAGCACATCACTGTCCAATCAAACATTACACAACATTATAAATATCTTTATAATAAGTTATACACTTTTAACATGGAAAGCACACATTCACAAACTACTTTTGAAAAAGTTAGTCAGCATGTCATAAAAATGAATCTTATTTGAAATGACTGAATAACTAAGTGGATCAACAATTAGATGACTGACTTTCATTCTTCTCATTCTTACATCTTGTAGAAGTAAAAAAGAAATTTCAGAGCCGCTGTTCAATGTGACAGGAAAAAAAGGATCTATAACCATTATTTGAAATGATTGTTCCATCTTTCTTTAGTTGTTTTCATATAGAGATGCAAATTAAATTATTCAACCCCACTGGGACTAACAAATTAGTCTTTCTATAAAGATCCAGTTTAAAAAAAAAAAAAGAATAAGAAAACAGAAGATAATAAAACACTTCTGTATGATATTAAAATGATCAGGTAACCACACACAGTAATAAGATCTAAGAGTTCCCAAACTTTTGAACGGGGATATTTTAATAAATTCAGCTATTTTTTTTTTTTTTTTTTTTTTTTTTTCCCTTGTGGACTATATGTAAACATCTTTTATGTAAAATATCTTACTCAGGACAGTACTAAACAAAAAATAACGTGCATTTTGTATGATCTCTCGTTTTATTAAAAATTTTCACATTTTCACAGATTCTGAAAGGGGTTCCCAAACTTTCGATCCCCACTGTAATTACATGCAGGTGTTTTTAAAATATAAGTACAATGTAAAAACATGTATGTACACAATAAGTGCATTGTATCTGATGATTAATATGAATGTAAATGCATAGTAGTTAAGGACACTTAATATAAAGTGGGACCACTTAATTTAACTCCTCCCCACACAACTCTAGTGTATGTGATATATTTATATATTTATTATATTGTTTTGAGATGCATAATTATTTTTTTCTACTTTAAGATGAATGACTTCTGTTACACGTTTAATGTTTGTTTTAATATTTTGATTTTTAGTGTAATAAATCTGCACTGTAGCAGATGTTAGCACTTGTGCAATGTAAGTAAGGTCATACATCAGAGATAACGAGTCTTAGGGAAGTTAGTGAAGGAAGGGCAAAAAATTTGGATTGCAATGCAGCCATCTCTGACCAATGTGAATGAAGACATGCCTACAGGATTAGGGAGCAAGTCAATAAAGTTGGAATAATTAGTGGTTTATAAGGTGCTGGAAACCAACTGCATTTGTACTTTTCTGCCATTTATTTATTTTTCTCACTAATAGGCTGACAAATTTATAAATGGGAAGGAGACACAGGATAAGAAATCCTTTATTCTCATATATCAAAATCTGTGTAAATGGTTCAACTTCAATAGACTGACATAGAAATCTATGATCTCCTGAATAGCCTACTTCATGATCGTTATGATTGATTGGACATCGCAACGCTAACATTTTTACACTGTAGTTTTCAGACGGTCCATAGGCTATATGATCCAGCGAATGAAACCAACTTTACCGCCCAATAAATTTGGCATTATACGAAGCTAATGCATGTAATCAATTACTCGTGGACAAACGCACAAAACGTGCACCGAGCGCGTAACGTTACGTCATCATCGCTCGCGTCACAAATTAAAAGTGAAAGTAAATGAACAGACTTGATGTTTCGGCATTTAAACAACCAGGAATATTCTACAACAGGAATATCAGTGTGTTTTTAGAGGAACCTTTATAAAAGGTAAGCTGTGAATTTACGTGTAGATACTTGATAGAAAATGTGGAGGAGTTTTTCTAAATCATTTAATATATAATTAAATATTGATCAAGGTGAGTGTTCAGGTCACGAGACTTAGAGGTGACTTCCGCATTCCCTGAAGGACGTAAATAATTCTTTGAAATTTTTAATTTTTAAGCAAATTAACATGATTATATTGTTTTGTGTTGTCTGTGGTTTATTTTAACATTTGTGTTAACGTACAATAACATTGTGTATTTGAGTGAACGCCACTTCTCTTGATCCTGTCTGAGGAAAAGCTGAATTATTGTGTTTGTACAAAGTCTTCTATCCACAGTCAGTGTTGGAAATCAGATTCTGTTTCAACTGTTCAGATTCATCATGGATGACACACAAACATCCAGAGATGAAGATTTTTTTCCAGGATGCAGGTACTTTGAATAAAGACTAGATTAAATCGCCTTTAAAGGTGCCGTAGAATGAAAAATTGATTTGACCTTGGCATAGTTGAATAACGAGTTCAGTACATGGAAAAGACATACAGTGAGTCTCAAACACCATTGTTTCCTCCTTCTTATGTAAATTTGATTTGTTTAAAAGACCTCCAGAAAACATGCGACTCTCAACATAACACTGACTGTTATGTAACAGTCGGATCATTAATATGTATGACCCCAATATTTGCATATGCCAGCTCATGTTCAACGCATTAGACAAGGGCAGCCAGTATTAACGTCTGGATCTGTGCACAGCCGAATCATCAGACTAGGTAAGCAAGCAAGGACAATAGTGAAAAATGGCAGATGGAGCAATAATAACTGACATAATCCATGATAACATGATATGTTTAGTGATATTTGTAAATTGTCTTTCTAAATGTTTCATTAGCATTTTGCTAATGTAAATGTGGTTAAAGTTACCATCGTTTATTACTGTATTTTCATTATTAAACACTTGCAGTCTGTATAATTCATAAACACAACCTAATTCTTTATAAATCTCTCCAACAGTGTGTAATGTTAGCTTTATCCACAAAGCACAGCCTCAAACTCATTCAGAATCAAATGTAAACATCCAAATAAACACTGTACTTACGCGATTAGACATGTTGCATGACAAACACTTTGTAAAGATCTATTTTGAGGGTTATATTAGCTGTGTGAACTTTGTTTATGCTGTTTAAGGCAGTCGTGTGCTCGGTGGCAGGGAGCGCGAGGATTTAAAGGGGCCGCAGCCTGAATCGGCGCATATTTAATGATGCCCCAAAATAGGCAGTTAAAAAAATGAATTAAAAAAAAATCTATGGGGTATTTTGAGCTGAAACTTCACAGACATATTCAGGGGACACCTTAGACTTATATTACATCTTGTGAAAACGCGTTCTATGGCACCTTTAAATGATTGTTAATTGTCTAAAGATGGCAAGATATTTTGTTAGGATGCTAAAACATGTTTGATGATAAATGCTTGTAAGACCTTATCTTAAAGTGATTATAATCATAAAGTATTAAATCTGTTATGTTATAGTTCAGTTCATCAGAAGCGATCAGAACCAGAGCCCAGCTGTGTGTCTATGAGGAGTGACAGGTCTATGGGTCGGCCAGTAGATTTTAAGAGTGGAGATAAACAGACTGATTTTCTCAGGTATAACATTTCTATAAAAATATGATTATAGTATGGCAAAGTACTGAACAATGCACAAGAATAATTATTTATTATCAAAATATTCTGATAATGAATAATTCTTTTACTTTGTTTCTAGGTTTTTTTCTTTATCTGATATTTTAAAGTATATAGTGTTGCTCACACAGAGACACACATCTATGAGAGTGCTTAGTTAAATGTACAGTTTTTGTATCAACAGTGTAAATATAAAAACTTGAGGTTTTTACTATGGATAAAATAATGGTTAAATTAAGTGGTTTTCGTCATTTAAATCATTCACTTTAATCTCTCTTTGTTGTAGCTCAGTTCATCAGAAGAGATCAGAACCAGAGTCCAGCTGTGTGTCTATGAGGAGTGACGAGTCTATGGGTCATAAAATACATTTTCTGAGTCGAGATACAAAGACTGATCGGAGGTATAATATTTCTGTAAAAGATATGCATTGATTATGATACAGAATGTAAAAAGACATTGTGCTTATTAACTCATGTAATAATGTGGTATTCTAATTTTACAGCCATGAAGTCCTCAACAGGTTTAGATCAAATCTGAAGAAGAAGTTTGAGTGTCTGTATGAGGGAACAGCACAGCAGGGAAACCCAACACTCCTGAATGAGATCTACACAGAGCTCTACATCATAGAGAGTGAGAGTGGAAAGATCAGTAATGAGCATGAGGTGAGACAGATTGAGACACAATCCAGGAGAGCAGCAACAGAGGACACACCGATCCAATGCAGTCACATCTTCAGACCTTTACCTGGACAAGACAAACCCATCAGAACTGTGCTGACAAAGGGAGTCGCTGGCATTGGAAAAACAGTCTCTGTGCAGAAGTTCATCCTGGACTGGGCTGAAGGGAAAGAGAATCAGGACATCCAGCTCATATTTCCACTTCCTTTCAGAGAGCTCAACTTGATGAAGGACAAACTCAGTCTTTCAGATCTTCTTCATGCCTTTTTCCCTGAAACAAAAGAAATGGAAATATCCAGTGATAAGTATAAAGTTTCCTTCATCTTTGATGGTTTGGATGAGTGTCGTCTGTCTCTGAACTTTGAGAGCAAAGTGAAACTGTGTAATATATCTGAATCAGCCTCAGTAGACGTACTGCTAATGAACCTCATTGCGGGGAATCTGCTTCCCTCTGCTCTTATCTGGATCACCTCCAGACCAGCAGCAGCTGATCTCGTCCCCTCTGAGTGTGTCCATCGAGTGACAGAGGTACGAGGCTTCAATGAGCCACAGAAGGAGGAATACTTCAGGAAGAGAATCAGTGAAAAGAGATTGGCTAAAAGAATCATCAGCCACCTGAAGTCATCAAGGAGCCTCTTTATTATGTGTCACATCCCAGTGTTCTGCTGGATCTCAGCCACTGTTCTAGAGAAGATGTTGAGGAAATCATGGAAAGGAAAGATTCCCAAGACTCTGACTCAAATGTACACACACTTCCTGATCCTTCAGACCAACATCAAACATGAGAAGGACTATGAGAAGAATGTGACAGATGAAGACATGATCCTCAAACTGGGGAAACTGGCATTTCAGCAGCTTGTGAAAGGCAATGTGATCTTCTATGAGGAAGACCTGAGAGAGTGTGGCATTGATGTGACAGAAGCATCAGTGTACTCAGGATTGTGCACTCAGATCTTCAGAGAGGAGTTTGGCTGGTATCAGGGGAAAGTCTTCTGCTTTGTTCATCTGAGCGTTCAGGAACATCTAGCAGCTCTATATGTGCACCTCTCCTTCACTAACAACAGCATAAATGTGTTTGACCAAATCAACAAACAGAGTTTGTGGTCTAAAGTTAAGGACTGGCTTCAACTCAATTCATCAGAACATGTTTCATTATCTGAGCTACATCAGAGAGCTGTGAATGAGGCTCTGCAGAGTAAAAATGGACATCTGGACCTTTTCCTGCGGTTTCTTCTGGGTCTGTCAGTGGAGTCTCATCAGATTCTCCTAAAAGGACTAATGAAACAGACAAGAAGCAGATCTGACAGCAATGAAAAAACAGTTGAGTACATTAAGATGAAGATCAGCACCATTGACTCTCCAGAGAAATTCATCAATCTGTTCCACTGTCTGAATGAACTGGGTGATCATTCACTAGTGGAGGAAATACAACAGTATCTAAAATCTGGAAGAATAAAGAAAGGCAAACTTTCTTCATCTCAGTGGTCAGCTTTAGCTTTTGTGTTGTTGACATCAGAGAAGAAGCTGGATGTGTTTGATATTAATACATTTGTTGGAGGAAACGATAAAGCTGAAAAACTGAAAGTTTATCTGAAGCTGCTGCCATTGATTAAAGAATCCAGATCAGTTCAGTAAGTATCTTTGAGAACAATCACTTCACTGTTAAAATATTGTAAGAATAAGTAGGAATAATTGCCGATGGGCCGTTGAATTATTAGAAAATAATGCACACCCAAATTGGTAATGCGGCCCGACTCAAAGCGGATTTTCTAATAATTCAACGGCCCGGAGTAAATGATTCTGCTTATGCTACGGTTACCACACCTCAAAACATTGTTCAGATGTTGCATTTCAAGACATTTGTCATATTTTTGTCCTTAAGTTGCTAAACTATTTTACTGATTAATTCGTCAGAGCAGCGTGGACAACACGTTTCTGTACAAGTGTGTGTTTGTACTGTGTGTGTGTGTGTGTGTGTGTGTTTGAGTGAGAGAGAGCGGGAGAAAGAGAGCATGACCTTTCAGAACATAATAAAACATATTTTGTGGCAAAAACCTTGACAACAATTTATTGTTTTTGTCATATTGAAATGTAAAGGCAGAAAAATAGATTACTAGAAAAATTATCGTATCAATACATTTTTGAAATTCTATTCCAATTGTTTGTAAAATTAATGACTTAATAATAATATTTAATAATCTTAAATGTCTCACTGTACATTGCTATTCTTGTTGCGACACATTACATCTGCTCTTTACTAGAGAACCTGCACTAATTTCAGATACTCAGTGACTTGAGTCTTAATTGTGCATCTAAACCGTGACAATGCAAAATTCCTTCATACACTCAAACAAAAGCCCTATTCGGACGGGACTAGTTTCACAGGGGGACGTTAGAGAAATTTCTGTTTCACAGACGTACTTTGAAATTTTAATCCCGTCCGAATCTGCCATG
Source organism: Megalobrama amblycephala (assembly GCF_018812025.1). Lineage (NCBI taxonomy): Eukaryota > Metazoa > Chordata > Actinopteri > Cypriniformes > Xenocyprididae > Megalobrama > Megalobrama amblycephala. The sequence continues at coordinate 67,198,358 of NC_063044.1, read as the reverse complement.
TCTGTCTTTTTCTCACACGACCTCTGTAAAAATTCCAGAGCAAATTACCTACTGTTTTTCGTCAAACTCGGCGGTCCTCAGAGAAATCTAATCCCGTCCGAATGCGAATGTCTGTGATTTCCGAAAATGTTTTTTCCAAAACGCTTTTTCTTGTGTGTTTTGGTCAACGTGAACTACCGTACAATCTCTCGCTATCGCGCCGGTATTCAAGTTTCTGTTTTTTGCGCACCGATAATGGATGTAGATATGTTTGGTACACTGCGAAGAAATAAAAAAAAATAAATCAACAAGAAGAGTCAAATCATGTACGTTAAACTGTTAAGACTGGCTACTGTAATATCAGTTTCAGGTAAGATTACTTTCATTTCTGCACTTAATTACATAACGTGTAAATTATATTAAGTTAAAACTTTTTATTCCAGTGGGTTTATTATAAGAACCCAGTTCTATTAAATCATGATGATAAATGTATGTTTAGTTTTTTCACACTACAATTTTTATAAAATGTTTACAAAACACTAAATGTGTTAGGACGTTTTACTTTATATTTCAAAGTGCATTCTGAACACGTGATCTTCTGAAATGCCCACATGTAAAACACAGACACTCCTACCTCGGTAATAAACACGGAGATGTTAGTCCCGTCCGAATCCGTACATAAAATCACAGACGTAGGTTGATAAGAATTGTTACTCAAACGTCGTTTGGAAAACTAGTCCCGTCCGAATAGGGCTAAAGTCAGTGTTTGTAACGAGGCGGGACTCAGGGTAGGATCCATATGCAAGCTTTTATTTAAACTGAGTTCGTAGTCAACAAGCTTTGGTAGAACAACAGCAAATGGGCATGGCAGAGAGCAGGCAGAATCGTAGTCGAGGAACAGGCAATGTGTCAGGGCTGGCAGATAACAATCATAAATTCAAAACAGAGCAAAGAGTCCAAAGGGAAGGCAGCAGAGAATATTACACGGGGAACAGACAGGAACAGTAACGGGCAGACAGACACAATGATAACCGCTCAGAATTGCAACAGAGTATACAAGACCTCGCAATGTGTGTGAGGATGTGACTAGCTTAACCCTTTCGCACGTAAGTTTCAAATATTCTGGCTGACCCCCCAGCGTGAGTTTTTTTAAGGCGACCGTTATTTAGAACGTATCACTTTATGGTTTCCATGGTGACGCGTCATTGCTTGTTACATGACACACCGCAGCGCTGTATGAATGATGATCTGCTTTCATTTAATTTTTCCTTTTTTATTCAAAATATTCACAAATTTGTTAACTATAGCATGAAATAGGTAATATTCCGATTGTTAAATATGTGCAAGTGGATGTGTTTTGCTGTTTAAACACCTTTATAACGATCGCGTTAGTTGAGCCATATGAGCGATGGGCGCCGCCATGTTAGTTTGCACCGCGCAGAGAATCGGATCTGTTGGATTTACAACCCGTGAATTTATCCACTTCTCCCGAAATACATGAAAGTAAGTGTGCCGGTGAACTGGGGAAGAATAGAGTAAGCTTTAAAGTTACTTTCACAATGTGTATCTGATATGAATTAAACGTGTTGTCAAGTTATAATGGAAAGGGTTGTTATTTCCGCTTCTATAGACATCATTGTGTATTTTACAAACTCTAAATATATTGTTTTGTTAGTTCTCATGTGTATTTAAATGTCTGAAACCTGAAATGAACATTATTTGGTTGAAAACACTGCATATATGTGATATATGAAAAGCGCTGCGGGCGTCTGTCTCTGGTTTAGCGCCAGTTAAAGCGCGCACGCACATTTGAATTTGGCAGTTGATCACGCGATGCACTGAACGTTCTAATCACACCGGTGTGATCGTACGCGTCAAAGGGTTAAATAGTCCAGTTACTGATTGATGAAGTGAGTGCAGGTGATGACCAGGGAGGATTATGGGAAATGAAGTCTGGGAATGACTGGACCTGTGACAGTGTTCTTGCACATAAGGAAGGAATTTAAATATCTTTTTTTTTTTTTTTTTTTAATAATTTACATAACATTTGATGTATGGTTAACATAGCAGAGTTGTACATTTTAATTTGACTAGTCAGATGGACGATTAAACATTTACTTAACTTTAGCTTAAAGTTGACTAAACTTCAACTTAAACAAATTGTAATTTTACTGTCAGATGCACAATTAAGACTCAAATCACTGAGTATCTGAAATTTTACATTGCGTGTATCTATTTTGCCATCGGTCCTCTCAGCAGCGAGAAAAACAAAACTTTTATTCAGTGGATTATGTATAACCTTGAAAGAGCGCTCGTTTACAATCACTAAAAATCTGTCACTCATCTCAGCTCACGATCTCACAAAGTTCCATTATAATCAGTAAAGTTGTCTACAATGCATAATGAATCTCTTCGTGTCTTTGTTAATGAGAGGATTCGTGAGCGTACAGAACTCAGCGCTGAACAAAAACTCCAGTGTTTTGAGCAGTGAGTGGATTCTGACTAAATGAAACACCTCTGATTGACCATTGCGTTCAAGACACCAAAATAGTATCTGTAATCAAACATTAATTGTCAGACCCCTGCAGTACCGCTGCGGACCCCTGGTTGAAAACTCTTGGTTTAAAGTTAATAATTGTATAAATAAAAATTTAATTCAATCTTAACCTTTTTTATAGTGTAAATTTGACCATGAAATTTGGAAAAGAATTTGGGACTGTTAAATTATATTGGAATTGAAAGTTGTTTGATGGTTTTTTGATAGTGTTTAACTATTTATTATGCTATTTGATTTTCATCTCTCTACAGGTTGAGTGATTGTGATATCACAGATGAAGGTTGTGCTGCTCTGACTTCAGCTCTGAGATCAAACCCCTCACACCTGAGAGAACTGAATCTGTCAGGGAATGAAATAGGAAAATCAGTGAATCTGCTGTCTGATATACTACAGGATCCTCACTGTAAACTGGAGATACTGCGGTAAGATCATATTTGACTCTCACACATGAATCACAATGTAAAGTATATTTGAAGTGTTCAGCCTCTTTCTGCTGCTGTGAGTTCAGCTGATTGAGCTGTAAATGATTGAACACATGAGCTGCTCCTCAGTCACATGATACTGCAGTTGCCAATCAATTGAAATCACTAACAACATAATTTATCTTTATACTGCAGAGGTGGGACAGAAGTTTCATCTGAATTGGTACAATTACAAATGCATAAATTATGTTGAGAATAATGTTTTAAAAATAAAATTTTGTTCATTGAACATTTGTAAAAAATCAATGTCACGTTTGCAATTGTGCTCATATTTGTGAAAACAGCCCTCTTTCTTGTGATATTACTGAATTATATCACATGTTATAATATAAATATCAAGATCTTATACAAGTACTTTTTTGCCATTTGTATTAATTTTGGTGACATTTTTGACACAATCCCTTGTTGATTTCTGACTCTGCACAACAGTAACAAACTAAATAAATGAAATAAGCTACTGATTGCATTTGAAGCAGGAAGTTTTACATCCAATCAAATTAATGATGTTAACAAAGAAATCAGACAATGCAATGGCAATTTAGCGATAGTTGTGGTCTTGACCGTTCTTGAAATAAAATCCAGAGTCCTTTCAGTCTGAGACCAAGACAAAATCCGAGACCTTCAAAAAATATTTTTAAGACCGGTCTCGAGTACTACAACACTAATTTTAACACTATTCTCACTTGAGGTGGAGGACAGGAAGGGAGTTTGTGCTTGTAGACATTTATTTAATGTAATTATATTCAGAAATGTAGTTCAGAAAGATCACTGCAGTTTTGAGTTGTGAAGAAGAAGAATGTTTAAGTGAAGAAGACTGAATTTGTATTATTGATGTTGTTCACCAGCAGAAGGCTGCAAAAAAGTGTGTTGCACAGGTGTCCTGTCCTTTAAATAAAGGCACACACTCAGTCTCAAGATGCACACCAGTAACGGTTTTTATACTGTACAAACTGTACATTCTCTCCCCCTACACTAACCCTAAACCTACCCATCACAGAAAACTAAAAAAATAAATAATAATAAAAAAAACACAGTTTTGTATGTTTATTATAATAATTAATTATAATAATAGTTAATTATAATAATTAATAAAAAAACCACAGTTTTGTATGTTTTTTTAAGCCATTTGATTACATTGTAATACCCATGTCATTATACACATTTGCATATAAACCATGTATACAAGAACACACACACATATATCATGTTTTGTGCTCTGTGACATTTTAGATCTCAATGATTTAACACACATTTTGATTTGGGCTTTAAGTTTGTATTTTCTCTTTAATAATGGATTTACTGCTAAACTGGGGTGAGTTTCCCGAAAGCATCGTTGGTAAACCATGGTCGTAAGTCCCATTGAACTCTATTGGTAACGACGGAACTTGCGACCATAGTTCGCTTTGGGAAACGCACCCCTGATCTGATCTGAACTGAGAGAGTGAAGAGTGTGTCATTGTTCTCAACAGGTTGAGTGATTGTGATATCACAGATGAAGGTTGTGCTGCTCTGGCTTCAGCTCTGAGATCAAACCCCTCACACCTGAGAGATCTGGATCTGTCTGGGAATAAAATAGGAAAATCAGTGAATCTGCTGTCTGATGTACTGAAGGATCCTCACTGTAAACTGGAGATACTGGGGTAAGATCATATTTGACTCTCACACATGAATCACAATGTAAAGTATATTTGAAGTTTTCAGTCTCTTTCTGCTGCTGTGAGTTCAGCTGATTGAGCTGTAAATGATTGAACACATGAGCTGCTCCTCAGTCACATGATACTGCAGGACTGAGAGTCACACTGAAATACACACTTTCACACAATCAACATTTCAGTCTCTTGACTTTAAACAGACTCGAGCTGAGAAATGACAAACACAACTGAGAAATGAAGAACATGCTAGATTCATTCTTACTGTTCATCAAGTTCATCTTTCTACATTGACACTTTTTTAAAGTATTGTTTTTAATTTTGTTAAATCGCACACACACACACACACAGGTTTGTTTTGCTATCAAAGTGGGCACTCTCCATAGGCGTAATGGTTTTTATACTTTACAAACTGTATATTCCAACCTGGTCTCATGGGAGAGACGTACCCGTTGGCACGTTTTCGCAAGACAAGAAATTACGTACCGATGCGTACGTCTCACTGCAGTTTCTGACAGAAACGAACGCTAGAGGTGGTAAAACGTCAATAAGCACTTTTGCTCGTTTTCACACTCAGTTTCGATGATGGCCGGGGTCGGATTATGGATTCATAAAGACTCGTTTTCACGTCTCCTCGCACAATATCATGTTACGACTTCAAAACGCTTCTTACCAGAGTGCCCGATTTGTAAACGAACGCACTTTGGACATTGCGTTCGCTTGACCGGCTCTATGCATTTCGCTTTTTTTGGCTGTAATCATGCTTGCTCGGTAGCTCAGCCGATACGGAGTTGGACTTACGACGAGGAGTCGACTCCTCTCTGCCTGGGTACGAATCCCGTGAAAGGCGACTGAAAAACCAACGTCATAAAAACGTACCACATTCACCCTATTATCTGCTCCGGCAAAAAAAAAAAAACGTTTTCGTCATGAGACCAGGTTGGTATATTCTCTCCCCCTACACTACCCCTACCCCTAAATCTACCCATCACATCTGCATTTTTACATTTTTAATAAAACATTGATTAGTATCTTTTTAAAGCTATTTTAAATATGAGGACTCATGAAATGTCATCGAAGATCTACATGTGCATTTCAGTGCACATGTAATTCAATAGCAAGCACTCGCTGCTTATATTATAATAGATAGCTTTGTATTAGCCGCCACACATTAATCACATTTAAAAGAAAGAACAAAACATTTTAACTCTCCGTATTACTCCGTATTTGTTTCTTCTGTCTGCATGTCACCCACCTCTGTGTTTATTTGCTCCTCCTCTTTATCTGTTGTTCCAATCAGTGTTCTGTCCAGCATCTCCTCTGAACTGTCACTCCTTGTCCCCTCTTCGGCTTCCGACTCAATGCCTGCCTCACATATCTCACCATCTGACTCGCCCCCTTCTTCGATCACTCTTTTGTCTCGCTCCACTGGGAGGAACATACACTGCGTCAAAAGGTTTCTATGAACCACTCTCTCTGCTCCTCCATCTTCTGGTCGCACCACGTACACAGGCAAACCTGGTTGCTTCTTCACCACAACATATGGCCGTGCCTCCCATCGATCTCCCAACTTCTGCCTCCCCTCCACATGACAGATCATGACTAAGACTCTATTCCCTGGACTAAAGTCTTCACTCTTAGCTTTTTTGTCATAATACTTTTTCTGCTGTCCTTTCGCCAGCTGAGATGTCTGATTAGCCAGGGCATAGGCCCGCGACAGGGAGTCGTACAGGTTCTGGACATACTCGCTGTATTTACACAGCTGGTTCATTGTGGGGGACCCGAAGATGAGGTCCACTGGGAGCCTGGGATGTCTACCAAACATAAGGTAGTACGGGCTATATCCAGTGGAGTCATGCCGCGAGCAGTTATATGCATGTGTCATGGCATCCACATGCTCATGCCACCGGGGTTTCGGGTGCAGCTCTAGAGTTCCCAGCATGTTCATCAGGGTACGGTTGAAACTTTCTGTGGTCGTGTTGCCCTGGGGGTGGTAGGGCGTGGTGTGGGTCTTAGTGATGCCAATACACTTGCATAGCTCCTTCATAATTGCACTTTCAAAGTTGCGCCCTTGATCTGCATGCAATTTTGCAGGGAAATCAAAACGGCAGAAGAAATTCCTCCACAAGACCCTGGCCACTGTGCTTGCCTTTTGGTCCCTTGTGGGGTAGGCCTGTGCATAGCGAGAAAAGTGATCTGTGACAATGAGCACATTCTCCATACCCCCCTTGGACTTCTCCAGCATCAGGAAGTCCACACAAACCAGCTCCATGGGGGCACTGGTATGGATACTGACGAGGGGGGCCCTGACGTTGGCTGTGGGAGTTTTTCTAAGGCAGCATCTCTCACACTGTTCGCACCAAACCTTGATCTCCTGAAACATTCTTGGCCAGTAAAATCTTTCCCTTATCATCTGTAGTGTCCTCTCAAATCCCAGATGCCCTGAGTCATTGTGAAGGGCTGTTTTGATGGTTTCACGCAGCCTCTCTGGCAGTATTAGTTGCTCCACCACCCCTTTATGGCAATCTCTGACACTGCGATACAGGATCCCTTTTTTTACAACTAACCTCCTCCACTCTTTTAAGAGGAGACCCCCAGTGGCACCCACTTTCATCCTCTTGCTGTGGCTTGGCTTGTGGTTCCTGCTCTTAAAGTGGAGGATGGGACCGATAACTCGGTCTTCCTTCTGTCCCACTCGAAGCTCCTGTGTGGTCATAGCAGGTAATGCCTCCATCCCCACATCCACATATACCTCACTGGGCTCCAGCAGCAGACAGCTTTCGGGCTCCTCTGTGACAGCTGTGTCCTCGCCTAAGACCTCCTCAGGCTCCTGGGTGGTTTGTGCCTCCTTATATTTCGGTCCACCAGTCCTCACCTGCTGCGGACATGATTGCAGGGTCTTCGCCACCTCCTGATTAGACATACGTGAGAGGGCGTCAGCGTTGGAGTTATCTTGTCCCCTCCGATATTGGATGTCAAAGTCAAATATGGACAGATGAGAAACCCATCGCTGACCAGTAGCGTCGAGTTTGGCTGAGGTCATTACATATTTCAGAGGATTATTGTCCGTCAGAACAGAGAACTTGCGCCCGTAGAGGTGGTCATGGAACTTATCTGTCACAGCCCACTTGAGAGCGAGGAACTCAAGTGTGGCGACCAGGGCGGGCGAGAGCCGTGAGGGAACGGTGCGAGGCCGGTGGCGCGAGAGTTAATGAGTCCCACCTGGGAGGCGCACCGGCCTTGAGTCTCTCACTCACTCCTGCTTCTCACGGCATTTTAGCCTGTCTCCGCGCCAATCACTGGAATGAGAAACAGGTGTTCGTGATTTACATTCAACCCACTCACTCACCAAGTGTCTCCTGCCACTCTCTCCCGTTGCAGACCTTGCTGAACCACGCCCCCCTCGCCACATACCCCCACCGCCCGACTCAAGTCGGAAGGGCCTCGGGTCAACCAGTGGAATCTCATGCTGTATGGTTGTGGTGTGACCATAGTCCGTGGGATGCTGGGAGAACACATCTGCATTCTTGTCCAACAGATTCTTAAGTAGAACACGTTGGTCTTCACTTTCCACCGCTGCTTCACTTAGGTCAACCCCGCAGATAGACACTACTTGGTCCAGACTGAGACATGCGCCTCTGTTCCCGGCTTCACCATGCTTTCTATCAGGGAACTCCACCACCTTGTCCACTAGGACTGCGCTGGCCAGATTTGTGTGTCGTTTGACTGTAATGACTTGCTGGGAAAGATTCATCACTCTAACCGGAGCACAACCTCTTTTCACATTTACAAGCACTTTGGCCACCAAGATATCCTGGGGGAGCTGCACAGAGGGATGGCCTTCTATCAGGGCTGTATAAGTCTTCCTTTGAGGTCCAGCTTTAATCCTGCACCTTAAATCCATCTCTTTCCCACCAGGGATGTGTATTGTACGACCGGTGTGAGCAGCAGGTCCCACAACATCATGCATTACACTTTGCTCAGTGCTCCCCACCTCCAGTAAAGCTGTGTACCACTCTGGATGCTTCTGTTTGACCTGGTGCAGGAACTGTGGGCCATAGGCTGCTTGAAGGTGGGTTAGGGAAGCTCGAATGACATTGGTTCCCACCAGCAGAGGGACTGATGAGCGATAGTTGGAATCAGGAACAACGAAGGTAGGTACAACCTTAAGCTCTTTCCCCAGCACTTTCAGATCGATGTGCAAGACACCATGGTAGGGTATGGTCTGACCTGCTGCACCCTCTGTTGGTATTTTAGAAGACTGTAGCTTCTGCTTCTGTGGAGCTGGGTGGCTCTGCCAGTAGTTGTACGTAATACTGGTGATCTGCGAGCTGGAGTCAATGAGAGCCTTGCATGCCTTGCCACTGACTTCTACTTCCCCTTCGTTCCTGGGTCCCACTAGGGGTGTTTCCCCTCCTTTAGTGTGATTCCTCTTTTCAGGTGGTTGGGGGCCTTGCTGTGTACCCATGGGTGCCCCAGCTGCCATGGGCACTAAGCGTTTAAATGTTGAGCAGAGTGCATGTGCCTGTCAGCTGGAGTCTTAGGCTGCTGGGCTTCAGCTGGGCTCGGATCCGGAAGCACTGCTCGGCACACTCTGGCTGTGTGGCCTGGCTCTCCACAACGGTAACAGGTAAAGCTTGGACTCTGGGTTGCTTTTCCCTTTGCTGGTTGGAAAGCTAATGGGGAGGCAAGGGGTGGGGAGGTCATTCTCATCTCTAGTTGTGACAGCTTAGCCATTTGTTCTTCCTGAACAAGAGCTAACTTCTTAACCATTTCTGTCAACTCTGATAATTCAGATGTGTGCTTTAACCTATCTGTTTTGGTGTTTCCACCCCCTCCTGATGTTAACTGCACCTGAGTATATGTTTTCTTTGCTGTACTCAGTGCCTGGAACTTTTTACTTTCTCTAGCTAAATTTCGGAGCTCTGCCTGCAGCTCTCGGAAGCTCAAGAGCCTAGGTGCCATTGGTGCAATTCTGGTGTACACCTCCTTGTCAGAGAGGCCTCTCATGAACTGCCGGGTTAGTTTGCTATCTCGATCTAGGAAGGGCCTACCTCCTCTTTGGTTCTCCTCTACCGTTCGCAGCTTTGCCTCCAGTGCATGAGAGCATAAGAACAGGCCGACTCCCTTGATTTCTGGCTCCACTCATAGAAGTCAGCCAAAGGGTCTAGGGAGCCTCGTGTGTCACTGTATTCGGCCCTCAGTTCCTCCAATGCTTTCTCAGGGGTATGATCATGAGGAGGTAGGTTAAGGATAAGATTTCAAGCTTCACCCCCCAGGTGCCGCACAACAGTGGAGAAACGAAGGTGCATTGGTAGCTCTATTGCCTCCAAGAGGTATTGCATGTCGTGAATCCAGTCTTCCACCAGTATCTTACAGTCTGGATTTCACATGAAGACTTGAACATTTTTTACCTGATGAGTTTGCATGAAACCTCCATAGGCTGCCTTGGGAAGGCTTTGGTTGGCGACCACTCGACCTGGAGGCCCGAACTGTGTCACATGTGGGTGGGCCGACTGGCTGGCAGATGCAGGGGGAGGGGCAACTGGAGAGCGAGCATCAACATGCATGTTGAGGTGGGAAGCTGGAATTGGTGTCTGTTGAGGAGACAGACCAGGAGGAGCAACAGCAGCGGCCTGGTCTAATGCTACCTGAGGGCTGTGCAGAGATGTGTTGGGAACACATGCATTAGCAAATGGAGGTAATGGGGTGACTCCACTATAGCCTGGAACTTGAGTGGTGAAAAATGTGGCTTCGGGGGAATGTATTCTGTAGGCCTGCTCAGCAGCTACGTGCTTAACTGTAGTATTTACCCCAGGCAGGCTCTGAAGACTCGGTGCGGGCACAGAAGGGGGATATGAATAACTAGAGTAAACCTGGGGACTGGGCCTAATAGGCTGGGCTGGATACGGTGCTGCAACTGGATAGTGTTTGAGCGACTGCTGCGCAACTGGCATCTCAACGAAAACATGATGTGTGGAACTTTGCCAAGGCGTAGCTTCTGAGGGCTCATGTTTATTACGTTTGCGAACAGAGGCATCAACTGACTTATCTATCTGGCCACCTGGTCTTGCATCTGGGCTGTTGTCAAAGCAGAGTGTAGGTACCTGCCCTGAGGCCCCAGAGCCTGGCAGCCTTGGTGCATGGACTGGCGTCACATTCTGGTCAGCATAGGGTGAGTTCATAAGGGCTGGAGGGTCATTTGGGACTTGCTCTGCTGGCGGTAGGAGACTGGATGCACCGTTGGAGGAGCACTGCATGTTTTGAGGGGAGTTTGTATATGTCTGTGACATAGAATCCAAATGTGTGTTTACTATGTGCAAGCAGGTTTAATGGCAGTGTAATTAGGTTGTATAGAGGTGTTGAATCTATGTAAAATAATACAATATTGTAGAAATAAAAATGTTCTAAAGTAAGCTGTATGTTTCAGTTAGATCAGCACAGTGAAAAATGTAACCAACTTATCCCAAAAACTTAACGACTCATAAACTAAAATGGCTCGTCAGTTTAAACTTAAATATCCATCTTAGCGTCTCACTGAATATTAAGCAAATGCACAGTCAGATAAATTTAACAAATCTCAATAGACAAAAATAATCTCTCTTATTAATAAACCATCAAATATGTTTTACATCACAGCAAATTATTCAAATTGAAACAGCAAAACAGTTAAGATTCCCAGCAGACTGTAAAGGATATGGCGGATGATCTGTTTCCCCAAAATCTCCAGTTCAGTTTAGAATTTCAGTTTGTTCATTAAATATAACTCAGTATTTAAACCACTGGCTGCAGAATTATCTTCCTCTTCGGTCCATCAGTGCCATATCCGGGTCACGGCACCAAAGATGTAGCCCTCTCTCTCCGTGCACATACTGGTCTCCAGCACCGTCGCTGCTACTCTGTGCTGTGTTGTGTATGATCGTGGACGGTGGTAGAGGAAGGGGATACGGACACAGAGGGGTTCGGGATTGTGGCTCAACCATTTATTCCACAGCACGGCATCTATAGCGTTGATAACATGAACTCAACTTAAGTTTTAAACTATCAAAGTACATTTCAATGCACATGTAATTCAATAGTAAGCTGCTTATAATATAATAGATAGCTTTGTATTAGCCGCCACACATTAATCACATTTAAAAGAAAGAACAAAACATTTTAACTCTCCATATTACTCTGCATGTAGGTCTTTAGCAGTTTAAAACACTAAATATCTCAATAAACTTAACTTTAGTTTGATAACAACAAAGATATTTTACATTGCAACCTCCACTATTGTTAACATGGCTTACCTATAGCACTGATAACATGAACTGAAGAAAAGTATCAACTCTACCGTACATCAAGAGGCTCAAGCCGTGCTAAAGGCACTTGAATCTGTCTTAACACAACAGTGGTATAGTGACATCTTGTGGACAACACAATACACTGCCTTACATTAACTTAACCTGCACACAAACTCTGACCCACGGGTATGAACTCTTTTACTAGAGCGAGAAAAGTAATGAAGTAAACAGAACGATTTTAAACTCTGTCTTCATTTTGATATACACATTTACATGGATATTCCACTTTCATTAATGGCGAAAAGCACTGAAATGACAAAGTCATTACGTTGAAGTTAAACAGAAATGATATGAATTTAGATAGTGGATGTGCTTCTTTTGATCACTTTTCCTGTGACACGCTGTTTTAATGACAGCGAGGAGTGATAGGCACACAATAATTCCTCTTTAAACTAAACTGCAGATCTCATGTTATGACAAAATATTTTAGCGAGAACGATGATCAGTGATGCACACTTAACTTCGATATTATGGCAAGATTTGCATGTTTCCTTTTAAGAAATACTTTGTCAGTGATGCACAGAGTCAGTCAAATGTATATTTGAACTGCAATAAATAAGCAGTCCTATCTGTTTTGTACTAAAAATAGCCTTTGATTTGATTTGAATTGTTTAAAACAATTAAAACACTATTTGGACAGTGGAAATGAATGAATCGACTCTACTCTAAAAACTTTACCTGAGAAATATTTTATAGCTACAATTTCGTTTTTATGGATATTTTGATATATTTATTCTAAAACATAAAGAGGATATTGGATGATTTTTATCAATGTAATGTGTATGGCACAAATGGCATTTATAGTCTGTATCTAATATTTTTCAATGTCTTGTACCTTTGACGGTGTTAACCATGGTGTCACGTGGATGAGAATATGCATGGAAATGATATGCAGATGAGGTTATGCATAGTAAAACTAGGCGTCGTAAGCTCCATATATGGGAATTTCAGGGAGGAGACAGGGTGTGCACAATCTTCCGCTGACTGATTTATAAAGAGATTTTTATGCAGGTTCTGGCGTACGCATGGCTTTATAAATCTGAAAACTTTTGTGCGTACGTACACTTTTAGGATGAAATATACAGAAAGTTTTATAAATGAGGCCTCTGATCTGAACTGAGAGAGTGAAGAGTGTGTCATTGTTCTCTACAGGTTGAGTTATTGTGATATCACAGATGAAGGTTGTGCTGCTCTGGCTTCAGCTCTGAGATCAAACCCCTCACACCTGAGAGAACTGAGTCTGTCAGGGAATGAAATAGGAAAATCAGTGAATCTTCTGTCTGATGTACTGAAGGATCCTCACTGTAAACTGGAGATACTGGGGTAAGATCATATTTGACTCTCACACATGAATCACAATGTAAAGTATATTTGAAGTTTTCAGTCTCTTTCTGCTGCTGTGAGTTCAGCTGATTGAGCTGTAAATGATTGAACACATGAGCTGCTCCTCAGTCACATGATACTGCAGGACTGAGAGTCACACTGAAATATACTTTCACACAATCGACATTTCAGTCTCTTGACTTTAAACAGACTCGAGCTCAACACAACTGAGAACATGCTGGATTCATTCTTACTGTTCATCATGTTCATCTTTCTACATTGACAATTTCTAAAGTATTGTTTTTAATTTTGTTAAATCGCTCGCACACACACACACACACACACACACACTCACACACACACACACACACACACACACACACACACACACATCATATTTTATGCTTTGTGACATTTCAGATCTCAATGATTTAACACATTAATTTGTGCTTTAAGTTTGTATTTTCTCTTTAATAATGCATTCACTGCTAAACTGATCTGATCTGAACTGAGAGAGTGAAGAGTGTGTCATTGTTCTCTACAGGTTGAGAGATTGTGGAGTCACAGATGAAGGTTGTGCTGCTCTGGCTTCAGCTCTGAGATCAAACCCCTCACACCTGAGAGATCTGGATCTGACTGTGAATAAAATAGGAAAATCAGGATGTAAACTGCTCATTGCTCTAAAGAATTCTCCACATTATAAACTAGAGACACTGTGGTAAGTAATAATTTCAAATAAATATTCTGGTTTTCATATAGCTGAATGTTTATTTATATGCATATTTGGTCCCACTTTATATTAGGTGTCTTTAACAATTATGTACTAACATTTCAATTAATTATTATACATTCCACTCTCTGATCCAACGATGGCACCAGCGGTCTGGTTGAAGGTATTCTGCATGTACGTCTTTCTGGCGCTTCTGTAAAAATCACCTTAATTTAAAAAATAAAAACAACTCATATTATCAATTATTCGTTCATTCGTTGCACAGAGAATTTCGCATCGGCCGATTGCGTTCTCACGGACACAAATTCGTCAGTTCTGAGGGTGCAGAGTTTTACTAATGCATTTGAGTCAAACCGCCACATGCTTGTTCATACAAAAACACAGTTTTCTTAGACATGATACTGCAACTTGCTAAGTCAGTGATAGACAGAACTCAAAAGGTCCTACGTGATGTGCTAACATGCTCCTTTCATTGAGCCTTTAGTTTTGACCTATCCTGATGCAGATTTGCGGAAATACGGACTCCAGTTTATCTACTAGTCATAATGCTTTCAAAAGGAATCCAGAGTAAATCGGAATTAACATTTATTGTTTGCCAGGCAGGATTAAACATCAATTAAAATAATTAAAAAGATTACATCACACAACTGATCAGCATAAAATACAAAATGCAATTCAAAACATAGTATTAAAAAATAATATACCTGCATACCCGGCAAATAGAGAGATACACAGAAATTGTGCGGGAAGTTCTGAATGCAGATGCTTCCTTGAGTGGTTTGCCAAATCCCTTTAAATACCCCAAGTCTAACAAAGGGACTGTAAACATGTAGCACCCAAATATTTATGCAGCTTTTGTTGGACCTTTTCTCGTGCCCCAGAGGGTCACACGCCTGGTTTTGGGGATCAAAACAAATGGTTAATAAGGATCTTTATTGGGGCATCTCCCACACCAGAAGAACAGGTTTTGTTTTCTTTATTCTTGTCTGCTCTATTGATGTGGGAGGGAAACCATCTTACCAGTCGCACCAGAAGTATTAATAATGATGTCACATCTAACAGCCAAGATAGTAGATTTGTGAGGTTTGCATGGCTAGCTGAGACCTGAGGGGAAGGAGAGGGTGTGAGAAGTCAGGAACTCAGCATGTGAGGGAAGAGATGAGGTTGAGTCTTTCTCACAGATCTCTTCTTCAGATTAGTGAATTTTGTTGTTTTAATACAGGATAGGAATCTTGAATTCAGTCTTGGTAAAATCCATCCTTACATCATTTGGTACAATGCAATGTTTTTACAAAATACCTGCATTTAATTACATCTGTAAATAATTTCTGTAATTACATTTATAATTTCACTGTTGATCGTTCCCTTACATCTTAACCCACC
This sequence comes from Megalobrama amblycephala, assembly GCF_018812025.1. NCBI lineage: Eukaryota > Metazoa > Chordata > Actinopteri > Cypriniformes > Xenocyprididae > Megalobrama > Megalobrama amblycephala. The sequence goes on along the minus strand of NC_063044.1, from coordinate 67,182,909 downwards.
TTTAAACCTACCCATACCTTACCCATATTCAACATCAATAGCAGCAAAAGTGTTCTGCAATACAATATGAACACAATAAGTACATCGTATTGGATAAACAGAGAGATATGGCTTGTTTATAATTGATCTGTATTAAAATAGTTAAGGCGTGTTTCAGAGTTTTATTATTTCAAATGAATGTCTGATTTTACATAATTGACTGTTTTACAGATTTTGAGGAAATTCCCACTCTGAGTCCGGCCCCACACACTCTCCTCACTGACACTCGCTGCTTTCTCCTCTCTAACTAGAGAAATTCACCACAGTGTTTATAAACTCCTCTGATCTGAATCACACAGCAGAAACCACAGGGTCCTGAAGCAGAGAGCTCAGAGAGCACACAGTTTGTATATCTTGTTATACATACTGAATACAGATTGATAGATTAATATAATTATAGCTTTTTTTTAAGACAGGGTTTCATAAATGTTAATGATGACTATACAGTTTAAGTGTTAACTTGTGTATATATATATATATATATATATATATATATATATATATATAAAATACTGTATGTATAACTGTATAAATAACACATTTCGGACTGCACTGTATTAAAGTCTCTCACTCACATAAAATAACACTTGTCACTTTAAAACTACTTTACAGCAAAATTTGAATTTGTCTTTTAATTGATCACTAATGTGATGTTGATGAAGCTCTAGTCTGAATGGAGATGAGAATATAGTAGTGCTGTAATCATGAAGTATTTTCAAAGGTGTTGTATAAGAAACTCCATTTCCATGTCAAGTAATGTTTATCATTTTTTTTTAAATGTAAACTGCAGACCTTTCACAACTAAGCAGCATTTTATTTTTATTTAAAATTCACATTTTGTGCTGTATTCTAGTCTGATTTTGCATTAGTATTATAAGAAATCAGTGTTATTTATGTAAGCACATACCAGTCTTGAAATCAGTAGAAATGATGATCAGCTCATATTGAACACAGAGATCAACCCCAACACACATCCATAAACTGCTCATATAAAAGTGTGAATGATGGGTTGATTTAAACTGCTGACGTCATTATGTTTCTAAAAACTGCCTTAATGAGACGTCTTTCCATATGATCTTATTGTTCATTTGCTGTGTTTACATGTATTACAGGACTGTGCTTCATAATAATAGTGCTTGAAGATGTTTTGTAGACTGAAATAAATGTTGTAGAAACAATTTTCACTCAGAAATTGCTAGTGAATTTCTCAAACACTTACAAAGAAACGACAAGTAACATTGAAATAAATGTGAAACTATAAAAACTGAAGTAACATTGTCTTGCAAAATGTGCTCTAATAATCTGTTTTATTTTTTACAGTGTATTGTATATACAGTGTACTGACTAACAGTAAATATTCAGACATTTGCATTATAGATATTAAAGTAACAATTGCACCACTATTAAAATTATACAGTAATGTATCATTACTAGTTTAACCATATTCAGTTGTAGCTAAAATGTAATCAACACCCAGACTGATGATGTCAAAGATGAACATTTCAAAGTTTAAAGCGTTAAACAGAAGTATAATTGTAATATAATAACAATAATAATAATAATAAATAGGAAATGTATCAACTTAACACTCTTGAAAAGAACAGTTTACCTTTCAGTGCCATTATTTCATTGAATTATTACAAAAAGACTCCACATCTTACCTTAATGAAAACAAAATGGAAACGAATTTTGGAGGGCCATTTCCTCGTCCTCCTCTTCCATTTTGAGGAAAAGAAGATCTTCCACAGGCCCCTGAACACGTCTGTTGAGTGTATCCACTTCACAGCCAATTCCATGTGTCTGATTAATGGGAGTTCCTTCATTAGAAAATGGCGCAGAATAATTAAAGGGGTGTAATGCTATTTCATGCATTCTGACTTATTTATACAGTTAAAGAGTTGCATTCTCATGCTAAACATGGCCAAAGTTTCAAAACACAAGTTATTTTATATATATTTATATATATATTATAAATTTCTGTACCAAATACACTCCTTCCGGTTTCGGATACGTTTCTGAGTGTTTTTTCAAGTATGGCCCTGTATCACGTAATAAAGGGGGGAATTCCTTGTATAGGCACTTCTCCCTGATAAGCGTGCGCACACACATCACCCAGAGCGAGAGATTTTTCAACAATGTCACCAAAGACATTTTTGGTTGTGAGGGAAAGATTACCTTTTTCTCTTCCCAGAGAACCCAGTGTTAAGGGAACAGTGGATGAAGTTTGTTTTTCAGAGGCAGCAACGGAGTTGTGCACGTATGTTTGTTTGTTCCCGGAAATTCAGTGATTAATGATGTGTAAACAAGTCCCAGTTCGACGCTGGATTTGCAGCTTTAATGATGTCGCAGCTTGCAGGTGATCTCTACACAAAAGCTGCGCGCGCTCATGACTCTTTAGCTCTGCCCACGACATGAGGGTAATTAATGACAGAAATAGGTCCTGAATGGACAGTGTTGGGAAACTTTGGGAATGTAATAGGTTACATATTACATATTTACCATATTTAAAGTGTAATAAGTAGTGTAACTATTTCAATTACTTTATTAAAAATGCACAGTGAGTCATTGGCTCATAGGTTGTCAGAAAGTGAGTTCCATAGATTGGGACCGAAATAACTAAAGGCAGAGTCACCCATTTTTAGCCATGTCAAAGGGACAACTAACAAATTACAATTTCATGTTCAGAGCGATCTTGCTGGAGTATATTCGGCAAATTAGAAAGGTATATTGGGGCATTTAAATATACTAATAAAAGAATCTTGAATTCAATTCTGAATGATGCAGACAGCCAGTGACGGGATCTGAGTGTTGGAGTGATGTGATTTCTAGTTTTAGAGCGAGTTAGCATTCGTGCAGCTGAACTCTGAACTCTTTGTTGTGTTTAATTGAGCTCTTTGGTAACCCAGCAAAAACACAATGTCTAGACGTAACAAATGCATGGACAAGTTTCTCATTGTCAGAAGCGGAGAGAATGTCACATACTTTAGAGATGTTTCTGAGGTGATAATATGCTGTTTTGTGCTTAAATATTTTTATTAGAAATTTTAACAGCAAGTCAATTGTAATTATACACTTTTTTAAAATGCAAACAAAACATACATTCTAAAAAATAGGAATAAAAAAGGAGAAGAAAAAAAAGGAATTTCTCAGAATAGTAAAGTAAAAATAAAATGTCCCCCCACCCAAAAAATCAACCATTAAGTGCTATCCAATTGTAAAAGTATAGGTAATGTAGGCATGATAAACATATTAATCACATTGCAGAAAGAAAAATAAAAGGGGACCACATTTTTTTCAAATAACAAAGTCTTGTCTATTAGGGTATACCTAATTCTCTCCAGATACAGCATATTTTGTCATTAAAAAATATCATCAGAATTTCTGATATTTGAGCTGAGGGGTTAAGTAGTCTATCGATAGTGAAGAATAAATATGAAGGGTTGTCTTTGTTGCAGAGAAATGTTGTAGCCTAAAGCATTATTCAACTCCTTGCTTTTCACAGAAAATATTCAGATGTAACCCCCTTTGTAATCTAACATTTTCATAAGTAACTGTAATTGAATTACACATTTTTTTTCTCAGCAATTGATTGCCTTAATTAAGTTTGCAAACTTAAATATCATCATTAAGCATATGTAGTTTTTTTCAATAACTGTAAATTACAAATTAACAATAAAAAACAAAATACTGTATATATTTAGTGCTTTGTTCATCTTAATATAATGCAACTCAAAGTTTTGAGTACGCTGTAAACCTGAATAAGTTGGAAAAACTCAACAAAACAAAACTTGCTAATTTGTTAACTTGTTAACAATAACATAGTATAGCACTTGCTGAATAAGTACAGCAATATAAAACATTTATCATGCCTGCTCTCAAACCAAGCCGCATACACCATCTGTCACCATGACGGTTGAACTCCAACAACCCACATTAACAGAAACTCTCCTAAATTAGCATAACAAAACATTAATCATTACTAAACTTACCACTTACCATTAATCTTGCATAATAAAACATTATATAACACTTAATTTTTTAATTTAAACACTTTACTCTCCCTTTCAAGTGCCATAGGAAATAGAAATCCCAGCCCAGTTTCAGTTAAACTTAAGTTTGTTTAAATTAAAATAAATAAGTTAATAAAACAAAAAAAAAAAAACAATGAAACAGTTCAGTTTACATAAAAGATATCAGTTCTGTGAACTTAAAAGAATTAGACCAGTCTGCAATATTATTATAAACAGTTGAATCCTTACATATTTTTGTAGCTATCGAAATAAAAATGCATGTATTTGGACTTAAATTGACCTGCTGTCGAATCCAACTGAAGGAACTAAAAAAAATAATAGTTAGTTAAACTTTTTGGCACATTTTGAGTAAAAGCTACTTTCCATTATAAGTTAGTTCTACTGTTTGGGTTTACAGAAATGTGTACGTAATTCCATTACATTTAACTAGTTACTCCCTGACACTGAGAATGAGTTTGCAATTTCCAAAATGGTAAACCAAAGAAAATGATTTCTTGTTACGTTATTATTTATTAACCTCAATCTTAGAAATTTGCATGTGCGTGAGAGAGAGAGAAATAACACTTGAGAACAAAGAGCACCATGGAAACATTCAGGGACTGTGGGACTATCAGATTTCTTCTGGAGAAGTATTAGACAAAGGCCTATAAGTGTATCCACAGTAACGCATTCTGCGTTTTCTCACAAATGAGCACCAACCTGATGAAGTCTCAATTTCCTTTTGTTTAGCAGTAAGTGTCATAAAGCCTTCACAGGGGGTCCTTATGAACCCCACCCCTTTCCGAACAGACATAAAAGGAATTGAAGCATTATTTCTGTATAGTCATTCAGTTCCTGACACATGATGGATCTGCGAGTCGCTGTCGGTCTCCTTTTCATTTTTCTCACTGGAGGTACAGAAAAACTGCAGGTACTGAATTGGCACACATACTGTACTGTAGAGCGCTAACTCAATGTCTCTGTCTTTTAGGATATTCTCTCAAGTGTTACACCTGCACACCTGATTTGACGGGTTCCTGCGCAGCGAAAGAGGAGACATGTGCAAATGTATCTACTCAATGCCAAAGCAGTTCAGTGGCACAATCCGTTGGTAAGTCCAGTGTGATGTGGAAATCTGCTGTAATAATTTAGTCACAGTGATAGTACTGCTGGAGAGAAAGCATAGGCTACTTGTTGATATTTTCACATAGAGTGCACATTCAGTTTTGTTATGCTGCAGCCTGATACTACAATAGTTTAAATTCATTTTTTTTCTCATTAATCTACACCCATTATGACAAAGTGAAAACTGAATTTTAGAAATTTTCTGTAAATTTATTACAAAAAATGTTGGAATTAGTTCATCATTTTATTATATTTGGATGTTTATGTCTTTTTAGCAGGTTTTCAGGTGTCCGTCACAACTAAGCAGTGTGCAGTTTCGTGCGTACCATCGTCTGTACAGCTTCCAACTGGAGGGTCGATGACTGTCAGCTGCTGTAGCACTGACCTTTGCAATGCAGCAGGTACTGGCCTTTATTTCACTGTATGCTAGCAGTTTGATTTCATCCACAGTAACTTAAAATGAGTGAATGATACAAACAATAATACAAAGCACAATATCAAAAGTTGTCAAAAATAGTGTAAAGCCAGACCATTGTGAAAAGAAGCTTATGTTAAGTGCTTTCTGTTATGGTTTATGTTTCATTGTTTTCGTTTATTAATACGTATTAATACATAACTTTCAAAAGACACAAAACATATATTTTTGTATGTTTGGATAGGTGCTGAAACGTACAGTATGGACATATTGATAACATTTAAAAGTAGCATTATTACGTTTTTACAGTTAAAAAATTTTAAATATTTACGAATCTTTCATATCATAAATCATATCTCTGTATATTTTCCCTTTTCGATCATTAAATGCCACCCCAAATCTAAACAATCCTATTTTATACAGAATATAAAAAGAAATATATTGCTGCGAGCAGCAGTCATCAGGGTTCAAGCACTTTAAGCACATGGTTAAAAAGGTATTATATTTATATTTTATTATAGCATGTAAGCACTTGGATCATAGTTGGAAATACCATTTACAACCAATACAGGCAATTTAGTAAGGAAAAACATGTTTTTTAAAGGTTTTTTGACAGAGCGCCAACTATTGCCCAATCTCCACCAATTTTTTTGGGTGTCTATACATATGCATGATAATTTTGGAAAAAAAAGTTGTCATTTCGTTTTGAAGTTATAGACACATATATGAGATCATAAAAAAACGACCCATGAGAGATTTTGATTGGATTTTTTTGCCACTTCATATCAAAATTTTGACATTTGGGCATTTACATTTTCTAAACCGACTTTGTTTTTTTTTTAAGCGCTAAATCACAACGTTGCACAAAGCAAGTTGTTTTGCACAGGCAAAACCTGGCAAGTCTGGTATCGATGGACTCGACAAGGTTTCAGAAATCTAAAGACTCCTGTGAAAGCATCTGTCATTAAATGCAGCCTTGAACCAAGGATTCCAATGATATAAGACACTTGAGCCTGAGCCTAACGGTTCAGGAGTTATGAGCCATTTCGTACTTTTGACTACTGTAGCGCCCCCATCAGGCCGATCAGGGCGAGCTTTGGTGACGTTGTAGGCAGTATGAGTACCATCAGCCCTCAAAGTTTCAAGTCTCTAAGACTTACGGTTTGGTCTGCCCGGTCACTTTTAGGGGAGAATGCTGATCCTTTGAAAATGTAACAATTACAATAGGGTTTCAGTGCTATCCGCATGAACCCTTAATAAAACTTAATGGACAGAAATGTGTAGGGAAATGTTAAGTTTATTTTTAATATAGCATAAAAATGATTATATAGAATTAAAATAATATTTTGCCACCTATATACACTCCTACCCCTAAATCTACCCATAACCATTTACTAAAGTTGCAATTTGTACTTTTAAGGAGGATCTATTGACAGAAATGGGAGTATAAAGACTTTACATATTGAACCATTACGCTTTTATTACCTTAGAATGAGCCATTTATCTACATACACCACAGGTCCCCTTTCATGTTAAGTCTCCGGCATGTTTCTACAGCAGCTCTAAATGGACAAAGTGCTCTACAGAGCATGTTTGCTTGACTAGCTTCTCTCTGCTGTCTCAGACGACGACATTTTTGTCCTGTGTTGGCCGCTGTAGGTTCTCTATATCGTAATTCGCAACCTCACTGCTATAGATGCCACTAAAATGTACACACTGTACCTTTAAAACTATGCACAGTTATGTAGAAAAGCAAAACAGACAGACAGGTGAAATCACAATAAATTATTTATTGCAAAAATGTCAAAAGTGGTACAAAAAGTAGCTGACAATTACAATTTGTTGCAGTCGCAGACCTCTCTAATTTTGAATGAGGTACAGAGCAAAATTTAAGTTATTAATCAACTAAAATATGAATCCGGCTTCTTTCCATGAAGGCGTGCATTTCCTGTTTCAAATGTACATCGACTGAAACGCAACATTTCACAATCTGTGCAGATGAGAGCCAATGAGTGTTCGATATCACTGCCGTAAAAAGATCTGTTTCTCTCAAACATATAAGATTTGAATCACTGTGAATGATATCCAAGTGTGAATGTGTATGAATTCCCATATATTAATATTAAAATCAGAGTATTAATGTTTTGAATTCAATTGTCATATCAATTTTCCAGTCGCATTTATTAAATGCAGTTTACTCATCTACTTAATATTCTGAATAATTTACATTTTATTAAGAATACGTGTGTATTTAGTTCTCTTTAAGTGTGTTAGTCCCCGTCATGAATTAGCTTGGTTTCATTTATTCCCTTGAGAGTTTTCTCTGTGATTAATATTAAAGTATTTCTGTTGGACTTTCTGTACATGTGTCTTGGGAACACCACCTTATATGTGGCACAGAGAGTTTGTTGTTTTTAAAAATGTGTGATAAACGTGTGATAAAGTGATCAACAATGCATGCTTTTTTTTTCTTTTTTCTTTTTTTTAAATATTATTTTTATTAGTAGTAATTGTATTAATTAATACTAATGTCCTTACTGTCTTAATTAGATGGAGTGTATAAGGGGAGCTTCCTCCTGCTCTTGTCTCCTCTGCTCTTCTACTTCCTGATTCAGTGAGTCCAGCTGAACTTCAGATTCTACAGCAAAGACCATCACAAAAACTCAATATGATACTTTACTGAATAAAGCTTGTTTGTTGCTCTGCTGTTCTTTCGTTAAAGATGAATAGATAAAATGTACTTCATTAAACAAATATTAAACAAAATAGCTTATCCCACAATCCTGTGCTTTCCATTCTGTGACTCGCTGAGCTAGAAAAATAAAGATGGCGCCTGAAAGTTGCGTCTGCTGGTCAGTTTGTGTGTAAATGTACATTTTTGACCAACATTTTCCACTTTCAATATCATTTCTAGCAAGAATTTGCTACTGTAGTAATTAAATATTTATTTCTCACCAAAGCTCATGCTATTTACCTATAGATCATTAAACTGTTACGCTGCCTCAGAAGTCTGTCCGAAATCAGTATCATAAGGAACATTCATGCACAAACGCTGCCTTACAAGTCATTGCCTAATAAGGCATTGAGGCAACAAGTCAGCTGCCTAGGTTTTCGGATGCAGCATATAATCCACAACTGCTTACATTTAAATCAAGAATATTTAGCTTTTATCCAGAGAGACTGCAGAATTGTCAAGGTGATTTAACATGTTGCAGATTTATGTGTGCTATTGAGATGTTGGCAAAGACTGTCTTTATGATTGAGACATTTATTTTGAAAGGGGGCTCAACAAGGAAGTGTACTGCCAAGACAACACATCAGTGGCTTAGGGACAACTCTGTAGCTGTGTTCCAATTCAAAATGATTGCATTTCTAGAAATAGGCACAAAATTTGCTGATGATACTGTAATTGTTAGCCTACTGAGTGAGGAGGACTCCATGCATGGCCCTGTGGTTGATGACTTTATTGTCTGGTGTCAGAAGGCTTTTTAAAACGTAATGTTCTTAAAAACTAAGGAGATGGCTACTGATTTTAGCTCTAGGAGGAAATTTATTCAGTATAGTCAAGTCAAGTCACCTTTATTTATATAGCGCTTTTTATAATGCATATTGTGTCAAAGTAGTTTTACAGTGATAACTGGTATATAATTTTGGTTAAAATGGTGTCAGTATCCATCTCAAGTAAATTCAATATTGATTCATTCCATTGTAAAAATGAATAATTATTTAATTTATCTATATATCAGCACTGAAAAAAACAGTGATGTCATCGTCAATGCATGCAGAGCAAAAACATTGTTGAATATCAAGTGTCCCCAACTAAGCAAGTCAAAGGCGACAGCGGCAAAGAAACCAAACTACATTAGGTGACTTCACTTCAGGGCTGCATTGTTGTTGTAACTAGGCACAGGTCCTCGATCTCAACTACAGTAAACCTTGGGATAAACAGAGAGACTAATATTAGCGTAGATGCCATTCTTCTTCTGATGTAACGAGTACATCTGCTGTTATAGGAAGTGTTCCCGGTTTAATTCTGGACCTAATTTATGCAGCCTAACAATTTGAAAACATATCATGAGTTCCACCTAATATCTTCTGGCATTTGTTATAGAACTCCTATTAGTAAAACAAATCAGTTTAGACATTCATTTATCCCCTCAGCTGTAAAGTTTTTAAATTTAAGATAAATAAATATAAATCTAACAGTTGTTTGGCTTGACTTGGCCAGTGCGTATGGATCAATCCTTCACTACCTCATCAATGCAGCTATGGAACACTACAATATCCCCCACCACATCAGGGTAATGATCACTAGTTACTTTGGAGGATTTAAGTTATGGTTCAAGAATGCCCATTTTTTCAACCCAGTGGCAGGACCTGGAAATGGGAATAGTCTGGCACCCGCCAGCCTCCAATAAGAGACTTTATGGATGACCTAACCATGACAACTTCATCCCATGTACAAGCAAGGTGGATCCTAAAGCCACTTTAAGATGTGGCAACATGTTCAAACCAAGGAAGTCAAAAAGCATGGTGATCAGAAACGGGAGAGTGACCAGCAAGTTCCAGCTCCATGTCCAGAGGGAGGTTATACCTTCACTTGAAAAAACCCAATTAAATGCCAAGGGAAGTGGAACAATACCTCTCACTGACATAAGCTACATATCCAGGAGAGAGAAACAGGCAGATGAATAGTTAAGAAAGAAAGAGGGATCAGGCTTACCAGGAAGGTTCAAGGCATGGCTATTCCAGCATGCTCTGCTACCAAGACTCATGTTGCTACTGACAATTTATGACGTACCTATGACATCTGTGGAAGGATTCGAGAGATGAGTGAACAAACACCTCCACAAGAGGCTTGGAATTCCACTAAGCTTCACGGCAGTAGGTCTATCAGGTCTGGACAGTTACAACTACCCCTATCATCAGTGGCTGAAGAGGTGGCAAAGTGCAGGGCTGTGATGATGTACAGAGACTCCAGCAATGAAAAGGTCAGAGGGGCAGGCATCACTACAAGATCAGGACACGAGTGGGCAGCTGACACATAAGTGACACAGGCCGAAAGCATTCTGAAGTTGAAGGACATCATTGGGAACCCATGCATGCGGAGACAATGACTCGGGAAAAACCATTTCCAGCAGTGGGGGAAAGCAGACCCAAGGCAGAGGTGAGACATGATCCAAGCCGAGGTTTGACACCTTGAGGAAGAAGGGCAAAGGTCAAGGGCTGTGGAACTTGGATCACAAGGATCCTGGACAAAGTGGGACCTGCTAAAGCGTAAAATCACGTGGCCTGGACTTTGGAGACTAGAGCCTTTCCGCATCTTTTTCCTTCCTCCTGTGATTTATGAACAACACTTAGTTGCAATCACTTTGCATGTTCCTCCCTGGAAGGCTAAAGGCCCCGGTATACTTCAAACGAAATCGAAGAAAGAACTAATGTGACGTCATTTCGAACAAAATCAGGCCAAAACGAAGTTCGTTTTGTGTTCTTTTTGGACGTTCGAAACGGCTTGCCAAAGTGAACTTTCAGCTCCAGCTGCAAAACACCTTCGTACTACCATTGGTCAGTGACGATACCGTAACCGGAGGTGCGCGCTGAGGCTCCGCCTTCACTCACGTGGCCCGCGTATCTGACTCATTTGATCTGTAGAGTTTGTTGAGGTAAGATCTCCGCAGGTGAAAACATGAACAGACTAGATAGCTGCTTTATAGTACAAAATGAAGTTGGGCTAAAATGAGACACTAACACTGTTTTTCATGTTTGATACTGTAAAGCTGCTTGATTTTAAGCAATCCATTGAATAAAGTGCTATGTGAAGACGTGACGTGACTGGAGTGCTACTTTGCAGAGCTTGTGCTAACATTCCCAGAAGCTTTTCTTATGCTTTCTATAATAAATGCTTACCGTTTTCTCATTTTTGTTGTGTTTATTTTGTTACTGGGAAGAAAGTGCACAGCACATATTTACATATTCATCTAAACGTCGCTCTTAGCAGTGTGGGCGGCGTCAGATGTTTGTTTACAGTATATCACTGGTCACACATTTCGAACTTCGTTTTACCCCTAAACGAAGAACGAAAAAGAAGTTCGTTTGAAGTATACCGGAGCCTTAACAGTATATCAAGAGCCATTCAATTTTGCCAAACAAACTTCCTCATTGCATGGACTTCCTCTGAAATGTTAGCAACAGAAACAAGTGTAGTGTTTGCTGTGGCCTCAAATGCCTCATGTAGTGCCTGTTCCTCATTCTGTAAACCGCTTGCTCCTAAAGACAGTAAAAACCCTCCCAAACATGTTTCATTTTAGGAGATTGAATGCTTTCTCTGTCTAGATTAAACTGTTAATCTGAACTGTTCCCATCCATTCACACTACTCGCATTACTGGTAGAAAATTAGTCAAATAACATCTATGTTTCCATTCCTTAGGCAGGAATGCATAAGCTTTGTTACCACAAAGTACATGATATTAGGAGCACACCGACAAAGTGTTGAAAAAGGTGACATGTTTCCAAGGTAAATAGTAGGTGGGGGGTCAAGGGGCATCCTCCCCCAGGAGAAAGTTTTTGTGATTTTAACATATAAACTAAGTATTCTGGTGCACTCCCACAAGAAAATAAATGAAAAAAAACAACATTTGCTTCAAGTAAAAAATACAAATTATTGAAACTAGAGCTGGGCATTGACACAAATTTCACAATTTGGATTCGATTTTGATTCAGAAGCATGCAATTTGATTTCGATTTGATTACCTTCAATTCAATAATGATTCATTTGGGGCCTATCAGGTAAAGTTTATGGCAAATTTCTCAACTAATGCTGTATGCTATACAAGGAACCACAGCTGGTACATCATTATAATATTAAAGGTTAAGATTAATTGATTTGTAAGCTACTTACATATAAATTACAAATAAATACGTTTTTATAATAACATTATAATACATTTTTAATGCCACAATTATGTTTCTACTCATTTTAAATGTCTGCCTAAACATTATAAGGTTTTATACATTCACTATTGAAGCACGTGTTACGTAAATTAATATGCATTGGCCTATAGTCACAGTGGATATATATCAAAATGCTCCTCTCTAAGTTCATTTTTGATCCTCTCCAAGTTAATTTTTGACTAACAAGTTTTGTGACATTGAACAGCATTTTCTGAGGTAAATGTGACATTTTTACAAGCTATTTTATTGGAACAATTGATTGATCGATTAACATTATGTATAACATGATACAGATTTCAGTAAGTTGTACTGGATCTTTCAACTATATATTTCCCAATATTGATGCTTGGCAATTATAGTATCATGGACCACTTAAAAGTGTCACATGTCCTGCTGCTCTATAGTCAATAATGCAACACTATTAAAATAAATACTTTTTGATCAGAAACATAAAGGCATCAAACACAAGACTCATCCAGCAGATCTGGTCACTGTAAGGTAGTGATGTTACATACAGTATGACACTGTATGACAAAGCATGTAATGAGTATGCAGCGAAATTTCTCTTGAAGCTCCATGCTGGAGCGTGTATTGTTTTCAGATAAACACGTGATCAATGAAAAACGAAGCCTCACTTTCTTTCCAGTCACATGGATGCTTCACTTTTGTGTATCAGGATGTTTGAAACCAGACCAGTTCTCTATGGGTTTAGGAAAGTTAAAGTCCATTTACTAAGATTTTTTTTTATGTAAGCCTATAGCATATATTGCTAACAGTGATTGTAAATTAATTGCCTAAATTATTAAATTATTTGCTAACTGCATTCTCTAAATTGTAATGTTGACATGCATTCTCTGTAAAGCTGCTTTGAAACGATATGTATTGTAACAAGCGCTATACAAATAAATGTGAATTTAATTATATTACATGATCATATATTCTGCCATATAAACAGTATAAAAACCATAAAATAACTAGAGCACCATTTACTTGCATCAGACAACTCTGTTTGTAGGCTATGATTATAATGAATATTATTATAATTGTTACATCTAATTTTCTGCCACATTTTAATATGTGAATTATATAATCAGAAAACTAAACATTTATTGTTGTCAGGTTTTTATTTGTGCTTAATGGAAGAAACAACGGATCTGCGCTCTCGGGTTTTTGGCTGCTGTATATTTTCCTGCCACAAGATGGCACTATTTTCAACACTCCTGAAGCTTCGAATCTTTTCCCGAAACAGAGAAAAGTGTCAAAAGCGTTCTCCATCCCTACTGTAAGGAATGATAACACTACAAACAGAAGAACTACAGCGGTGGGCAGGGATGATGTCACTGCTGGGTGTGGCCTAATGAAGGGGCGGGGTCTGATATCTCAGTAACTGACAATGGCAGTGTCACCTTTGCACTTCCTCTCAGCACTGTAGTCAGACAGATAAATAGATTAGTTTTAGAGTCCAGTAATAATTTCATAAAACAGACAGAAATTACAAAGGTGTGTGATGTCTGCTGACCTTTGGTAAAGTAGAGATAGAAGAAGAAGCAGCAGTAGATGATGGTCTGGACGACACCGGACACCACGGCGATCAGGTCGTAGAACCCCTCATAGTAAAAGCGCCACACCCAGTTACAGAGGTACAGAGCGCGGTACAGACCCAGGAAGAACATGTAGTGTGTGACGAAGGACTCTGCTTCGCCCGTCTTCCTGATCATGAACATCTGCGGCAGGATGGCCACCGACTCCAGATAGATGGAGAATGTCCACATGATCTACACAAACACATCCATGATTACACAGCAATCAATTAGTGACAGAGCGACTATTATGCCCTCTAGGCGTGTGTGTTTTGTTTTCTCTATGTTTGTTACTGTTACAGGAGTCTGCCCCTATTGGTTCATCCATCTGCAGTTGTTCCAGCCAATGGCTGCCTGCCTCGTGTGATTAGCTAATCACACAAAGAGACTTAAGATCACCAAGGTCTATAAAAACACAAGATGGCTGATACATAAAGACCTTTTTTTACTGCTTCTGGTTTTGTAGTAAAGGTTTTCAGTTTGTTTTCTGTTCTTAGCTTCATTTTTTAATTGGGAACAGGTTTGGGGCCCTACAGGATTTTTCTCCAAATAGTGGACTTCAGTGGGGACCAACAGGTTGAAGGTCTAAATGTCAGTTTCAGTGCAGCTTCAAAGAGCTTTACATGACCCCAGACGAGGAATAAGGGTCTTATCTAGAGAAACCATTAGCCATTTTCTAAAAAAATAAAAACGTATATACTTTTTAACCACAAATACTCATCTTACACTGCTCTGTGATGGCCACGCATTACATTATCATGTTGGAAAGGTCACACGTGACGTAGGTGGAAGTATTTTGTACTTGTAGTCTTTATTTCAAACTCGAATAATTAAAAGAAAAAGACAAAAAATAACACAAATATATATTAATAATAATAATTAAATAAAAATAACACAATACTCAACCAGTTTGAAAAGGGATAGGTAGAAGAATCCTACCACCAGTACTTAAAGGTGCACTAGAATTGAAAATCGAATTTACCTTGGCATAGTTGAATAATTATAATTTTATAATTAGAATTATTATTATAACTTTTTAATTAGAATTTATATATTCATAGGCATAGTTGAATAATTAGAGTTCAGTACACCATTGTTTCCTCCTTCTTGTGTAAATTTGTTTCGTGCAAAAGACCTCTGAAGAACAGGCGAATCTCAACATAACACCAACTGTGATGCAACAGTCGCGATCATTAATATGTACGCCCCCAATATTTGCATATACCAGCCCATGTGCAAGGCATTAGTCAAGCCAGTATTAACGTCTGGAGCTGCACACAGCTGAATCATCAGACTAGGTAAGCAAGCAAGAACAACAGCGAAAAATGGCAGATGGAGCAATAATAACTGACATGATCCATGAAATCATGATATTTTTAGTGATATTTGTAAATTGTCTTTCTAAATGTTTCATTAGCATGTTGCTAATGTACTTGGGTTGCACGATAAATCGTAATTGAATCGAAATCGCAATTTGGCTTAGTGCGATTATGATTATGACGATTTTTAATGATATAAATATGTACACAGCGTGTTAGTGAAGAGCTGCTCTGTGATCAGTAGTAAATGACGCTCCATCTGACAGCACTGCATTAGAAACAGCAACATGTTTAATCAATCAAAGTGTTTCTACCTTCTTTTTATTCAGTCACAGCGATAGCATGATGCCCATTGGGGATTTCCTGGAACAGCGTTTGTTATATTGCGTATATTTGGAGTATTTGTAGTGTCTGTTCAAGGGCGCCCTCCGGCGTCCAGTATGAAACAGACTTGTTTAGCGCCAAGGAAAGCTCACTCAGTCCTATTCAGGGTAAAAATAGGAAAAATAATTCCTCTCCCTAAAGAACTTTGAGGGGAACATATATTTATTATGTTTTTCTCCAGCGTACATAAGTGTACAGTTTTTTTTTTCCACAGTGGATGCATAAGAGGCACGTAGTTCATATTAAATACATGGACTCCATTTTTGATTTTGCATACCTCCTGACAAAAATTAAAGAAATTATTGAGACAGATTTTTATCATGATAATAAATCCTTAGACCCTTCTAATGATTTATAGACATACTTCTTGCATGTTAACAGGTTACCCCACATTTTGTCATACACGTTTTAAATATTATTTTCTAATTATTATAGTTATTTATAATTAAATACTTTAACAATGAAAGTTATTACAACAGTAATATTTCTTATTTGGTTTAATATTTTTATTTTATTTAGCAATAATAAAAATGTTAATAATAATAATAAAAAATTATTAGTCAAAATAATATATTAGCAGACAATTTCGGGCCAAATTGTGCAGCCCTACAGACAAGCAAAACAAGCCTGGTATTGTTTATACTTTTTTTTTTCATGTTTTATAAAATGGCATTTTAAATCACAAATCGCAATTTTAACCAGGGAAAAAAAAAAAAAAAAAAAAAAAAAAAAAAAAAAAAAAAAAAAATCGCAATTAGATTTTCTGTATTCAAGGAGCACCATCAAACTCATTCAGAATCAAATGTAAACATCCAAATAAATACTATACTTACATGATCTGATATGCTGCATGACGAACACTTTGTAAAGATCCATTTTGAGGGTTATATTAGCTGCGTGAACTTTGTTTATGCACTGTATTATAGAGTTGCAAGCTCGAGGGGGCAGGGAGCGCGAGCATTTAAAGGGGAAGCACGCTGAAACGGTGCATATTTAATTATGCCCCAAAATAGGCAGTTACAAATTTTTTTAATAAAAAAATCTATGGGATATTTTGAGCTGAAACTTCACAGACACAGACAAACACCTTAGACTTATATTGTGAAATAGTGTTCTAGGGCACATTTAACAAATCCAAATCACAATTAAACCAGATAAATCAGACATACCATAAAATGTGCTTTTAATATACTATCTCTGCATTTAAAAAATGTATTTAGATACCACTTACAGTACGAACCAATAGTGTACTAAGTGGTAGCTAAATATAGAGATAGTATATTAAAATGTATACACAAGAATTTTAATTCATATTTCATGCCGTCTCAAAATAGCACAGTTGAGTACACTTAGATGTTCTTAAGATTATCTTAATTAGTCCTAAAGAAGAATTTAGTATATCAAGTACAAAATTAGTGCACGAAAATAGAGCACTTTAAGTACGTTATCGTAATGTACTTTTTTTTCCACCTGGGAGAGCTGACAGACAGTAGTAGTCTGTAGTCAGTGTTTCATCTTATTATCTAAAGCATGTATCGCTGAACTCTGACCTCCATCACTGTGAAGTCGTGGTTCACCAGGAACGACAGGCCGGCCACCGGCACCAGCAGGAACTCCATGCGGACCGAATCGTTCTCAGAGTCGTATGTGTTCCTGAAGCGCAAGTAGATGAGGCTGACAATAGCGTATGCCAAGACCAGATACACCACCTGAGAGACAGAGAGACACATGTCTGGGTGTGATTTACACTAGCTATTTTTCCATCCAAAGTTGCAAAATTTACTTGTGCATAAAATTGGAATATCAAATAAAACATTAGTGAATACATCAGCATTTCCATCTCAGTATTGTAACCAGTATTGTTATGTACGACAATCTTGCTGTGAAAGTCTCTTTGCCTCGACCCATCATGAGATGCCCAATGCTTGCATTCAGAGGTGTGCAAGCCTTTTTCTAACCTAACAACATGCACTAACCCAACTGATTCTAATGTGCACAGGCAGGAGGACAAACTGCTTAGTGAAATCTGTTGCTTTGTAGTGTACTGCTTTTTCTTTTACCCGTGCCATTTCACAACTTTTTTTATGGATTGTGGTATTATGATTTCCTTATTTGTATTGATTTCCTGAGCTATCAGTGTCTGGTCAAAATTGTATGTGAATATATATATAATTATTAATTATAAGGCATTAGACTAACTTGGACTTGCATATTGTTACCATATTTTTGGTTTGCTTCTACTCCTCGTCTGTAAGTCGATTTGGATAAGAGTCTACTAAATGATTAAATGTAAATATTATAATTATGACTTAGTGTTTCATAACACCCCACTTATGTGGCACTTTACCTTCAAAAAGGTGTTGTAGATTGAGACAAAGGAAGTGAACAGGTCCAGATATCTGGTGGTGAAGACCAGCGCGAACAGCACCTGAGACTTCCCAGAAATACCTGAAATACACAACAACAAACTTCACAACTGAACGGAAAGACTTGCCTCAAACAACTAACTCTGTTGATCTTATTATTGTTGTTCTTCTTCTTACTTTAAATATACTGGCATGAACTACGCTATCAGAAAACTATACAGATACATTTATCCTGCTACAGGATGGCACAGTTTTCGACAGTCTTCCTGGTGCTTTTAAAGTTTTCCGAAACAATCTTGACACCCTGTAATCAGCTGCCATGTGAACACAATAAAACAATGAACAATCGCGCAACATCATTTAAGACGCGCTTTTACGTCATTTGAGCATTTACGGTTTGTTTTTTTCACGCGTAAATACACTGTAAATGAGATTCCTTCCGGTTCTTTTCCACATCCACTTTCTTCTGTACATTTCCACATTCACTGTCTAATTACTTCTGTTTACAATGCACAGAGACAGAGCACGAAAAGCACATTACCTGCGCATGATTTGGATCTCCAGATCTTCAGGAACAGACTAATAATTGCCACCAGATGACAAACATCTCCAGACAGTCTTAATATATTCATATTATCGATCAGTAATCAGGGCTGGTCTTAAAGAGTTTCGCAGCTGTTCTCAGATCATATATTCGTCCAGCAGAAATAATACAAATCTTTTTTGCTCCTGATCAGCGAGCGCGTCGGTACGGTATAAAGTTGTTTTTATACTGGACATTCGAGCTTCTCTTCTATCTTAATCGGAAAGCAGGTGCAATATCAAGTTGGTTAAAACTTTTTGTTTGTCAGTGTCCAGATAAAAGACGAAACCATAATTATATTACTTTAATCAATACGTGACGTTTTAAAAGCATAACATTTGTAAAAACCTGTATAAAAAAACCGGTGTAACAAGATTCTGTTTCTGGTATTTTCAGTTTCACTGGTCACTGGGCGGAGCTGACATTAATTCATGAGTTTCTTGGACATGCGCATGGAACTGAGAATTTTTTAGTTCACGCTCCTCCTTCATCAAAACATCCATCTTTAAATGTTTTGATTGTTGTGCTTTATATATATATATATATATATATATATATATATATATATATATATATATATATATATATATATATCTCTTAGTTCCCTTTACTCACGCCTCAGCTTTACATCCATAGGTTGTGAGGGGAGGATGCAAGGAAAGAAAAGTAGGATGGGGAAATCTAATGTTATTTGTATTTTGGAATTTTAAAACATGCATAATAAATATTAATAACGTGTTAATAATATATGAGATGTAAAGTTTATTTCAACAGCAAAAGTAAATTGTGACAGATGTGTAAAGGGAGGAGAATTTATATGTGCGTTAGGCGAGAAAGGCCCTGTCCCAAATGGCACACTTAATAGCACTTTTCGTATTTTGGTCTTACAATGGCTGCAATGTGCACGTCCATTAATTATGCTGAAGACTTAAGATCTGCTGTAAATTGACACTTCAAGGATTAGTTCACTTAAAAAGATACTCAGCCCAATGTCATCCAAAATTTTCATGTCTTTCTTTATTTCTTTCTTTCTTCTCTTTCTTTTGTGATGTAGGCTGAAGTACAGATCCAGTGTCTGCAATATATATATATATATATATATATATATACACACACACACAAAATGGTCGATCATTTCTTTAGACTCTTATTCCTCGTCTTGGATCATGTCGAGCTCTTTGAAGCTGCACTAAAAAAAAACATTTGGACCTTCAACCTGTTGAACCCCAGTGTAGTCCACTATATAGAGAAAAATCCTGGAATGTTTTCCTCAAAAACCTTAATTTCTTTTCAACTGAAGAAAGAAAGACATGAACATCTTGGATGACATGTGAGTAAATTATCAGGAAATTTTCATTCAGAAGTCAACTAAGCTCATTTAATCGGTGTTGATAAACAGATGTTTTTCTGGCCATTATTAGGCTTAGAAATTTAGAAACTTCGAAACATCAGTAACTTTACAATAGACATACAGATATAAATTCTTAGATGTGTCAGTTAGTATAAAATCAAATTCAGTAACTAATATATATATTTTGATTTTGGCAGATCAACTCCTCCCACACTGGAAATCATCATCAGTGAAGCTCCTCCCACATCAATCACATCATCAGTGAAGCTCCTCCCACAGCAATCACATCATCAGTGAAGCTCCTCCCACAGCAGTTCTCCAATAAATGCTGGAATATTCCCATCAGACGAGCATCAGAGCATCAGGAAGAGCTGAAATCTGCAAAGACTGAGTTTATTAAAGAGGACAGTGAGAACATGAGTGATCCAGAACCCTGCAGAATGAAACACACTGAAGATACTGAAGAACAAAGAGGTTGGTGTTTATTCTTCATTCATTCATGATGCTGAGCAACATTCCTGTCAGAAAGATTCAAAAATACTTTAGCAGATTTATATAAAACAAAATTTAATATATGGTCAGTAAAGGGAGGTTCAAGAAACTTTCGTGTTGATTGTCAATATCAGATTAATCTAAATATTATATTAACTGTTTTATTTTACATTTATTTTATATCTGATTCACAATTTGCAACATTACCAGAATTTTACACATTTTCAGTATACATTAGTCAACATTTGAAGTGGATCATTTCATCAAAGTCCTAAAACCTTCTTCTTAGGACAACTTTGATTAACTTTTTTGATCCACTTCAAATGTTGACTACTGTAGTTTACAACTTCCCATCATGCTGTAGAAAGAGCCCAGATGATGTCACTTCCTGAGAGTCAAAATTTTAAGAAATCTTGTCTACTTTCTGCTACTACATCAGGCTCACTTTGTCCTTTCATTTCAAAATCTTGAGCATCACATGAGGATCCACACTGGAGAGAAGCCGTTCACATGTGATCAGTGCGGGAAGAGATTCACACAAACATCAAATCTTAAGAAACACATGATGATCCACACCGGAGAGAAGCCGCATGCATGTGATCAATGTGGGAAGAGTTTCAGCCGATCAGAACACCTTAATGGACACATGAAAATCCACACCGGAGAGAAGCCGTTTACATGTGATCAGTGTGGGAAAACATTAAACCTCAAGTCAATAAACCTGAAGAGACACATGACAGTTCATACGAAGGAGAAGCCACATTCATGTTCTGTGTGTGGAAAGAGTTTCTCACTGCTGCAAAGTTTACAAACACATGAGAAAATACATACTGGTGTGAGAGAGTACATGTGCTTTGAGTGTGAGAAGACTTTCATTTCAGCTGGACAATTAAAACTGCACCAGAGCATTCACACTGGAGAAAAACCTTACATGTGTTCAGATTGTGGCAAGAGATTCAGTCAATCATCAGATCTGAAAAGACATGAGAGGATCCACAGACAGAGTTTACTTGGTTTAGTGTCTGATTTTGTGTCATAACACACGACACATTTAAAGTTAAAAAAAATTAAAGGGGTGGTTCAGTGTTTTTTTTTTTTTCTAGGCTTGATTGTGTTTTGGGGGCACAGTTTAACATGTCTTAATGCTTCGGGGGTTTTTTTAAACGTTGTATTTTTCATATATTTTACCTTTATTCTACACCTCTGTTTCCACTGTCATATGAACAGCTCGTTTGACTTCCTGCTTCTATGAAGCCGCTCCCTCTGAAATACGCACTGTGCTCAGATTGGTTAGCAGGTTGGTAGCTGGCCCAGTGTATCGTAATTCACTGAAGCATCCAGAAACGCCACGCCCCTTACCATTTTAGTTGTTACCGGTTATGTGGTCTTCGTTGAAAATGTAAATAATGGAGTCTATTTGCTGTATCAAATTGAGCGAATCAGACCCAGATGAAGAGGGTAAAGCAGAATCTGTGCAATCGTGGCTTTTAAAGGACGTTTATGAATGGTATTTAATTTAGTATTTGTGTCAAAGTGTTTAGATATGCTGTTACTGCTGTTTATTAGCTTTCAATATCCAGTTTTATCCCGATTAAAGCTTTACTGTAGTAAATACATGACTTGAGTAGTCTCATTTTTGTAAAGGTAGCGTTTAATTTATAGCATGAACAACTGTTTGTCTATGAACATAGAAGTTTGTTGGTGTTTGTAGAATTTAGCTAACTGGCTAGTGAAGCAAAAACAAGTTGCTCTCATGTCCTTGATGCAACCAAAAATAGCAACAGAACTATAGGTTTAAAAGACATGTACAAACAATAAAACATACTTACAGTTTGAAGCCAATAAACAGCAGCTTCTGCTTTTAAAGTGGGAACTACTTCATCTTTCAGTAATAGCCTTTGTGTAAATCCAGCATTGAACTCGTGTAGATTCTGGAAGCTGTCTTCAGCGCCGCATCCAGTGTAGAAAATATCACAGATTATAATGTCTTTTGCCGCTCGCGTCTGGTGTACACAACTTCCGCTTCCATTATGCTGCGCCACATGGTCTCGCCCACTTTAATGCGTGAACTTTCATTGCTGTAACTTTGCAGATACTGTTTATGCTCAAGCAGCAACATTACACACTAACTAAAGTTAAAAAAGTGAAATCGCATTGAACCACCCCTTTAAGACAAGTCACAAACCTTATATTTTGCATGCTTGCCTATGTACCTCCTAAAGACATGTAAGACTGAGACTCAAATCTCTGTCATTATACACTGACCCTTTTGGGGGCAGACTGCTGTACCTTTCACAGGTCATCCCCTCTTAATGATGCTGTTGGCCTCACAGACATGCGCTCCACTCTCACATAAACCCCTCCCTTCAGGGTAGATGCCCAGTGGCAGCGGTAACTCCCTTCCTTTGGTTGTCCCCTGTCTGGCCAAAGAGGATCTTACCCATCATTGAGAAATCACCTCGTGCACACTGGTACCCGCTCTTTCCCACTATGCAAACTTTGACAGGTTTCTTCAACAAAATCAGGTGTTTTCTGGAGCTTAGGAAACATCATTCAAGAGCCACCAGAGCCATTGGACTGCCTTGACAGGTTAATTACAGCAGTATTTAATCACTAAAATCCATTAGACATCTTCAAAGCAGCAACATAAAAATGCTGAGATTATACTCAGTGAATTTAGTTATCACAATCATCCATTCATTGTAATGTTCTGCTACATCTGTAACTGGAGCCGTCAGCCTTGCACATGGTGGTGACCAGGATGAGACAAAAAAGTTAATGGTCATAAAACAAATTTGTCAAGATAATCACTTCTATCATTTTTGGTCTGCATTATTATTTTAAAGACCTCTTTAATGAGTTTTACTTGAGTTTTACTCTTCATGGCGATCATTTATTTTAATATCTCTGTGTCCATGATTTTCAACTGAGACACTGTGCTTTCACTATAAATAGCTTATCACTAATGACACAGGCTCAGATAGCAGCATTTAGCTGACTTTGAATGAGAGAGACTCTGTGGATTTCAGGACTAGTACACTGTGTTTTTAGAACTTTTACCATCAAACTTTATCTATATCTTTTGACTCTGGCCCAGTTTAAGACTTTGCCAGAATTGACATTTGTTTTCAAATAAACATCATTTTATATTTGTCTTTCACCCACATATTAGGGGATTTAGAAATGACACATTTCAGGTCGAGTCTCAGTGACACTGGCTGTCTCATTTTTGCCATTTAAACTCTCTGTCACTTTGACCATCAAAAAACAAATATTTCGAACTTAGAGGTCCTACATCATTTTAGTTATTTACACTACAGTAGTGATCCACTCATCACAAGAAAACATACTTGAGACTGTTAAAATATTTTTCCATAAAGTGAAACATTCTTTTAGAAGATCCAATCATCCCTGTTTTCATCCTTTACTTACTTTTTATATTTTTTTGGATTCACTGACTGATTTTACATTAACCTGTATTCAATATAAAACTTATTATAGATATTTTCTTCAAAATAATTCCTTAAGACTAAAATCGTATGGCCTTATTGTTATGTCTTGTTCTTTCTCAGTTTCACAAGCTCATTCTCAGACAGAGTGGAAGTCTCCTTTTTTGTTTCTTTCTTTACTTTCTTTTGTTTACAATATTTGTGAATATGCTAAGTTCCCCACACTGTCTACACCTTTTAGGTTGGCATTTACAATTACGGACGAGATGGCCCTGTTGACCACAATTAAAACACTCCTGGTCATCTTTATCACAATGGGCAATCAAATTGAACCTTACCTATAGTCTAAAGATCCCTAGAGTTACGGGACAAAAAAGTCAAGTGGTAGACCCAAAAAGATTTCACCTGCACTGAGTTGGAGGATCCAACTGACTGTCTGTGAAGACACAGGCCAATCCTCGCCCCAAATTAAGGCCATTACTGATGCTGACAGCAGCCCAATAACCATAAGATAGCTTCTGTGAGAGAAGGGCTTAAAGAACAAAAAATGTCTTCAAAGGCCATGTCTCTTCCCATGCCACAAACCTGCCCATTTGGAATTTGCAATGGATCACCAAACATGGGACAGTGAAAGATGGAAGAAAGTTTTATTCTCTAACGAGAAAAATTTACCTGGATGTTCATGGTGGCTTCCAACACTACTGGCATGACAAGGAGATCCCACTGGAGATGTTTTCTATGCGACACAGTGGAGGAGACTCCATCATGATCTGGGGTCCATTTTCCTTTAATGGAAAATGGAGCTTCAGGTTGTGCAGGGGTGTCAAACGGCGGCTGGCTATGTGGACATGTCTTGACTGATGGCCATCGTCTGTGCGGTAATGATTGAGTCTTTCAATAGGAAACGCTGCAATTCACAATTCCCACCTGACGAAGGACTCCTCCCAGAGCTCTTTTGGACCATCCTGCGTGTTCCCCTGATCTAAATCCCTTTGAGAATGTTTGGGGATGGATGGAAAGGGAAGTTTACAAAACAAACATCAGTTCCAGACCATGGATGCCCTTCGTGAAGCCATATTCACCATGTGGAGCACCAGCCTCCTGGAAACAGTCACATCAAGCATGCCGAAATGAGTGTTTGAAGTGATCAAGAACAACAGTGGGGCTACTCAATACTGAGTCCTTTTTTGACACTTTTAGTTCTGTTTTGTTTTTGTTTTTTTGGACTATGAATGTTAGAAAGAAACTGAAAGTGACTGAAACAGAAAGAAACTGAATGTTATGTATGTTTATAAAAGTTCTGAAGTGTTTTATGTGTGTAATAGTTTCTGAAGGAGTGTGAAATGTGATATAATATTCAATTTAAGCACTTAATTGCTATATTGCACATGATAACATATTCTGGTATTTTATATATGTTGAATATGGGAGAAAATGGTTTATGAATACTATTTTCACAGAGATTGATGGTTGATTGATGAATGTGTAGTGTATATTGTGTTGTTCTAAAGGAAATAGTGTGTAAATGCTTTTGAAACTTAAGACACTGTTTGTATGAATAGGTCAGGTTTTTTTGTGTGATTGGATTGAACCCATTGAACACCGAGATGGCGAGCCTCCCAACCGAATTACTGTTGATTTGAGAGAAACGCAAGAAATCCTGTGAGAGAACTCCTGTGCATACCCACGGACTGGTGTTTTCTACTGAACAGGTGGAATCCATTTCATTGCGTATATGCTGATTGGTAGGATCTGACTTTCCCTTCAGCGATTACTTTGCACTACTTACTGTTGAAACACAACTTTCGTCTACACTGACTTTTGCACACACACCAACATATTTTTCAACTTTATACACAGACTGAGAAGTTATTGACTGTTATATTGTTTGAGGAGTTTGAATTATTTTCAAATTGTTTCAAATTGAACTATTGTGATACTGTACTTTTCTTTTTTTCTCATTTTAATTGTTTTAATTTGGATTTTTTTCCTATGAGTGAAATATAAAAGCGTTTAACAACAAAAAACTAAAACCTAGATAAGGAAAGCTCTTATTAAACTAAAAGCTAGTGAAACTGAATATCTATAAACCAAATTAGAAACTAAACAACTAAAACATAACTAGAATAACCAGAAGCAAATAGGAGAAAAGCTATTTAAATAATGAACAGAGCTCAAAGATATCAAAAACAACAACAGGGAATTGAAAAGAAACAATCTTTTAATTTGGTTTTATTTATTTTTATTTAATTGTTGTTGTGACTGTGTTACAATTGCTTTATTATTATTTTTCTTTCCCAAACAAAATACATAGTCATTTCCAGTTATTGTCTGTGTCCTTGTGTGTCTTGATCACTTACCCTCCTGTAACGAACCTAATCACTGGTCCAATATCAGGTGCTTAGAGCGACCTGTCCCTGTTACAGTAACTTATTGTTACATATGGTCTTAAACTTTTGATCAGCTGATGAACAGCCTGTTTGAGTTTCAATGTCGTTTTCAATAAACTGCCTACTCTCTAATTTTTGTCTCTTGTTCCTGTTTCTTCTTTGGCATTTTAAAGCAGTACTTACAACCTGGTTACGATCCAAAAGCGTGAAATGCGAATACTTGTAATGTTTCCCCCATGTTAAGATTTTGTTCAGGAGTCTGTATTTCACGTGTACATGTATATTGAAGCTGCAGTGGATGCCAGAATCTAACCATTCAGAATGACATCATTTTCATGTTGGGGTGAACTATACTGTGGCAAGGGGGGCGTGGTTCAGCGAAGTCTGCACTGAGAGAGAGAGTCAGGAGACGAACGGTGAGTGAGTGGGTTAAATGCAAATGACAAACACCTGTTTCTTGTTCCAGTAATTGGCGTGGAGATATTATATAATGCCAGGACAAACAGGAGTGGATGAGAGAGAGAGAAGGACTACCGACTGCTACCCACACTTGGAATATTGAAAGATCTTGGAGAAATTGTGTATTATTTTTGGTGAGCATTTTGTGCCTGCCTGCACACTTGTTACTTTGCACACCTGTTATTTTGTGAAAACTGAATAAAAACTGCAGTCAGTAGTCAAGCCGACCCTGTCCTCTTCCTTCCTGACATTGAACTTTGTTACATATACTTTTAATCAATTTCACAACTTGATTGAATTTTATGTTCTACAGAAGTGCATTCACAATTGTCTTTTCACGACAGTTAATACCCCTCTAATGCTTCAAGAGGCTATTTTGATTGGCACATATTGGGATATGGGATATTCTATCTTGAAGTCCAAAGGTGCACATTTACATTTACATTCAGTCATTTACCCGACAATTTTCTCCAAAGCAACTTACAAATGATAATAGTAGAATCAATCAAATCAACATGAGTACAACAGTATGTAAGTGCTGTGTCAAGTCACTGTTTCATCAGTAAAGTGCTCGTAGCAAGGATTTTTTAAATACATAATAGATTTATAAATAGATGGAGAAAGAGAATAGAAGTAAAAAAAAGAAGATCAAGATAGATAAAAAGTGCTACTACTACTGGGTCAAGTGATGAAAAATATATGTCTTTAGCATTTTTATTGAAAGTGGCTGAAGACTCAGCTGCTCAGATAAGGCGTGGCAGGTCATTCCACCAGCCAGGAACAGACAAAGAGAAGGTCTGTGAGAGTGATTTTGTGCCCCTTTGTGATGGCACCACAAGGCGCCGTTCACTTGCAGAACGCATGTTTCTGGAGGGTGCATAAGTCTGAAGTAGTGAGTTAAGGTATAGTGGTGCAGAGCCAGTGGTTATTCTGTAGGAAAACATCAGAACCTTATATTAGATCCGAGCAGCTATTGGCAGCCAATGCAAACTGATGAAGAGAGGAGTGACATGCGCTCACTTCGGTTTGTTAAAGACCAGTCTTGCTGCAGCATTCTGGATCAGTTGTAGAGGCTTGACAGTGCATGCTGGAAGGCCAGCCAAGAGAGCATTACAATAGTCCAAGTCTGGGTAGAACAAGAGCTTGGACAAGAATTTGTGTGGAATGCTCCGATAGGAAGGGTCTAATCTTCCTGATGTTGTATAAGGTAAATCTGCAGGACCGAACTGTTGTAGCAATATGATCTGTGAAGCTTTAAAAATCATCCATCACCACTCCAAGGTTCCTGGCTGTCCTGGAAGCAGTAATGGTTGATAGCCCAAGTTGAATTGAAGGGTTATGATGAAGTGTGGGGTTTGCACCAACCACAAGCAGTTCCATTTTTGCAAGGTTGAGTTAAAGGTGGTGGTCCTTCATCCAGGCAGAAATGTCTGCCTTTCACTGGAACTAAGGGTCAAGCCCAACCCCTGAAAAACAACTCCACACCATAATCCCCCCTTCACCATTACACTTGGCACAATGCAGTCAGGTAAGTACCATTCTCCTGGCAACCACCAAACCCAGAGAGCGTGATTGGTCGCTCCAGAGAACACGTCTCCACTGCTCTAGAGTCCAGTGGTGGCGTGCTTTACACCACTGTATCCAACACTTGGTGATGTAAGGCTTGGATGCAGCTGCTCGGCCATGGAAACCCATTACATGAAGCTCTCTACACACTGTTCTTGAGCTAATCTGAAGGACACACAAAGTTTGGAGGTCTATAGCTATTGAATCTGCACTATTGTCACTTCCCTGAAATACGACCCATAGGAGTGTTGCCCCATCGACAACAGGACACTTTCATTTAAATGCACTGTTACCTTTTATCTGCATTTGGGTTTCGCATAGCTCAACTGGCAGAGCATTGCGATATATAACAATATGCAATCATGTGATCATTTATTTTGTAAAAACTGCATTTAAAGTTCATAGTAATTGTTCTGAAGCCTTATGGTGTGAATGAACACTAAACTGACTAGAACAAACTGTGAAATGTATATATGATGCTGGATATCAAGAGTGAAACTGTTAATAATGTAGACAGACAACAATCTCATACAATGTCAGTCATGTGTGCAGTGAAATATGATTTATTAGGCATGTAAAAGCTCTATTGAGAAAATTAAAAACATGAAAAGCTCAAAAAAGCAATCATAATAGGCTACTTCATGGCTTTCAGAGCTAAAAATATTCCTGATTCAATCAGAAAATACAAATGAACGAGAACTACTAATTTCCTTCATAAAAGAGAACTGAGTGACACAAATTCATTCAGAAAATAAACACAAACTTCTGAAGACTTTGGATGATGTTTGTTTGTCAAATCACTCATTGACACAACCTCTTTGTTCTTCAGGATCGTGATGTTTCATCTGCAGGTTCTGGATCACTGGATCTCTCTGTCCTCTCCTTCCAGATGATTTCTGGTAGTTCTGACAAAAACAAACAAGTTTCATTTCCAACAGACATGATGTGAGATGAATAAGAAATATTTCAGACTCTGCACTAAGACTAATCACACATAAAATAGTGACATTGATCATGTAACTCAAGACTGTCCAAATCATTCACAACACAAATCATATTTGTTAGGGATTTGTCATAGTGATTTGCTCTGAGTGAATTGTTATTTCTGATTGTTCTTTAATGTCCTCTTTCATAAGTAGAAAAGGAAATGGATTATGCATAGTAAGCAGATCATTTCTGCTCTGATGAAGACTAATTTATTCACTTTATAACTGTAAAACATCCTAGTCTGAACACCACTGCCTGAATATGTGTGTTTATGCTTCAGATGCAAAAGTTAATTGTAAGAAACTTGTCAGATTATGATGATGTTTTAACTGATGGTATGATTACTGATTTTATATATTTGAATATGTTAAATGTTTTTGAATGGTGAACCGTTTTTTTTATCTGGTTTATTGAAACGGACTGTCCAAAAGAACCAGTTCGCAGAAAAGATCCGAACTCCCCATCACTGAGGCTGATTGGTTAGATGTTTGTTGTTGGTCTCGGCCGACTAACTTGCAAACAGTGTATCTGAAATTTTGCTGAGTCCCCCTTTAAGATGCAGATCAAATTTACTTTTAACAACCTAATTTTTATACTGCAAATTTTAATTTTGTGCCTTCACCACACACCAGCCATATGTGGAGAGGAGAGACAGAGAGCCAACTCACACAGAAGAGACTTTGTTTCTCAGCACATAAAGATGAACTACTTACCGTGATCTCACACTGCGGTGATGTGGTTTCTCCTCTGCATGGATCTTCATGTGTATCTTCAGGTGACTTTTAAAAGAGAAACTCTTTCCACACTGATCACATGTGTGCGGCTTCTCTCTGCTGTGGATACTCTCATGTCGTTTCAGATCTGTTAACTGCCTGCATCTCTTGTCACAGTGTGAACACTTGTAAGGTTTTTCTCCAGTGTGGATCCTCTCATGTGTTTTTAGAGTTGATGAATGACTGAATCTCTTGTCGCAGTACAAACACTTGCAAGGTTTTTCTTCAGAGTGAACCCATTCGTGTGTTTTCAGATTTGCTAACTGACTGAATCTCTTGTCACAGTGTGAACACTTGAAAGGTTTTTCTCCAGTGTGAATTCTCTGGTGCACTTTTAAACTGATTTCATAAGTAAAAGTCTTCTCACACTCAAAGCACATATAAGCTTTTACACCAGTATGTATTTTCTCATGTTTATGTAAACTTTGCAGCAGTGAAAAACTCTTTCCACACACAGAACATGAATGTGGCTTCTCCTTCATATGAACTGTCAGATGTGTCCTCAAGGCTGATGCCCAAAGAAACGTCTTCCCACACTGATCACATGTGAACGACTTCTCTCCAGTGTGGATTTTCATGTGTCCTTTAAGGTGTTCTGATCGGGTGAAACTCTTCCCACATTGATTGCATACATACGGTCTCTCTCCAGTGTGGATCCTCATGTGAACATCAAGACTATGTTTGTATGTGAATCTCTTTTCACACTGATCACACATGAACGGCTTCTCTCCAGTGTGGATCCTCATGTGTCCTTTAAGGTGTGAAGATTTACGGAAACTCTTCCCACACTGATCACACTTGAATGGTTTCTCTCCAGTATGAATTCTGATGTGTGTATCAAGTTCATTTTTGTAAGTGAATCTCTTTCCACACTGATCGCATGCATACGGCTTCTCTCCGGTGTGGATCCTCATATGTAACTTCAAGTAATCTGATTTTGTGAATCTCTTCCCACACTGATCACAAGCGAACGGCTTCTCTCCAGTGTGGATCCTCATGTGAACATCAAGATATTGTTTTGTTGTGAAACTCTTTCCACACTGAGTGCAGGTGAAAGATTTCTTTGCTCTTCTTTTCTTTAAAAATGTCTTTTTAGTCTTTGAGCGACTCAAAGGTTTTTCTCCAGGTTTGTCATGATGTTCCTCCTCCACTTCACTCAGTTCTTCACTCTCCTCGCTCTCCTCCATCAGGTCTGAAACGAAAGGACAAAGTGAGCCTGATGTAGTAGCAGAAAGTAGACAAGATTTCTTAAAATTGTGACGCTCAGGAAGTGACATCATCTGGGCTCTTTCTACAGCATGATGGGAGGAAGAGAAAATAATCTCAATCCATTGTCTCAGATTTCACACAAACTGTACTGTGTTGACCACATTCATCAACCCTCTTACCAAAGTTACTGTAAGAAGAGTAATCTATATAACTATGAATAACTTATAACTACAACTTTATCAGTAACTATAAATCAGCTTTTGCTAAAGTTTTGATTATAACCCTGTCAGCCATTTTGGAAAGTTCATTCACTTCATACATTTTGGTGTTTACTGATTACTTCTAAAAAATAACAATGTTGTAAACTATGCTGAACATGTGTCAAATTCTGGTAATGTTGCAAATTGTGAATCAGATATAAAATAAATGTAAAATAAAACAGTTAAAATAATATTTAGATTAATCTGTCTTTGACAATCAACACGAAAGTTTCTCGAATCTCCCTTTACTGACCATACGTTACATTTTGTTTTATCTAAATCTGTTAAAGTATTTTTGAATCTTTCTAACATGAATGTTGTTCAGCATCATGAATGAATGAAGAATAAACACCAACCTCTTTGTTCTTCAGTATCTTCAGTGTGTTTCATTCTGCAGGGTTCTGGATCACTCATGTTCTCACTGTCCTCTTTAATAAACTCAGTCTTTGCAGATTTCAGCTCCTCCTGATGCTCTGATGCTCTGATGCTCGTTTGATGGGAATATCCCAGCATTTATTGGAGAACTGCTGTGGGAGGAGCTTTACTGATGATGTGATTGCAGTGGGAGGAGCTTCACTGATGATGTGATTGCAGTGGGAGGACATTCATTAATGATGATTTCCAGTGTGGGAGGAGCTGATCTAACTAAATCAAAAATATATCAGTTACTGAGTTTGTTTTTATAACAAATGACACCTCTAAGCCTTTATTCCTGTCTCTCTATTCATTGTAAATTCACTGATGCTAATAAATAAATAATTATTATTGCTAATCCTAACATTATTCTGCTTCTTCATTTAAGGGTTAGTTCAGTCAAAAATGAAAATTCTGTCATTTATTTACTCACCCTCATGCCGCTCTACACCCGTAAGACCTTCGTTAATCTTCTGAACACAAATTAAGATATTTTAGTTGAAATCCGATGGCTCCATGAGGCCTTTATAGGGAGCAATGACGTTTCCTCTCTCAAGATCCATAAAGGTACTAAAAACACATCTAAATCAGTTCATGTGAGTACAGTGGTTCAATGTTAATATTATAAAGCAACGAGAATATTTTTGGTGCGGCAAAAAAAACAAAATAACGACTTATTTAGTTATGGCCGATTTAAAAACACTGCTTCAGAAAGCATCGGATCATTATGAATCAGTGTGTCGAATCATGAATCAGATTGCGGATCAAACCCGCCAAACTGCTGAAATCATGTGACTTTGGCGCACCGAACAGCAGATTCGATACACTGATTCACAATGATCCGAAGCTTCCTGAAGCAGTGTTTTGAAATTGGCCATCACTAAATAAGTCGCTATTTTGTTTTGTTTTTTTGCCGCACCAAAAATATTCTTGTCACTTTATAATACTAATACTGAACCACTGTACTCACATGAACTGATTTAAATGTGTTTTTAGTACAGATGTGTAGTAGACAGAGGAAATGTCATTACTCCCTATGAAGGCCTCACGGAGCCATCAGATTTCAACTAAAATATCTTAATTTGTGTTCTGAAGATTAATGAAGGTCTTATGGGTGTGAAACGGCATGAGGGTGAGTAATAAATGACAGAATTTTCATTTTTGGGTGAACTAACCCTTTAAATACAGCTAGAAATACAGAAAAGAATATAATGGAAATACTTCCAAATATAAATAATGGTAAGAAAATAAAATAGTTAAAATTATAAACACAGAAATAAATGCCTATATTGTAGACATCAAATCCCCTCAGTCTGTTGACAGCAATGAAATGAGTTTTAAGTGTCAATTTACAGCAGATCTGAAGACATCAGCATAATAAATGAGGTGAAAACAGGAACTATTGACATGAAATAAAGAGTGTTTTCAGCAGTTTCTCTGTTAATATTGACGATGCTCAGACTATCAACACTCATTCAACAAGACATTCAGATCATCACACTTTATTCTGAGTGTTTGCTGTTAGAAACACATTATGTTAATCAGGATATATGCTAAAAGCCTAAACTGCTCTATTGAAAGACAATACTGTCATTTACACAATATGACATAGACAAAACATTGATAACACCAAAACTAGGTCTGCATGACTTTGGGGGGAAAAAACTATCATGGCAATATTTTGATTATCTCTGCAATATATATTGAAAACAGTTTGATTGGTTGTGGTCGATTTGAACGATTTGAAATTGGGTGGTCAACCATTTCAAAATGATTTGAATAGCTCTACTTGGAAAGAATTATTCATTCTAGGATGATTTTGATCATATATCCTCCATCACTAGAGACTGTCATAAAGTTATTGTTTTTTTTTTGTTTGTTTGTTTTATTCTCGTCTCTTCATAACATTAAGTTTGTACGGGTGTGGAGCGACATGAGGGTGAGTAATTAATGACAGAATTTAATTTGGGTGAACTAACCCATTACATAACCATGTAAAGCAGCAATTAGCATTACATATGTGAAAAATTATGGTTAAAAATAAAGTTATAGCTCTTACCTTCTCCTCCGACCGTTACGGCTCAAAATGACGTGCATGCGCAGTACTCCAAAAGCCCGTGAGCGCTGCTAGGGGTTTCCAATTCAAATTGCATCACAGTTATTAATATCGAATATCTAGCGATTTTATTCATATATTTATTTATTTTTATATTTGATGTGCATTTAAACGCTATAGTACACTGAAATTAAATTACAAATAAATAAAGCAATTGTTTAAACAACAGGCTAGATAAAATACACATTTGTGAGGGGGAGGTAAATTTGACTTTTTTCTGCCATGATCACTCTGTATTTTTTGGGAAGATCATATGAATAAAAGTGGTCAATGTGGAAAATATAGGGAAATTCATGTTTTTATTCTGTTTAAAATTGACTTTGAAACAAAATATACTTTCAGTTTCAAAAGTATATTTTATTGAACTTCACTGTTTACAACACTTATTTATCATATATTTAAAATATATTTTGGCCAGATAAAATACATTTTCCCATATGGGAATGACATAATATTCATTTTGGGGTGAACTATAACCTTTAATCGATTTCACATCTTGACTATATGTTCTAGAAGTGTACATTATTCACAATTATCTTTTCTTTACAGTTAATATCTCTCTAATGCACCAAGAGGCTAATGTGATTGGCACATATTGGTATATGGGTCATTCTAACTTGAAGAACCACCAGTGTTTTGTTTTTGTTTTACTTGGTTTGGTGTCTGATTTTGTGATAATGAACAATCTGCTGTCTGTACTTAACCTGTCTCTGATGCACCCAAGCCTTATGATACATCATATTCCACTGTCATATATGCGACGCTAAAGGCTACTTATTCTAAACCATTGTGATAATAAATATGCATATTCATGGGAAATACCAGTCGTCTCTCATAGTGAGAAGAAGCATGTGTGTCCTGTGAAGCAAACGGCACAGATTAGAGGTGTAAGAGACACAACAGTCCTCAATCAGCATAATGACGATTCCCTCGCATCTGATTCAGAGCATTAGCATACTATGATGATGATGAAGGCCATTGTCCCACATTTAATTCACATGAATACTTTTAAAGTGATAACGGGAAGAGTTACACCCATATTTCATGTCAATAGTTTCTGTTTTCACCTCATTAATTATGCTGAAGACTTCAGATCTGCTGTAAATTGACAATTCAAGGATTAGTTTGCTTAAAAAGATACTCAGCCCCATGTCATCCAAGATTTTCATGTCTTTCTTTATTTCTTTCTTACAGATCAAGTGTCTGCAATATATATATATATATATATATATATATATATATATATATATATATATATATATACACAAAATGGTCGATCATTTCTTTAGACTCTTATTCCTCATCTGGGATAATGTCGAGCTCTTTGAAGCTGCACTAAAAAAAAACATTTGGACCTTCAACCCCTTGAACCCCAGTGTAGTCCACTATATGGAGAAAAATCCTGGAATGTTTTCCTCAAAAACCTTCATTTCTTTTCAGCTGAAGAAAGAAAAACATGAAAGACATGAACATGGGGGTGAGTAAATTATCAGGAAATTTTCATTCAGAAGTGAACTAAGCTCATTTAATTGGTGTTGATAAACAGATTGAGAGTGTTTATTGGGTACAAATATGTAAATATATTTCTGTGTTTATGCTTTCAACTGTTTTTCTGGCCATTATTAAAATTTGTAAGAATTTACATTGCATTATTTTCTGTATTTGTAGATATGTTCATATATTGTAATGAAGAAGCAGAATAATGATAGGCTTAGAAATGTAGAAACTTAGAAACATCAGTAGCTTTACAATAGACATACTGATATAAATGCTTAGATGTGCCAGTATAAAGACAAATTCAGTAACTAATATATTTTTTGATTTTGGAAGATCAGCTCCTCCCACAGCAATCACATCATCAGTGAAGCTCCTCCCACAGCAAGCGCATCATCAGTGAAGCTCCTCCCACATCCGTTCTCCAATAAATACGGGAATATTCCCATCAGACGAGCATCAGAGCATCAGGAGGAGCTGAAATCTCCAAAGACTGAGTTTATTAAAGAGGACAGTGAGAACATGAGTGATCCAGAACCCTGCAGAATGAAACACACTGAAGATACTGAAGAACAAAGAGGTTGGTGTTTATTCTTCATTCATGATGCTGAACAACATTCATGTTAGAAAGATTCAAGATTTAGATGAATAGACATGTTATTTTTATCAATAAACTCAAGTAAATGAACTTTCCACAATAGCTGGCCCTGTAAGCATAATTAAAAAAAAAAAACTAATAGAAACCCTGATAAAGTTGTATTTCTCATGAATTATTGAAGTTTTTCATAGTTATTTAGATTATTCTTCTTACAGTAACTTTGATAAGAGGGCTGAGGAATGTGATCAAAACTGTACAGTTTGCAGTGTTGGGGAGTAGTTAACTACATGTAGCGGCGCTACCAGTTTAACTACATTTTCAGTAGCTTGTATGTAGTTCGGCTACTTTTAAAACAGTGTAGCTTTTCCAGTAGTTAACTACATTTTCCAGCAAGTATCGGTGTAGCGCGACCAAAAGCTACAAGCTACATTCCGTTTTGCATTCTGACAACGAGCCTGCGATGCATTGAAGCAGCACAGCGTCTTCAGATCACGAACTAAAATCATGCATTACCGCCATCTATTGTTATATCACATATGCGGCTTTACTGTTCACCAGCAGAAAAGATCGTCTGGTGATTAAAGGACAGGAGTGAGTTTCACACTGCAATCGATTACTAAAGGTTACGCTTAATTTATAAACAAATGATTTAAACACTGTCTGTGTCTAAGACTTCAAGCACATACAGGTGAATAATAGCCTTTTAAATTGACTGACCTGCTTTATTGCAGTCTATATCAAATGTATGCGAACTATTTTATTACAGTGGTGACCCGTCTAATCTGTCCCGTCATAATTCTATAATGAACCTAAGATCACTAACACGGTGTTTTGATTCATTGCATTGGCAAAGCATTTGCCAATTGAACAGAAAACAAAATCGCAATGTAGCTTAGAACGCTTATCACACGGCAAGGCTGATCTAATAAAATCGGTTGCTCGGATATGAGAACATTCACGCGAAAAGCGCATGATTCGCGTCTCAAAGCTTTATCACTGCATGTGCTGTGAGTTTAACATGCATTTTTATGTGTATCCAATTTAAGTTCCGGTTCGGTTTAAGTGCAGGTCCGGTTCCAGAATCAAATCATTGAGGGTGCTTCTGAAATAAATGAGGGTGCTATAGTAAAGTGCAGATGTAATGTGTAAACAGCGGCTCCACCATTATAAGAATAGCAATGCATAGTGAGACATTTAAGATTTTAAGTCATTTTACAAATAATTGGAATAGAATTTCAAAAATATTGATACAAAAATTCTAATATTTTTCTAGTCTGC
The DNA here is from genome assembly GCF_018812025.1 of Megalobrama amblycephala. NCBI lineage: Eukaryota > Metazoa > Chordata > Actinopteri > Cypriniformes > Xenocyprididae > Megalobrama > Megalobrama amblycephala. Next base: position 67,145,300 of record NC_063044.1, on the reverse strand, counting down.
ATTTACATTTCTTATTATTATTCTTATTATTGCATATTTTTGTCCCATGTTATGGTTATGGTAACAATTCTGAGCATGAATCCTGCATTTATATGTACAAATCACTTCTGAAACTGCAGAGTGCAATTGGTGGTCGGTCCTCTCATAGCATGAAAAACAAAACTTATATTAAAATTCTGAATGTATTATATATAAAGCGGGCAAAGAGAGTCAGGTGTGAGATATAGGCTACATTTAAGTATTGCATCTTTTGATATAGTTTACAAAATAAAACAGTACGCTTTCAAATCATAATTGCAGTGCATTGCTTTGTTTTAAACCCCAAACATCTTACTTAAACATTCTTAATGATAACAGTTATCCAGTTATTTGTAATAAGTTGTGTCATTTAAAAAAAAAATAAAAAAATAAAAGTAGTTTCAATGTAGCTAGCTACTTATTGATAGTAACTTGTAGTGTAGCTAACTACTTTTTCAAAAGGGTAGCTTGACTGTAGTTTAACTACTTTAATTTATGAGTAGCTTGTCAAACTACAGTTTCAGAGTAGCTTCCCCAATACTGACAGTTTGTGTAAAAACTGAGACAATGGATTGAGATTATTTTCTTCTCCCATCATGCTTTAGAAAGAGCCCAGATGATGTCACTTCCTCTGAAATGCTGTTTTTAAAGTGAGGAAATTATATCATAAGTAACAGGGTTGAGTGAAACATGTAGGACACAGATAATGCAAATTAAAATTGTTGATTTAATTTCATTTTATTTGACAGTATTGTATATTATGATGTTGATATCGCTTTAGATAATTGTGTCATTGATCAAATTTATTTAAGAGCTCTCACTACAGAAACAAGGGGTTTATGGAAAAGTTCATGGAAAGTTTTAGGGATGTATAATTAATTTATAAACGGGCATCAGAGTGATCATATTATTTGATAGCAGTTGTGTACTTTCTTAGATCAGGGTTCACTTTTGTGTCCTTTCATTTCATATGTCTCTCTTTGAAATGTTTTGGGGATTTTTTTCTTTCATTTCAGATCTGATGGAAGAGAGCGAGGAGATTGAAGAACTGAGTGAAGTGGAGGAGGAACATCATGACAAACCTGGAGAAAAACCTTTGAGTCGCTCAAAGACTAAAAAGACATTTTTAAAGAAAAGAAGAGCCAAGAAATCTACAACCTGCACTCAGTGTGGAAAGAGTTTCTCAACCAAACATCATTTTGAATGTCACATGAGGATCCACACTGGAGAGAAGCCGTTCACCTGTGATCAGTGTGGGATGAGCTTCACATACAAACAGAGTCTTGAGATTCACATGAGGATCCACACTGGAGAGAAGCCGTTCACATGTGATCAGTGTGGGAAAACATTTCTTAGGTCATCAAGTCTGAAGGCACACTTGACAGTTCATACGAAGGAGAAGCCACATTCATGTTCTGTGTGTGGAAAGAGTTTTTCACAGCTGCAAAGTTTACAAACACATGAGAAAATACACACTGGTTTGAGAGAGTTCATGTGCTTTGAGTGTGAGAAGACTTTTTTTACAGCTGAACATTTAAAACTGCACCAGAGAATTCACACTGGAGAAAAACCTTACATGTGTTCACACTGTGACAAGAGATTCAGTCAGTTAACAAATCTGAAAACTCATGAGAGGATCCACACTGGAGAAAAACCGTACATGTGTTCATTCTGTGACAAGAGATTCAGGGATTCATCAAATCTGAAAACACATGAGAGGATCCACAGCAGAGAGAAACCTTACAAGTGTTCATTCTGTGACAAGAGATTCAGACGGTCATCAGATCTGAAAAGACATGAGATGATCCACACGGGAGAAAAACATTACAAGTGTTCACACTGTGACAAGAGATTCACTCGGTCAGCACATCTGAAAACACATGAGATGATCCACACGGGAGAAAAACCTTACAAGTGTTCATACTGTGACAAGAGATTCAGTCGGTCATCACATCTAAAATCACATGAGAGGATCCACAGCAGAGAGAAGCTGCACACGTGTGATCAGTGTGGAAAAAGTTTCTCTATTAAAAGTCACCTGAAGATACACAAGAAGATCCATACAGTGAAGAAACCACATCACCACAGAGATCACAGTAAGTAATTCATCAAGCAACAAAATCTCTTCTGTGGAAGTTATTCACAGTCAAATCACCCTGTAGCTCAAGACTGGTGGCCAACTGAAGCTAAGTACTGTTGAGTCTGGTTAGGACTGGATGCAGGGCCGGCACGTGCCTATAGGGCGGCAGCACAGTGAGGGCGGAAAAAAGGAGAAGCATTTAGGGAAGGGATTTAGTTTACAACATACAGCAGCCTGTTGGTTATCGGAGCAATCGTGTATATACATGTAATACACATGTGGGTGGGGCTCAGAACCCGCCATGGCCACCCACAGCCCCTAACCCGCCACGGCCGCCTGAGACTCTTGACCCGCTGTGACGGGCCTTCCCGGACTCCGTTTCCCAGAATCCTCCCTGCTCCATCACCTGATTGCACATCCCTCGTCAGCTTTCCCGCCAGCTCTTTATTCCCTGCACCTTTGTGTTGTCATTAGCACTCCCTTTAATTTGGATTCACTCCTTGTCCATTGTTATTGTTAGTTTAAACGTGTATTGGTTGTATGTCAGCTCCTTGGTTCAGTAAAATACCCTGTTTTGTAGAAGTCTGTGTATTGCCTCATCTCTACTACATCAGCACAATAACAAACAACACTAGATCTAAAATGTATTGTTCGCTGCAAACATGATGATCTTAAAGGTTCCATTCTTCGTGATCCCATGTTTCAAACTTTAGTTAGTGTGTAATGTTGTTGTTAGAGTATAAATAAAATCTGTAAAATGTTAAAGCTCAAAGTTCAATACCAAGCGAGATATTTTATTTAACAGAAGTCGCCTACATCGAACGGCCAGTTTGGACTACATCCCTCTACTTCCTTCTTTAATGACGTCACTAAAACAGTTTTTTGACTAACCTCCGCCCACAGGAATACACAAGAGTTGCGTTTGTAGAGTGTGTTTGTCGCCATGTCGTCGAAACGCTGTTATTTTCATCCCGCAGTCCAATCACCGGGTCTGATTCCGGCTCAAATTGATAGGGTAAAATTAAAGACATGTTTACAATAACACTGAGCGCATGCATCTCCACGTTATGGTAAGAGGCGTGACCTTTCCGGGCAAGATGCACTAAACTGCTGTCGAATCACAACACAGGAACCGCTGGCACAATCAGAACTCGTTACGTATTTCTGAAGGAGGGACTTCATAGAACAAGGAAGTCATCAGCCCGTTTTTATGACAGTGGAAACAGCGGTATACAGATAAGTAAATTATGTGAAAAATACTGTGTTTTTTTACACGCGAAACATGAACACGTTATATTGCACACTATAAACACAATCAAAGCTTCAAAAAACCATGAAAAACGGGACCTTTAAATTTATTAATTATTAATTTACTATTAATAAATGTGTACAGTTGCATAAAATGGAAAAACTCAATAAAGTAGGCTAACTACGTTACCTGAGATGGATGAATGGTTGGATTCCACAACTGGTAAAATTGATTGAAGTTGATGGGATTAAAATGACTATTGAACTCATCATGATCTTGACTTTGAGCTTCACTTTTCATTTCACGTTTGTCTCTTATTTGAAATCTCACTTGATTTTCTTTTAGACCTAATGGATGTGAACAAGAAAGGAAAAACAGAAGCCAAAACATCTGCACAGCAAAATCCCCAGAGTTAAATCAACTCTGCTCAGATTACATATGGTCCCTCTCTATATAGTGTTAAAGTAAAGTAACACTGAAGCAGAGTTAAAGTTAATGAGATAATTAAGTGATTAATTTATGATTGAGCATTAGTGATGAACACATGCTGTTAACAAGTAGAATCACTGAAAAGAAACACAATAACTACAAACTTCTAGCCACAGCCTTAGATGAAATCAACTGAAGATAAGACATTAAATCTCTCAAGATCTGATTAAACAACTCCAAAAACAGCATTATCTCATTAACTTTAACATTAACCTTTAGCTTCAGGGTTATTTTAACTCTATGTAGAGAGGGACCATATGTTCTCTGAGCAGAGTGGATTTAACTCTAGGGATTTTGCTGTGTGTCACCTGCCCTCATTGTAAAAAAGCTTCACATGTAAATAAATGTTGAAGATTCACATGAGAGTTCATACTGGGAAGAAGCGGATCTGGCTTTTGCTCTGAAATCACATCTGCCTTCTCATTTTAAAGAAAGACCATTTAACTGTGATCAGTGCGTTGAACAGTTTCATTGAGCATCAGTCCTAGAGAAACACCTGAAGATTCACACAAATATTTATAAAATTACAGAAAACATTCATCCAGGAACACTCATGTACAAAACACAAATAAAGTTAGTACTGATAAAAATAAATAAAAATAAGTACTGATTTACCACAAGCTATGACTGACTGGTTAACTTGCAGTGTTTCATGTAGCCTAAATAGATGACTGTACTTATTATTTAATGCTATTCATCGTTAATCCTTGTTGATAACATGATAAACGTAAATATTGTGATTTGCAGTGTCAACTTTTGAAGAAGAATATGAAACGTTACTGCGTATCTCCATAGAGATCCATTCATGTACATTTGCATCACTTGATCATGCCCTTTACTGGTGACGAAACATAAGATCACTCATCATGAAGCTTTTATTCAGGATTACAGTGAATGGCTAAAACATTGTTACTCACAAGTGTGTTGAGACAGCGGCTGTTTTCCTCACTGCCTGCTCTGACAAAAATAAAATTCATCCACACTCTCTTATGTGTTAGGATCACAAGGAAGGCCTATTTTCCACATTTTTGAGCAAAATCCTTTGTCTACATCTGTCTCTCTCTCTCTAGTATTTTCCAGTGGTGAGCAGTGACTTTTTTAACCCGGTATGTTGCCACTGGTTGTTTTGCAACTCCGTCGGTTGAAGAGACCGCACTAATGCAATATTTATCCCCTGGAACACGATTTGTACTGGGATACCCCACGGAACACGATTGAGCTAATTTTAGACTTTTTTTTGAGAGGCAATTGTGTGGATTTTCTGGTTAAAGACCTCGTTTGTATCGTTCTTTTGCGCATGCAGGTCAGTTCAGAACCGTGATCTGTTCACACTGGAAATCTGATATTGGCCACATTTAAAACAACAATGTGAACAGCTGTACAAACAAATAAGATCTGAGCAAAAATCGGAAGGATTAAGGCTAGCATGTGAATGTAGCCGAAATCAGGGACAACAAATGAGAAACACCATTGCCTTAACCTTACAGACATAGAAAAGTGGAACAACGAATGACATACAGATTTGAGCAGGAACATTTGTGCAAGGCAGGAGACACTGTGTGTATAAAATAAATAAAAACAAGAACAAACCACTGGCAGAATGTTGTCCCATTCTTGTCTAATACAGGCTTCTAGTTGCTCAACTGTCTTAGGTCTTCTTTGTCGCATCTTCCTCTTTGAAAGATCTGGACTGCAGGCTGGCCATTTCAGTACCCGGATCCTTCTTCTACGCAGCCATGATGTTGTAATTGATGCAGTATGTGGTCTGGCATTGTCGTGTTGGAAAATGCAAGGTCTTCCCTGAAAGAGACGACATCTGAATGGGAGCATATGTTGTTCTAGAACTTGGATATACCTTTCAGCATCGATGGTGCCTTTCCAGATGTGTAAGCTGCCCATGCCACACGCACCCATGCAACCCCATATCATCAGAGATGCAGGCTTCTGAACTGAGCGCTGATAACAACTTGGGTTGTCTTTGTCCTCTTTAGTCCGGATGACATGGCGTCCCAGTTTTCCAAAAATAACTTCAAATTTTGATTCGTCTGACCACAGAACAGTTTTCCACTTTGCCACAGTCTATTTTATATGAGCCTTGGCCCAGAGAAAATGCCTGCGCTTCTGGATCATGTTTAGATATGGCTTCTTTTTTGACCTATAGAGTTTTAGCCGGCAACAGCGAATGGAACGGTGGATTGTGTTCACCGGCAATGTTTTATGGAAGTATTCCTGAGCCCATGTTGTGATTTCCATTACAGTAGCATTCCTGTATGTGATGTAGTGCCGTCTAAGGGCCCGAAGATAACGGGCATCAAGTATGGTTTTCCGGCCTTGACCCTTACGCACAGAGATTGTTCCAGATTCTCTGAATCTTTGGATGATATTATGCACTGTAGATGATAATAACTTCAAACTCTTTGCAATTTTTCTCTGAGAAACTCCTTTCTGATATTGCTCCACTATTTTTCGCCGCAGCATTGGGGGAATTGGTGATCCTCTGCCATCTTGACTTCTGAGAGACACTGCCACTCTGACAGGCTCTTTTTATACCCAATCATGTTGCCAATTGACATAAGTTGCAAATTGGTCCTCCAGCTGTTCCTTATATGTATATTTAACTTTTCCGGCCTCTTACTGCTGCCTGTCCCAACTTTTTTGGAATGTATAGCTCTCATGAAATCCAAAATGAGCCAATATTTGGCATGACATTTCAAAATGTCTCACTTTCAACATTTGATATGTAATCTATATTCTATTGTGAATAAAATATAAGTTTATGAGATTTGTAAATTATTGCATTCCTTTTTTATTCACAATTTGTACAGTGTCCCAACTTTTTTGGAATAGGGTTTGTATTTTCTAGTGTTCGAAAAGGAAATTAAATGCTTTAACATATGTTGAAGAAGCCATAAAAATAATTTAACAGAAAAATAAATGTTGATTTAATAACTTAAAAATATATATATTGAAGCGGCAGTGGATTCCAGAATCCACCCCTTCAGAATGACATCATTTTCATGTTGGGGTGAACTATATCTTTAATCAATTTCACAAATTGACTGAACTATATGTTCTACAGAAGTGCACATTACCCATTCACAACTGTCTTTTCATGACAGTTAATATCCCTCTAATGCAGAGGCTATTTTGATTGGTATATGGGACATTCTAACTTGAAGTCCAAAGGTGTACATTTACAATTACATTCAGTCATTTAGCAGACAATTTTCTCCAAAGCAACTTACACATGAGAATAGTAGAATCAATCAAATCAACATGAGTACAGCAGTATGTAAGTGCTGTGTGAAGTCACAGTTTTGTCAGTAAAGTGCTCATAGCAAGGAATTTTTTAATACATAAATAGATGGAGAAAGAGAATAGAAGTAAAAAAAAAGAAGATTAAGATCGATAAAAAGTGCTACTAGTACTGGGTCAAGTGTTGATGAAAAAGATATGTCTTTAGCAAGTTTTTTTTTTGAAAATGGCTAAAGTCTCAGCTGCTCAGATAGAGTGTGCCAGGTCATTCCACCAGCCAGGAACAGACACAGAGAAGGTCGGTGAGAATGATTTTGTGCCCCTTTGTGATGGCACCACAAGGTGCTGTTCACTTGCAGAACGCAAGTTTCTGGAGGGCGCATAAGTCTGAAGGAGTGAGTTAAGATATGGTGGTGCAGAGCCAGTGGTTATTCTGTAGGCAAACATCAGAGCCTTGAATTGGATGCGAGCAGCTATTGGCAGCCAATGCAGACTGATGAGGAGAGGTGTGACATGCGCTCTCTTCGGTTCGTTAAAGACCAGTCTTGCTGCAGCATTCTGGATCAGTTGTAGAGGCTTGACAGTGCATGCTGGAAGGCCAGCCAAGAGAGCATTACAATAGTCCAGTCTGGATAGAACAAGAGCTTTGACAAGAATTTGTGTGGAATGCTCCGATAGGAAGGGTCTAATCTTCCTGATGTTGTACAAGGCAAATCTGCAGGACCGGGCCGTTGTAGCAACATGATCTGTGAAGTTTAAACAATTGTCCATCACCACTCCAAGGTTCCTGGGTGTCCTGGAAGCAGTAATGGTTGATGACCCAAGTTGAATTGAAAGGTTATGATTAAATGTTTGGTTGGCACCGACCACAAGCAGTTCCGTTTTTGCAAGGTTGAGTTAAAGGTGGTGGTCCTTCATCCAGGCAGAAATGGCTGTCAGACAGGCTGCGAAAACTGCAGAACCACCAGTGTTTCATTTTTTACTTGGTTTAGTGTCTGATTTTGTGTCATAACACACAAGATATTTAAAGTTAAAAGAGGAACAAAATTAAGACTAAGTCTTTTGCATGCTTACCTATGTACCTCCTAAAAACATGTAAGGCTGAGACTCAAATCTCTGTCATTATAAACTGACCCTAAAAGTGGAACTTTGAGCATTTCAGAAGATTACATTTGGAGTCTAAGGAATAAGAAATGTATCTGGAAATCTGCTCTAGAGCAGTGGTTCCCAACCTTTTTTATGCCAAGGCCCACCTCCTCTCTCTTAATCAACATGGCATGGCCCACCTGCACATCAATAATTGCAGAATTGAGCATGCTTAATAAACAACTGCTGTATGTCACTGTAATCGTCTTTACCTTCACTACTATCGTCATCCATCAAAACCTGACCCATATCTGTGTTACTCTCGGTTTCCAGGTTAATTTTGTAGTAACCATAGAAACACCAAAGACGCTTTAATATGTGAAGTTCCTAAACATAATTTAGGGAGGAGCAAGCCCATCTAATCATCCAATCAACAGCCAGAGTATATAAGCAGCTGCTTACCTCTCGTCAGTCTCAGTTGTTCCAGCATCCCTCCACCTCCCCAAACTCCACCTTCATCTCAGGTACCTTGCCCCATGTAATCATATCCTATATTTATTCACTGTGGGGGGTATATCAGAGCTCGAGTTGAAGATGCTTCATCGAGCCCCTCCTCAGTGGACAGCAAGCCAAATTAGCTAACCTAATACCCTAAAGATTATATGGGCAAACGAACTCATTAAATTACATGTTTTATAATAAAAGGGAACAACTGTTTGTTTACATTTATAAACTAAGCATTGTTATATGCATCCCATTCTTAATCTGTAGGGTTTATTATGGAGTTGGCCCACCCTTTGCAGTTATAACATCCCCAACTCTTCTGGGAACATTTAGGAGTGTGTTTATGGCAATTTTTGACCATTCATCTAGAAGCACATTTGTGAGGTCAGGCAGTGATGTTGGCGAGAAGAACTGGCTCACAGTCTCTGCTCTAATTCATCCCAAAGGTGTTCTATTGGGTTGAGGTCAGGACTCTGTGCAGGCCAGTCAAGTTCCTCCACACCAAACTCGCTCATCCATAGTCTTTATGGACCTTGCTTTGTGCACTGGTGCGTAGTCATGTTGAAACAGGAAGGGGCCATCCCCAAACTGTTCCCACAAATTTGGGAGCATGAAATTGTCCAAAGTGTCTCAGTATGCTGAAGCATTAAGAGTTCCTTTCACTGGAACTAAAGGTCAAGCCCAACCCCTGAAAAACAACTCCACACCATAATCCCCCCTTCACCATTACACTTGGCACAATGCAGTCAGGCAAGTACCGTTCTCCTGGCAACCACCAAACCCAAACCCAGAGAGCGTGATTGGTCACTCCAGAGAACACGTCTCCACTGCTCTAGAGTCCAGTGGTGGCGTGCTTTACACCACTGCATCTGACACTTGGTGATGTAAGGCTTGGATGCAGAAGCTCGGCCATGGAAACCCATTACATGAAGCTCTCTACACACTGTTCTTGAGCTAATCTGAAGGACACACAAAGTTTGGAGGTCTATAGCTATTGAATCTGCACTATTGTCACTTCCCTGAAATATGACCCATAGGAGTGTTTACTAAAGTGGCGCCCCATTGACAACAGGACACTTTCATTTAAATGCATTGTTACCTTTTATCTGCATTTGGGTTTTGCATAGGTCAAATGGCAGAGAATTGCGATATATAACAATATGCAATCATGTGATCATTTATTTTGTAAAAACTGCGTTTAAAGTTCATAGTAATTGTTCTGAAGCCTTATGGTGTGAATGAACACTAAACTGACTAGAACAAACTGTGAAATGTATATAGGATACTGGAAATCAAGAGCAAAACTGCTAATAATGTAGACAGACAGCAATCTCATACAATGTCAGTCATGTGTGCAGTAAAATATGATTTATTAGGCATTTAAAAGCGCTATTGAGAAAATTAAAAAATTAAAAAGCTCAAAAAGCAATCATAATAGGCTACTTCATTGCTTTCAGAGCTAAAAATATTCCTGATTCAAGCAGAAAATACAAATGAATGATAACTACTAATTTCTTTCATAAAAGAGAACTGAGTGACACAAATTCATTAAGAAAATGAACACAAACTCCTGAAGATGAACTTTGGATGATGTTTGTTTGTCAAATCACTCATTGACACAACCTCTTTGTTCTTCAGGATCGTGATGTTTCATCTGCAGGTTCTGCATCACTGGATCTCTCTGTCCTCTCCTTCCAGATGATTTCTGATGGTTCTGACAAAAACAAACAGTTTCATTTCCAACAGACACGATGTGAGATGAATAAGAAATATTTCAGACTCTGCACTAAGACTAATCACACATAAAATAGTGACATTGATCATGTAACTCAAGACTGTCTAAATCATTCACAACACAAATCATATTTGTTAGTGATTTGTCATAGTGATTTGCTCTGAGTGAATTGTTATTTCTGTCTGTTCTTTAATGTCATAAGTAGGAAAGGAAAATACCTTACATGGTGTACATGGTGCAAGCGTAAGTTTATTTATTTATTTTAGTAAGTAGATCATGGTTTCTGCTCTGATGAAGACTAATTTATTCACTTTATAACTATAAATTATCCTCGTCTGAACACCAGTCTGAATATGTGTGTTTATGCCTCTGATGCAAAACTTAATTATAAGAAACTTGTCAGATTATGATGATGTTTTAACTGATGTTATGATTACTGAATTTATATATTTGAATGTGTTAAATATTTTTTCATCCCGGCCCATGATAGACTTTGCGTGTGAATGATGAACCGTTTTTTAACCAGTTTATTGAAACGAACTGTCCAAAAGAACCAGTTGGTGGAAAAAAACCGAACTCCCCATCACTGATGCTGATTGGTTAGATGTTTGTTGTTGATCTCGGCCTGTCTAACTTGCAAAGGGTGTATTTGAAATATTACTGAGTCCCCCTTTAAGATGCAGATCAAATTTACTTTTAACAACCTAATTTTTATATGGAAAATTTTAAAGGTGCCATCGAACGTTTTTTTCACAAGATGTAATATAAGTCTAAGGTGTCCCCTGAATGTGTCTGTGAAGTTCAGCTCAAAATACCCCATAGATTTTTTTTAATACATTTTTTTAACTGCCTATTTTGGAGCATAATTAGAAATGCACCGATTCAGGCTGCAGCCCCTTTAATTCTTGTGCTCAAAATGGGTCTTTGCATACATCAGATCCTGTGAGTATAGTATTTATTTCGATGTTTACATTTGATTCTGAATGAGTTTAAGGCTATGCTCTATGGCTAACGGGCTAATGCTACACTGTTGGAGAGATTTATAAAGAATGAAGTTGTGTTATGAATTATACAGACTGCAAGTGTTTAAAAAACGAAAATAACGACAGTCTTGTCTCTGTGAATACAGTGAGAAATGATGGTAACTTTAACCACATTTAACAGTACATTAGCAACATGCTAGCGAAACATTTAGAAAGATAATTTACAAATATCACTAAAAATATCATGATATCATGGATCATGTCAGTTATTATTGCTCCATCTGCCATTTTTCACTGTTGGTTCAGCTGTGCACATCCAGACGTTAATACTGGCTGCCCTTGTGTAATGCCTTCATTCATTAATTTCTTTATTTAACCAGGTTAAAAAAAAACTCATTGAGATTAAAATCTCTTTTACAAGAGTGTTACGTAACAGTCGTGTTATGTTGAGGTTCGCCTGTTCTTCGGAAGTCTTTTAAACAAATGAGATTTATATAAGAAGGAGGAAGCAATGGTGTTTGAGACTCATTGTATGTCATTTCCATGTACTGAACTCTTGTTATTCAACTATGCCAAGATAAATTCAATTTTTTAATCTAGGGCACCTTTAATTATTCGACTCATATTTAATGTACTAATGTTCTTTTATAATATCATACTGAACTGACTGACAGCTTCAGTGATTATAAAAGCACTCTTGCTTTCTGTGTAATTCTTTGCAATTTGAAGACATTTTTGTTTTTCATGAGTCTTCATGAGGTTTCATACTTAAATTTAAAAAGTGTCAAATGACGCACCAGTGCTTTCACCACACACCAGCTATACGTGGAGAGGAGAGACAGAGAGCCAACTCACACAGAAGAGACTTTGTTTCTCAGCACAAAAAGATGAATTACTTACTGTGATTTCTGACTGTGGTGATGTGGTTTCTCCACTGCATGGATCTTCATGTGTCGGTTCAGGTGACTTTTACAAGTGAAACTCTTTTCACACTGATCACACGTGTGCGGCTTCTCTCTGCTGTGGATCCTCTCATGTGGTTTCAGACTTGATAAATGATTGAATCTCTTGTCACAGTGTGAACACTTGTAAGGTTTTTCTCCAGTGTGAATTCTCTGGTGCCGTTTTAAACTGTTTGCTGCAGTAAAAGTCTTCTCACACTCAAAGCACATGTACTCTCTCACACCAGTGTGTATTTTCTGATGTCTCTGTAAATATTTCCGCTGTGAAAAACTCTTTCCACACACAGAACATGAATGTGGCTTCTCCTTCGTATGAACTGTCAGGTGTTCCTTCAGATCTGGTGACCTAAGAAATGTTTTCCCACATTGATCACATGTGAACGGCTTTTCTCCGGTGTGGATCCTCATGTGAACATTAACGTTTGCTGATTTTGTGAAACTTTTCCCACACTGATCACATGTGAACGGCTTCTCTCCAGTGTGGATTTTCATGTGTTCTTTAAGGTGTTCTGATCGGGTGAAACTCTTCCCACATTGACGGCATGCATGCGGCTTCTCTCCAGTGAGGATCCTCATGTGAACATTAAGATGATGTTTTTTTGAGAATCTCTTTCCACACTGATCACATGTAAATGGCTTCTCTCCTGTATGGACTATCATGTGAACATCAAGACTTCGTTTGTGTGTGAAACTCTTTCCACACTGATCACAGGTGAACGGTCTCTCTCCAGTGTGAATCCTCATGTGCTCATCAAGACTTTGTTTGGTTGACAAACTCTTTCCACACTGAGTGCAGGTTGCAGATTTCTTGGCTCTTCTTTTCTTTAAAAATGTCTTTTTAGTCTTTGAGCGACTCAAAGGTTTTTCTCCAGGTTTGTCATGATGTTTCTCTTCCACTTCACTCAGTTCTTCACTCTCCTCCTTCACTTCCATCAGGTCTGAAATCAAAGGAAAAAAGTGAGCCTGATGTAGTAGCAGAAAGTAGACATAATTTCTTAATATTGTGACTCTCAGGAAGTGACATAATCTGAGCTCTTTCTACAGCATGATGGGAGGAGGAGAAAATAATCTCAATCCACTGTCTCAGTTTTGCACAAACTGTACAGTGTAGCGTCTGGTCCAATCAGCCACACAATTATTCATTGTATCTAATGAATTACCCATAAACTCACTCTATCAAAAGTTCTGTGAACCCATCCCCCTAAACTTGCTACCAGCATCCCAAACATAGCTAAACCACAGGCAGAACTAGGTGTTCTGTTACAGATACATGGTACTTTTACGATCAGAAAGATCTTCATTCTTCAGACTTCATTCTTTCTGAGAAGGACAAATAAACTCTTTTAATCCTATGTATTCTCTACATAACCACTTGGGAAATGTATATCTCATGACTTTCCTTTTATAGGCTTTATTCTATGTATGAATTCTCTCTTTTGAACTATTTTGGTATTAATGTTCCAGAGTTGCAAATGTATAGATAACTGAATTCACATTGGTAGCATGTTTGGTATCTACAGACTCCAACTTTCGTTTCCTATTTGGTAATTTATGTTACATGTTACTAACTCTGTGACACATTAGTATTATAAGAATCTAGAAGGTTCTTCTCAGACACCTTAAGAGGGTGTGACATCCTCACCCCTCATATTCACTGATCACAAGATCAAGTAAGATTCTGTAAGAAGCTAGAAGCCTCTAAGGAACCCCAAGCTTGTGCCAGGATTCGGCCTAGACCTTCCATACACCAAAGATCCTCTGAATCCAACTGGTTCTCTTTCATCAAGACAACATCAGCAAAGATTCAACGGAAACCTCCACAAATTGCATCAGGACAGTTTTAATTCAACTTGGAGAGACATGCAAGTATCAAACTTAGTTTCATTATCTGATACATTAAGTATCCTTACCCGTTTTAAAGAAGGGCCTGTTAAAACTAAACTGATGGTTTGCTCAAGGCTGTTGATCATTCTGAATGTCAAACAATGCTGTAACCTCTTGCTTCCTGTACTCTGCTTTCTCTCTCTCTCTTGGTAAACTGTATGCATGTATGTGTGTGAATGTTAGAGTAGTTTAAGTGTTTAGTCTAGTTAATAAAGTCTTGTTTATGTCACATATAAAGTTGTCTGTGTTTTGCGCTCATATGCTGGAGTCCCTATTCATGCAGATCCTGATTACAGGCTCTTAAGTAGTACAGTTCAATAAGATTGTTATTTCCCATAACCTGGAAATGAACATTTCTTAGAATTAATAAACAATTAGCCTAACAATGTGTGTTCATTGGACAATGGGTTAATTGATTGAAATGTTAATTTGATTAACTGATGCAAATATTAATAATTAATTATAACTAGTTATGATTAATTATTCATATTTATTTTGAGCTAATTTTCTACAACAGTGTTGCTCACATTCATCAAAGTTTAACTATAAATCAGCTTTTGGTAAAGTTACAATTACAACCCTATCAACCATTTTGGAAAGTTCATTCACTTCACAAGTTTTGGTGTTTATTGATTACTCCAAAAAATAACAAAGTTGTAAACTATGTTGAAAATGTCTAAAATTCTGGTAATGTTGCAAATTGTGAATCAGATATAAAATAAATGTAAAATAAAACAGTTATAATACTATTTAGATTAATCTGTTATTGACAATCAACACGAAAGTTTCTCGAATCTCCCTTTACTGACCATACGTTACATTTTGTTTTATCTAAATGTGCAGAAGTGTTTTTGAATCTTTCTGACATGAATGTTGTTCAGCATCATGAATGAATGAAGAATAAACACCAACCTCTTTGTTCTTCAGTATCTTCAGTGTGTTTCATTCTGCAGGGTTCTGGATCACTCATGTTCTCACTGTCCTCTTTAATAAACTCAGTCTTTGCAGATTTCAGCTCTTCCTGATGCTCTGATGCTCGTCTGATGGGAATATTCCAGCATTTATTGGAGAACTGATGTGGGAGGAGCTTCACTGATGATGTGATTGCAGTGGGAGGAGCTTCATTGATGATGATTTCCAGAATGGGAGGAGCTGATCTGCCAAAATTAAAAATATATCAGTTACTGAGTTTGTTTTTTATAATAATTGACACTTCTAAGCATTTATGCCCGTCTCTTTATTCATCGTAAAGTAACTGATGCTAAAAATAATTATTATTGCTAATCCTAACATTATTCTGCTTCTTCATTAAAGAAATACAGAGAATAATATAAATAATGTAAATCCTTCCAAATATAAATAATGGTAAGAAAAAAAGCAGTTTTAATTATAAACACAGAAATAAATGCCTATATTGTAGTCATCAAATCACCCCTCAGTCTGTTGACAGCAATGAAGTGAGCTTTAAGTGTGAATTTACAGCAGATCTGAAGACATCAGCATAATAAATGAGGTGAAAACAGGAACTATTGACATGAAATAAAGAGTGTTTTCAGCAGTTTCTCTGTTATTATTGATGATCCTCAGACTATCAACACTCATTCAACAAGACATTCAGATCATCTCACTTTATTCTGAGTGTTTGCTGTTAGAAACACATTATTTTAATCAGGATATATGCTAAAAGCCTAAACTGCTCTATTGAAAAACAATACTGTCATTTCTCACAATATGGCATTGATAAAACATTGATAACACAAAAACTAGGTCTGTGTGACTCTGGGGGAAAAAACTATCATGGCAATAATTTGATTATCTGCGATATATTGAAAATAGTTTGAATAGGTGTGGTCAATTTGAACGTTTTGAAATTTGGTGGTCAATAATTTCAAAATGATTTGAATAGCTCTACTTGTAAAGAATTATTCATTCCAGGGCCGGCGCCAGGACACACGGACTGGGGGGGCATTCATAATTCTGGAGGGGGCCGGAGGGTGTGTGTTTATATATATATATATATATATATATATATATATATATATATATATATATATATATATACATATATATATATATATATATATATATTATATAGCTACTATATTAAGGTGACCATTATTTTAGAGCATTATTTTAAATTCCCCCGCAGTGTGTTATTAATGAACCAAACGTAAACTACGGACAGAAAACCAGATGAGCCCAGAATATGAACGCAACACCTTTGATTGTTTTCCTCCTGTAAAAAAAGACAGTGCTATTAAAAGTACCAAACTTAGTAAACACTATATCAAAGCATAATATACAGAAAAATTGGTTTGTGCCGAATTTGATCTTTTAATATCACTTATGCTACATTGAGCGACGTTAAACGTTTTCTTTATAAGTTTTCTATGAGGAAATCGCTCATTAATTTAAACACGTCGCATTCAAATTCTGGGCTCAACTGCCTTTCTCTAGGCTAGGCTACTTTATTATGATGTTTAGTGAGTTTGGTCTGTTAATATCACTTCTTAATAGGCTACATTAAGCCACTTTAAGCGTTTTCTATAACGATATATGGGAGGGAAAGGCTTATTAAACGCGTTGAGATCATTCAGGACTCATCTGATTTTTTTTGTAGGCCTACATAAAATTTAATTAGTACGATGTTTAGCAAGTTTGGTCTGTTAATATCACTGCTACAAGCCAAGTTAAGCTTTTTTTCATGTTAAGCGTTTTAGAATGTCCCGTTGGCGACACGTCATGCAGCCACACTATGTCAGGTATAGGCTATCGCGTTTATTTCGTTTTTCCTTTTTATTTTAAATATTCACAAACTTGTTAACTATATCATGAATTATTGATCTATTACGATTGTCAAATATGTGGAAGTGAATGAGTTTTGTTGTTTATAGTGATCATGTTGATAAAACAGAGGATCAGTCGGATTTACATCACGTAGCCTAAATTCATAAATTTTTCCCGAAATACATTAACGTAAGTGAACTGAGCGAAAAGATGTATCTGATATGAATTTTTAAAAATATAACAAATTATAATCGAAAGGATTATTTCAGCTTCCATATCAGTGTTTGGTGTCTGCATTTAACAAACTATAAATGTCTTTTTTATATAGGCTATAGGCTAGTACTTAATTTAAATGTCTATTTAAATGTCTGAAACTTCAAATAAACATTATGTGGTTGAAAACACTGAATAGTTGTAAAATATGAAAAGCACAGAGTGCGTCCATCTCTGGCTCAGTGCCAGCAGCGCGAAAGCAGGTTTGAATTTAGCAGTGACGCACTGAAATATCCTCCATCACTAGAGATCTTATCTTTCTGTCAATGGAGGCCTCGAGAAGGTCGAAGGTCTAAACGAAGGTCTAAACGAAGGTCTTACTGGTGTGGAACGACATGAGGGTGAGAAATTAATGACAGAATTTTCATTTTGGGTGAACTAACACTTTAAATTGACGTGGTTAAAAAAAACATTGACAGTAGCCTACAAACATTAACCATCTAAAGTAGCAATTAGCATTACATGTGTGAAAAAATGTTGAATAAAAATAAAGTTATAGCTCTTACCTTCTCTGAGAACTCCCGGTGGACTGACGACCGTTACAGCTCAAAATGACGCGCATGCGCAGTACTCCAAAAGCCCGTGAGCGCTGCTAGGGGTTTCCAGTTCAAGTTGAGTCACAGTTATTAATATTGTACATCTAGCAATTTTTATTCATTTATTTTTTATATATTTGATGTGCATTTAAACGCTGTATTACACTGATTAAATCACAAATAAATAAAGCAATTATTTAAACAACAGGCTCGATAAAATACACATTTGTGAGGTAAATTTGACTTTTTTCTGCCATGATCACTCTATATTTTTTTGGGAAGATCTATGGGGAAACTCGTGTTTTTTTTTGTTTTTGTTTTTTTTCTGTTTAAAATTCCTCTAACATTTAATCGAATGTATTTTAATCACAAGGTTTTATTCTACCCACATTTTCATTGTTGACTTTAAGATTGGAAATGTATTTTCTTGCCCCTGAAATACATTTTAAAATATATTTTAAGTATATGACATTGCAACAAAATATACTTTCAGTTTCAAAAGTATATTTTATTGAACTTCACTGTTTACAACACTTATTTATCACATATTTAAAATATATTTTGGCAAGAAAAAATACATTTTCTCCATGGGAATTTTTCATTTTGGGGTGAACTGTAACCTTTAATCAGTTTCACAACTTGACTGAACTATATGTTCTAGACGTGCACATTATTCACAATAGTCTTTTCACGACAGTTAATACCCCTCTAAAGCACCAAGAGGCTATTGTAATTGGCACATATTGGTATATGGGTCATTCTAACTTGAAGTCCAAAGGTGTAAACTGCAGAACCACCAGTGTTTTATTTTTGTTTTTCTTGGTTTTGTGACAATGAACAATCCACTGTCTGTACTTAACCTGTCACTGATGCACCCATAATGGGCAGATAATGGGCAGAGTTAAACACATATTGCATATCAATAGTTCCTGTTTTCACCTCATTAATTATGCTGAAGACTCCGGACACACACACACAAAATGGTCCATCATTTCTTTAGACTCTTATTCCTTGTCTTGGATCACTATATGGAGAAAAATCCTAGAATGTTTTCCGCAAAAAACCTTAATTTCTTTTCACCTGAAGAAAGAAAGACATGAACATCTTGGATGACATGGGGTGAGTAAATTATCAGGAAATTTTCATTCAGAAGTCAGCAAAGCTCATTTAATCGGTGTCAACAAATAAAGAGTATTTATTGGGTACAAATATGTACATATATTTCTGTGTTTATGCTTTCAACTGTTTTTCTGGCCATTATGAATATTTGGAAGAATTTACATTGCATTATTGTCTGTATTTGTAGATATGTTCATATATTGTAATAAAGAGGCAGAATAATGATAGGCTTAGAAATTTAGAATTTACAATAGACATACAGATATAACTGCTTAGCTGTGTCAGTTAGTATAAAAACAAATTCAGTAACTAATATATATTTTTTGGAAATAGATTTTGGAAGATCAGCTCCTCCCACATCACTCACATCATCAGTGAAGCTCCTCCCACAGCAATCACATCATCAGTGAAGCTCCTCCCACATCAGTTCTCCAATAAATGCTGGGATATTCCCATCAGATGAGCATCAGAGCATCAGGAGGAGCTGAAATCTGCAAAGACTGAGTTTATTAAAGAGGACAGTGAGAACATGAGTGATCCAGAACCCTGCAGAATGAAACACACTGAAGATACTGAAGAACAAAGAGGTTGGTGTTTATTCTTCATTCATTCATGATGCTGAACAACATTCATGCTAGAAAGATTCAAGATTTAGATGAATAGACATGCTATTTTTGCTGTTTTTATCAATAAACTGTCAACACCAAACTATCAAGTAAATGAACTTTCCAGAATAGCTGACAGGGTTGTAAGCATAACTAAAGCAAAACCTGATAAAAACCCTGATAAAGTTGTATTTCTCATGAATTATTGAAGTTATTCATAGTTGTCGAGATTATTCGTCTTACAGTAACTTTGGTAACAGGGTTGATGAATGTGATCAAAACTGTACAGTTTGTGTAAAAACCGAGACAATGAATTGAGATTATTTTCTTCTCCTCCCATCATGCTGTAGAAAGAGCCCAGATGATGTCACTTCCTCTGAAATGCTGTTCTTAAAATGAGGAAATTATATCAAAAGTAACAGGGTTGAGTGAAACATGTAGGACACAGATAATGCAAATTAAAATTGTCGATTTAATTTCATTATATATGACAGTATTGTATATTATGAGGTTAATATCACTTTAGATAATTGTGTCATTGATCAATTATATTTAAGAGCTCTCAAACAAGGGGTTTGTTTCTATAATGCTTTAAAAATGATAACTGGAAGGTCAATGTAAAGTTCATGGAAAGTTTCAGGGACGTATAATTAATTTATAAACGGGCGTCAGAGTGATCATATTATTTGATAGCAGTTGTGTACTTTCTTAGATCAGGCTTCACTTTTATGTCCTTTCATTTTGCTCTTTGAAATGTTTTGGTGATTTTTTTCTTTCATTTCATTTCAGACCTGATGGAAGTGAAGGAGGAGAGTGAAGAACTGAGTGAAGTGGAGGAGGAACATCATGTCAAACCTGGAGAAAAACCTTTGAGTCGATCAAAGACTAAAACAACATTTTTAAAGAAAAGAAGAGCAAAGAAATCTACAACCTGCACTCAGTGTGGAAAGAGTTTCACAACCAAACAAAATCTTGAGGTTCACATGAGGATCCACACCGGAGAAAAGCCATTCACATGTGATCAATGTGGAAAGAGTTTCACATACAAACATCATCTTGAGCGTCACATGAGGATTCACACTGGAGAGAAGCCGTTCATATGTGATCAGTGTGGCAAAACATTTTGTATGGCATCAGCCCTTAAGGCACACTTGACAGTTCATACAAAGGATAAGCCATATTCATGTTCTGTGTGTGGAAAGAGTTTTTCACAGCTGCAAAGTTTACATAAACATCAGAAAATACACACTGGTGTGAGAGAGTTCATGTGCTTTGAGTGTGAGAAGACTTTTATTACAGCAAACTGTTTAAAAGTGCACCAGAGAATTCACACTGGAGAAAAACCTCACAAGTGTTCACACTGTGAAAAGAGATTCAGTGTGTCATCACATCTGAGAACTCATGAGAGGATCCACACTGGAGAAAAACCTTACAAGTGTTCACACTGTGACAAGAGATTCAATTGTTCATCACATCTGAAAACACATGAGATGATCCACCGCAGAGAGAAGCCGCACATGTGTGATCAGTGTGGAAAGAGTTTCTCTTGTAAAAGTCACCTGAACCGACACATGAAGAATCATGCAGTGGAGAAACCACATCACCACAGAGATCATGGTACGTAATTCATCTGTATAAGCAACAAAATCTCTTCTGTGGAAGTTAGTCACAGTCAAATCACCCTGTAGCTCAAGACTGGTGGCCAACTGAAGCTAAGTAGTGTTGAGTCTGGTTAGGACTGGATGCAGGGCCGGCACGTGCCTATAGGGCGGCAGCACAGTGAGGGCGGAAAAAAGGAGAAGCATTTAGTTTACAACATACAGCAGCCTGTTGGTTATCGGAGCAATCGTGTAGTGATTATATTCACCAACAGAGGGGGGCTGTGCAGCTACACTGTCACTGCTACATTTGGTTGCACGCCGATAACCAGAACCAGAGCAGAGCGCCATATCATCAATTATCAAAAGAAACATTCTAATCTTTTTCGACTGGGAAGATAGTAACATACTAAATATTCATGTTCAATTAAAGTAATATGGTTATGTGTTTTATAATCGGGCTTCAACATGGTGCGGGAATGTTTTGGACAGTTAAACGTCCCCAGTCACAACCGGGTGTGCCTCATACATCCTGGAAAGTGAAGCTGTGGGCTCTTTGATCGCCCCCTGGTGGCTGAATGCAGTACAGGTCATAAACCCCTCCCTCTCCATGCAAACGAATGGGAAAATAAAGTATGAGTCAAAATTTAGAAAAAAAAAAAAATTACACTTCAAATAAAATTTTCTGAAAGATGGTTTTGGTCATTTAAGGTAGTTGTTATTACACTGATATATATTTAATTGTTCGTTTTTTTGTGATCAGTTTGATTTTACCTAGCAATTTGATGCTATAGAAACAGGGCGTGTTGTCATGATTGACAGATTGAAGATATATAACTAACTATTAATTTTTGATTTCGATTTCACATCGAACAAAAAAGGGTTGCACTTCCCTCGTCAGCTTTCCCACCATCCCTGGATTTCCTGCACCTGTGTGTTGTCATTAGCACTCCCTTTAAGTTGGACTCACTCTGTGTACTCCTTGTCCGTTGTTATTGTTAGTTTAAACGTGTATTGGTTGTATGTCAGCTCCTTGGTTCAGTAAAATACCCTGTTTTGTAGAAGTCCGTGTATTGCCTCATCTCTACTACACCAGCACGATAACAGAACAACGGACCTAACCATTGGACTTCCACAGCTAAAGATGGGTATTCTCCTCGTTCCTGTGCCCTCAAGAAGCCACCAGCAAAAGCTCTCAGCGGAGGATCATCTCAAGGCTCTCAGGCAGGACGGCCGCCTGCTGGAGAAGTATGTGGAGGAGGTTCATATGAAATTGTATTCTCCTCGTCCAGTCCTCTCAGAAATACAGGCGGCCTGGCCAGTTCACCAGCCGACGAATTCCTCCACCTACCGCTCCAGTGGGCATTCCCAAATTGCCCTGTCTGACCCCAAACCCAAGCCATCAAAAAAGAGAGCCACAGTGAGGTCCAGACGGCCCAAGAAGACAGCCGCTGCCTCATCAGAACCTCCGTCTAAGCCTGTTGCTGAGCAACCCAATTCTCCTATGAAGCCTGCCTCTGAGCCTGAGTCACCACTCCCAGCAACACCCATTCCATTCCCTGCCGAGCCTGCTTCACCAGCCCACGAGTCCGCTCCACCAGCCCACGAGTCCGCTCCACCAGCCCATGAGCCCGCTCCACCAGCCCACGAGCCCGCTCCACCAGCCCACGAGCCCACTCCAGCCCACGAACCCACGGCATGCCACAAGCCCTTCCAGCCCCCCCTGAATCTCCCAAAAAAAAATTTTGCCCGCCCACGGCCCCTGACCCGCCACGGAGACTCTTGACCCGCCATGACGGCCCGAACTCCTAGACCCACCCTGGAGACCTCCGCACCCATCTGCACCTCCCCTCACACTTGCGTGGAGGTCTCCAGGGCACCCACCCCCTGCCCCTGCCCCAGTGTTACAGCACGAGGATGTGCCTACTGGGGAGGGGGAGGTAATGTCTCAGTCACGCCTTCCCGGACTCAGTTTCCCAGAATCCTCCCTGCTCCATCACCTGATTGCACATCCCTCGTCAGCTTTCCCACCATCCCTGGATTCCCTGCACCTGTGTGTTGCCTTGCACTCCTTGTCCGTTGTTATTGTTAGTTGAAACGTGTATTGGTTGTATGTCAGCTCCTTGGTTCAGTAAAATACCCTATTTTATAGTATAAGTCCGTGTATTGCCTCATCTCTACTACACCAGCACGATAACAATCTGGCAGTTACTAATTATTTTATGGGTATAAAATAATAATTAGCAGGACAAAACTAATGATATCCTACTATAATTACAGCAATCAATCTCCTGTAACGTTAGTTTAACTTTATTTAAAATGGCAGGACCGTTTCTGACATTTTAGAGTTGTTTCTAGTGGCATATTATATTGAGTTTATCTACTGAATTTGCTGTTTCAAAAATATTATTGCTCTAGAAACAGAATAGCCTATTATTTTATAGGTAGAATTTTAAATTGTGTATAATTTATATAGCCTATTTAAAATACATCAATGATACGATGTAGTCGTCTGGGCAGAAGTTTGATACCATGACTCCGCCTCTGGTTCCACTGACAATTCCTTCTGCGCATGTCCAGGCTCCAAACTGACATTTCAGCGTAACGTCAACGCCCATCGTCGTATGTTTTACATTCAGTTCATTACAATCAAAGGATATACACTAACAAAAAGCGACAGTCAATAGAATGTTAGAATGCAAGTCAGCAGCCCACTAGTTTCTATGGCAACATCAGCTGCTTTGTTAAAAAAAAAGTACATTAAAACTGAAATCCAACCTGAATGATGACAACACAGAATAAAATACTATCACTAGTGAAAAAAAATACCTTTTTACAGTTTATTTTACACACTTTGTGTTTGAGACTTCCACTTTTTTCACAAAACCTTTGCTCTCTAGAAACCCGGTTGGTTTGGGTTAAAATTCTTTAAAAGGCTTATAAACACTGAATTATTACCTGAACACTGAAATTAAATTAAGGACATGCATCAGAAAATTGGGAATGTTGGACAATAAATATATGACTATAACAGCTTGATTTTGCAGTGTTGACCAAAGTCCATTAAAGTAAAAGTGTCCAAAAGTTCATCATGTGTTATAAGATCATTATGTTTGTGGCGTGATCCATTAAAATGTACAATATAGCCTATTTCAATTCAGACCTAAATATTATTACTATTACTCCACTAGGTCTGATCTATTAATAAATGTGTAAAGTTGCATAAAATGGAAATACTCAATAAAGTAGGCTAACTAGATGGATGAATGGTTGGATTCCACAACTGTTAAAATAAAACATATGACAATACAACATTTACTGTAGGAGCCATACAGTTTACTGGTGACTTAATTTAAAAAAAAAAAAACTGTTCTATTGCGCTTCTGATTTGGTAGTGAAATTCACTGATTTTGGGTGCATAAGATGTGAAAGATTCAATGGTCCAGTTAGTATTTTCGGCCCATAATGGCAGCCACACTACCGGAGCGCCATCTAGTGGCTGTTACCCAAAAGTATCAAAGTGTCGCCTCTTGGGATCTAAGCTCTTTGCTACAGTGGAAGGAAGCGGTGTCGCGGCGTCCATCTTTTTTTACAGTCCATGTCTTATAAATTATACAGTACATGTCTTATCACGTGGTGAAGGTACACTCAGATATGAATAAATAAATAATAATACACTTGCAAATAACTTGGTATTTACAATGAGTCTAAAATGCTAAATAATAGTTAAAATAGTTACAAAAGCTATTTACCGGCTAAGTGTGGTGAGGAACACCCTCCTAACCAGGGCTGCTGATCACTTGCAGCACCAGAGCCAAAAACAACTGGACAACGATGGAAGAGAAGTAATGGCACAATGATCACAAAGATCTAACTGAAGCCAACTTCTTCCTGGCCCACAACCTCACATGTTTGAAACAGGAGGTAAACAACCTCAAATTCCAGATCGCAGGATCTCACAAGGAGCTGACACATGCTAAAAGCCGCATAGAGATGGGGGCTCAGTACAGACATAATGTCCCTGGCAGAGTGGAGTCACAGAAGAAAATCCACAGACTTCAAAATGCTCTGATAGCTAAAAAGACAGCCAGAGAGTACCTGAAAAAAGGAAAAGAAACTATTTCACAAAGAGTCGCTATTAAAAACGGCAAATTCTGAACTCTTGGACAAAGATGCCAGAATCAAGGCCCATAAAGGTCACCTGAATGTGTCCAGATCTGGGATTGAAGCTCTGAAACTCACGCAGGAGGCGTGTTGTCGCCCGGAAATACAACATCTTCATTGGTCACGTCAACCCTAAGAGGTGGGACTTTGACCAGAGTAAATGCCAGTGCACAATGCCCCTCCCTCTCTTTTTTTTCTTGCTTCTTGGATGACTGAAGAGACACCCTTTGCTACAGGCCTCTTCAGGCCAAGGCCTGTAGGCTTGCAGGCCTCAGCCTACAACTCAGCCATGTGCTCATCTATGACAGAGAGAAAGAACTTTGTTCCCCACTAAGAGTCAAATTAACAGCTTAAGTTGTTTCATAGTACTTCATCCAGAAGATACTGTCAACAACTTCGGACCAAATCATCAAGATTTCTCCTCAGCCTGCAGATCCGATGCTCCTCAGCCTAAAGGCATCTTGCAAGTATTGTACATTTGAACACTAAACAGCGATTTAGTATTGATTTGTAAAACTTACCTTTGTCAGCAAAGGTGTTTTATTACTGAGGAAACTGATGACTCTTTTCCAGATTGTCTTTGACTTTTTCCTATAGCTCCATTTCCGGTTCAACCCTGTCATTGCTCATTCTTACCTACGTATGTGTTTGTGAGTTAGTTAATAACGATCGTGCACAATACATGTTTGGTTCTGACTCCGTCTGCTAATAAATTGCCTCTTAAGTGATTTAGTTCCTGACTACATGCTCTGAGTAGTACGGTACAATAAGAATGTTGTTTTTCCATAACCTGGAAATTAACATTTCTTAGAATGAATAAACAATCAACACTGAGTGTTCACTGGACTAACAGGTTAATTGATTGCAATATTAATCTTAATGTAGCTAAATCCAGTTAATCTGATTAACTGATTTACATATTCATAATTAATCATAATTAATAATCATAATGAGTTATGAATAATTATTAATATTTCCCCTTTGAGTTAATTTGCTACAATCTGAGCTCTGAACTGAGCAGGAAACTTTCCCAAAACAAACTGATAACATGTTCTTTTCTCTTATTGAGAGGTACCGACAATATTCAAAATCATTTTCTAGTGTTTGAAAAAGAAAATAAATGCTTTAACATACATTGAAGAAGCCATTTGTAATAAAAGTTCTTGTATCGAAGGAAGGAAGAGGACAGGGATCGGCTTTGGGCTGCTGACAGTCTTTATTCTCACCAGAGAAAAATATCAAACACATAAACAAAAAGACGGTGCAACGCACACTCAATAATTCCACATCCAAGGACGGGCTTCACTCCACGAAACGAGCACAGCTCACTCAGTCCGACTGTCAGCAGTCCCTCTCTCTCTCACACGCTCCTGCTTCTCCTGGCGTTTTATCCTGTCTCCACGCCAATTACTGGAACGAGAAACAGGTGTTCGTGATTTACATTCAACCCGTTCAATCACCGCACATCCCCAGACACTCCCTCCTGTTGCAGACCCCGCTAAACCACGCCCCCCTCGCCACATACCCCCACCGCCCGACTCAGGCCGGGGAGCCGTCCGGCCTGCAGCCCCCCCCCCCCCATTTCTGGAGAGGAAGTCGGCCACAGCCATCTGAACACCCGGCCTGTGGATCACCTTGAATTTAAAAGGCTGTAAAGCAAGATACCAACGAGTGATCCGCGCGTTGGTGTCCTTCATGCGGTGGAGCCACTGCAGAGGGGCATGGTCCGAACAGAGGGTGAATTCCCGCCCCAGGAGATAATAGCGGAGGGTGAGGACGGCCCACCTGATGGCTAAACACTCTTTCTCCACGGTGCTGTACTTAGCCTCTCTCTTAGAGAGCTTGCGGCTAATGTACAGCACCGGCCGCTCCTCACCCTCTATCTCCTGGGACAGGACCGCACCCAGCCCTCTGTCCGACGCGTCTGTCTGCAACAAAAAGGGGAGAGAGAAATCAGGGGAATGAAGTAACGGCCCGCCACATAAAGCAGCCTTCACCTGGGTGAAGGCCCGCTGGCACAGCTCCGTCCACTGGACCGTATCTGGTGCATCCTTTTTAGTCAGATCAGTCAACGGGCTGGTGAGGTCCGAATAATTAGGAACAAACCTTCTGTAATATCCCGCCAGCCCGAGGAACTGTCTTACCTCCTTTTTGGTCTTGGGACGCGGACAGGTTGCAACCGCTGCTGTCTTATCAATTTGGGGACGCACCTGTCCATATCCCAAGTGGAAGCCCAGATACCTTACTTCCACGCGCCCAATTGCGCACTTCTTCGGGTTGGCCGTGAGCCCAGCCCCTCTCAGCGATCTCAGGACAGCCCTCAAATGCTGCATATGCCGCTGCCAATCATTACTAAAAATAATAATGTCATCCAGATAGGCAGCCGCATACGCAGCATGGGGCCGTAAGATCTTGTCCATGAGTCGCTGAAAGGTCGCCGGTGCCCCGAACAGCCCGAACGGAAGGGTCACGAATTGGTGTAATCCAAACGGCGTCGTGAAAGCGGTCTTTTCTTTGGATAATGGAGACAAGGGGATCTGCCAATACCCTTTTGTTAAGTCCAGTGTCGAATAAAAGCGAGCTGTACCGAGCCGGTCAAGCAATTCGTCCACACGCGGCATTGGATACGCGTCGAATTTCGACACTGCATTCACCTTGCGATAATCCACACAGAACCGCACTGAGCCGTCTGTTTTGGGGACCAAAACTATCGGGCTCGCCCAGTTACTGCTGGATTCCTCTATTACCCCCATTTCAAGCATTGCCTCTAATTCTGCCTGAACCACTTTTTTTTTGTGTTCAGGTAACCTATACGGCCGGCTGCGAATCACCACGCCCGGCTCTGTCTCGATGTGGTGCTGAATGAGGTCAGTACGGCCCGGTAGGGGAGAGAACACATCGGCAAATTCAGCCTGTAATTTGGAAACATCAGTGAGCTGTGAGGGCGAAAGGTGATCTCCCCCCGGGGCCAGAGCGAGGGATTGTTTTTTTACATTCGCCTCTGGCCCGAGATCATCCTCCCCGCTAATCACCGTCGCCAGCATCACTGATTCCGCCTCACTCCACTTTTTCAGGAGGTTGAGGTGATAAATTTGACGTGCCCCTCTCCTATCGGACCGTATTACTTCATAATCGAGATCACCAACTCGCCGTGTGACCTCAAATGGTCCTTGCCACTTCGCCAGTAATTTTGAGCTTGATGTGGGGAGTAATACGAGCACTTTCTCTCCCGGTGCAAATTTACGCAGATTAGTTCCCCTGTTATACAACCGGCACTGTCTGTCCTGGGCTTGTAACAAATTCTCCATAGATAGCCGCCCCAAAGTGTGGAGTTTTGTTCTCAAGTCCAGCACATACTGAATTTCATTTTTCGATTGAGACGGTCCGTCCTCCCAAGACTCTCTTAGGACATCCAACACCCCGCGGGGGTGGCGCCCAAAGAGAAGCTCGAAGGGGGAAAACCCCGTGGAGGCTTGCGGGACCTCTCGCACAGCGAACAACAGGGGTTCCAACCATTTATCCCAATTTTTGGCGTCTTCTTGAACGAACTTACGAATCATGGATTTAAGCGTGCGATTAAAACGTTCGACCAGCCCGTCCGTTTGTGGGTGAAAGACGCTGGTTCGAATCGATTTAATGCCCAACAATTCGTACAGTTCGCGTAGCGTACGTGACATAAACGCCGTGCCTTGATCAGTGAGGATTTCTTTCGGAATCCCCACTCGGGAGATTAAACTGAAGAGGGCGTCCGCAACACTCTTAGCGGAAATGTTGCGGAGAGCCACTGCTTCTGGATATCGTGTTGCATAATCCACAATGACCAATGCAAAACGATGCCCTCTCGCTGATCGCTCTAATGGCCCGATGAGGTCCATGCCAATTCGTTCGAAGGGGACCTGCATTAATGGAAGGGGGCGCAAAGGCGCTTTTGGAGTGGCCGGAGGATTTACCAGCTGACATTCACGACAAGACGCGCACCACCTGCGCACGTTCTCGTGAATGCCCGGCCAAAAGAATCGGGTCATGAGGCGATTTAGTGTCGCTGTTTGTCCTAAGTGTCCAGCCATTGGGTTAGAGTGAGCCGCATGGAAAAGCATTTCCCTGCGGCTCTTTGGTACTAACAACTGGGTTGTATCTTCTTTTGATTGAGTGTCTTGGGTCACTCGATACAACCTATCTTTAATAATCGCAAAATAGGGATAAGTTAGTGGTCGTCCAGGCTGGAGAGGCTGACCGTCAATCGTACTGACCCTCTCAAACGCATTTTTCAGCGTGTCATCGTGAGACTGCTCCAGGGGAAAATCATCACGGTCCGAGAGAATCAGTCTCCCGATCCCGCTCTGTTCCCCTGAGGCAGTCACCACTGGTCCCCGGTCAGTCTCCCCCGCCTGCACTCGCACTTCCTTTCCCCGCGTACATTTACTCCAAGAGGCACCCGAGCATAAATGTCCCAATTATTTATTAAATGCGGGCCAATTCGTCCCCAAAATTATCGGGTGCCGGAGGTGCGGATTAACTGCCACCTCCACACTATGCTTTTGACCCCTAAATAGAATCCCGACTGACACCAACGGATAACTCGCGATATCCCCGTGCACACACCGTACCTTAACCACGCGGCCTGTATCCAATGCCCCGGATGAAATCAGGCTTTGATGCACGGAGGTTTGGTTACAACCCGAGTCCACCAAAGCCTGATATGTACCCCCCTTGATACTCACTGGTATCTGGTACTGACCAGCTTGACCGGGGGCGACCTGCAGGTCGTCCGGGACCCGGATCAATGTCCCCACCTCCATCACTGGACACCGGTCTATGAAATGATCCGGGTCCCCGCAACGCCAACAGGCCGGCCCAGACCTGCCCGCCGCTCCAGTGGCGGAGAACGGGCCGAATGATTGGCGTGGAGAGAGGGGAGAAGCAGGCGCGGGGTCCAGCCCGGCGGTGGCCAGTCCCGCCCCCCTGGGCGGGCCTCTCGGCGCCACGAACGGCCGATGATCCGTTCCACCCCGCCCCCGGGGCGGAACACGAGGCGGGCCGGGCGGACGGGACCTAGGTAGAGGTACAGGTCTGGAGAGAGAGAGGGGAGGAAGAGAGGGAGAGAGAGAGACAGATGGCAGGGGTTCGCCGACCCCTGGGCACGCCACCAGGTGGTCCTCCGCCAATTGGATGGCCGAATCCAGCGACGTGGGCCGGTGGCACTGGACCCACTCGGCGGTCTTCTTCGGGAGCCGAGTGGTGAACTGTTCCAGCACCACACGATCGATCATCTGCTCCACGTCGCCTCCGTCGGCCATCAGCCATTTGCGGCACGAGTCCCGGAGCTGTTGGGCCAACACGAAGGGCCGGCCCGCCTCCCCCAGCTCCAGAGACCGGAAACGCTGACGATGCTGCTCGGGGGAGCGGCCGACCCACTGTAGGATGGCCCTCTTGAGGTCGTTGAAGACCAGGAGGTTCTGGATGGGCAGCTGCTGTGCTGCCACCTGCGACTCGCCCGAAAGCAGCGGGACGAGCCGCATGGGCCACTGGTCCCGGGGCCAACCTGACACCTCAGCCGACTTCTCAAACAGGTCCAGGAAGGCCTCCGGGTCGTCTTGCGGGCCCATCTTCTGTAGTGGCAGCTGGAAGGATCCAGCAGCTGCCACGCTGGTCTCCGCGGGAACCTCCCGGTCTATCCAGCTCCGGAACCTCTCGCGGTCCTCCTGTTGGCCCTGTACGATCGCCTCGAAGCGGCGCTCCTGATCGTTCCTGAGATCTAGCAGGGCCCGATGTTGTTCTTGATGAAGGGCCGCGAGGGATGAGATGATGTCCGCAAACGGCGTTCCCGCGGCGGAGGTTGCCTGCATGGCGGCGGCTTCCGTCTTCCTTCCCGGGTTTCGGCACCAGTGTAATAAAAGTTCTTGTATCGAAGGAAGGAAGAGGACAGGGATCGGCTTTGGGCTGCTGACAGTCTTTATTCTCACCAGAGAAAAATATCAAACACATAAACAAAAAGACGGTGCAACGCACACTCAATAATTCCACATCCAAGGACGGGCTTCACTCCACGAAACGAGCACAGCTCACTCAGTCCGACTGTCAGCAGTCCCTCTCTCTCTCACACGCTCCTGCTTCTCCTGGCGTTTTATCCTGTCTCCACGCCAATTACTGGAACGAGAAACAGGTGTTCGTGATTTACATTCAACCCGTTCAATCACCGCACATCCCCAGACACTCCCTCCTGTTGCAGACCCCGCTAAACCACGCCCCCCTCGCCACACCATTCAAATAATTTGACAGAATGATAAATGTTGATTTAATAACTTAAAAGATATATATTGAAGTGGCAGTGGATTCCAGAATCCACCCCTTCAGATTGACATAATTTTCATGTTGGGGTGAACTATAACCTTTAATCAATTTCACATCTTGACTGAACTATATGTTCTACAGAAGTGCACATTACCAATTCACAATTGTCTTTTCACGACAGTTAATATCCCTCTAATGCACCAAGAGGCTATTTTGAAGAGGCTATTTATATCAACTTACAAATGAGAATATTAGAATCAATAAAATCAACAGGAGTACAACAGTATGTAAGTGTTGTGTGAAGTCACTGTTTCGTCAGTAAAGTGCTTGTAGCAAGGAATCTTTTTTAATACACAAATAGATGGAGAAAGAGATTAGAAGTCAAAAAAAGAAGATTAAGATAGATAAAAAGTGCTACTAGTACTGGGTCAAGTGTTGACAAAAAAGATACTCAGCTGCTCAGATAGGGCGTGGCAGGTCATTCCACCAGCCAGGAACAGACACAGAGAAGGTCAGTGAGAGTGATTTTGTGCCCCTTTGTGATGGCACCACAAGGTGCTGTTCACTTGCAGAATGCAAGTTTCTGGAGGGCGCATAAGTCTGAAGTAGTGAGTTGAGGTATAGAAATGCAGAGCCAGTGGTTATTCTGTAGGTAAACATCAGAGCCTTGAATTGGATGTGAGCAGCTATTGGCAGCCAATGCAGACTGATGAAGAGAGGTGTGACATGCACTCTTTTCGGTTCATTAAAGACCAGTCTTGCTGCAGCATTCTGGATCAGTTGTAGAGGCTTGACAGTGCATGCTGGAAGGCCAGCCAAGAGAGCATTACAATAGTCCAGTCTGGGTAGAACAAGAGCTTGGACAAGAATTTGTGTGGAATGCTCTGAAAGGAAGGGTCTAATCTTCCTGATGTTGTACAAGGCAAATCTGCAGGACCGGGCCGTTGTAGCAACATGATCTGTGAAGCTTTAAAAATCAACCATCACCACTCCCAGGTTCCTGGATGTCCTGGATGCAGTAATGGTTGACGACCCAAGTTGAATTGAAAGGTTATGATGAAGTGTTGGGTTGGCACCGACCACAAGCAGTTTTTGCAAGGTTGAGTTAAAGGTGGTCCTTCATCCAGGCAGAAATGGCTGTCAGGCAGGCTGCGAAAACTGCAGAACCACCAGTGTTTTATTTTTGTTTTACTTGGTTTAGTGTCTGATTTTGTGTCATAACACACAACACATTTAAAGTTAAAAAAAGGAACAAAATTAAGACTAAGTCTTTTGCATGCTTACCTATGTACCTCCTAAAAACATGTAAGGCTGAGACTCAAATCTCTGTCATTATAAACTGACCCTAAAACTGGAACTTTTAGCATTTCAGAAGATTACATTTGTCAAAGTCAAAGTCAAAGTCTGCTTTATTGTCAATTCTGCCATATATACAGTACATACTCACAGAGAATTGAAATTGCGTAACTCTCAGACCCCTGGTGCATACAGTTAACACTAGACACAAAAAGTAGACATAACAATACAGTTAAATAGTTTAAATAAATATATATAAAAAAAAACAGATCTACATAGGACATTGAAAGAGAATAGGTAAAGTGCAGATATAGTAGTAAACTGTGTAGTGCAATATGGGCTTATTCAGTCTGTTAAAGTGATAAAGAGCTAATAAGGGAAGAGTCTTTAAATCAGTGTCAGAAGAGGTAGTGTAGTGTTCAGACAATGTTGGATGAGGTAATGATCAGTCCAATGCTGCAAAGTGACTGGTGCGGGTCATAGTTTGTAAGGGGTGGTTAGAGTTCAGTGATGCGTGGGGTAAAAGAAGGGAGGGGGGGCAATGTCTGGAGGGAGTTCAGCTTCCTGACAGCCTGATGTATAAAGCTGTCCTTCAGTCTGCTAGTCCTCGCCTGGAGACTCTGCAGTCTCCTCCCTGATGGCAGCAGACTAAAGAAGCTGTATGTCGGGTGGGTGGGATCACCTGCAATGCAGAGTGCTTTTCTGGTGAGACGGGTGCTGTAGATGTCTTGGAGGGAGGGGAGAGAGAAACCAACGATCTTCTCAGCTGCTCTCACTATGCGTTGAAGTGACTTGCGGCAGGACGTGTTGCAGGCGCCATACCACACAGTGATTCAGCTAGTCAGAATGCTCTCGATAGTGCCTCTGTAGAAGGTGCACATGATGGGGGCCGGGGCTCTGGCTCTTCTCAGTTTGCGGAGGAAGTAGAGACGCTGCTGTGCTTTCTTGGCCAGTGCTGCTGTGTTGCAAGTCCAGGAGAGGTCCTCTGTGATGTGCACACAGAGGACCTATCCTGGAGTCTAAGGAATAAGAAATGTATCTGTAAATTTGCTCTAGAGCATTGGTTCCCAACATTTTTTACGCCGAGGCCCACCTCCTCTCTGAACCAACATGGCACGGCCCACCTGCGCATCAATAATTGCGGAATTGCGCATGCCTAATGTAAGACTGCTGTATGTCACTGTAATCGTCTTTACCTTCATTACTATCGTCATCCATCAAAACCTGACCCATATCTGTGTTTCTCTCGGTTTCCAGTTTTATTTTGTAGAAACCATAGAAACACCAAAGACGCTTTAATATATTACACGTTTCGTTATACAAGGGAACAACTATTTGGTTACATTAATAAACTAAGTATTGTTATATACACTATATTGTCAAAAGTTTTGGGATGCCTACCTTTACATGCACATGAACTTTGGTGACATCCCATTCTTAATCTGTAGGATTTAATATGGAGTTGGCCCACCCTTTGCAGCTATAACAGCCCCAACTCTTCTGGGAAGGCTTTCCACAACATTTAGGAGTGTTTTTATTGGATTTTTGACCATTCTTCTAGAAGCACATTTGTGAGGTCAGGCAGTGATGTTGGCGAGAAGGCCTGGTCCAGTAGTCTCCACTCTAATTCATCCCAAAGGTGTTCTATTGGGTTGAGGTCAGGACTCTGTGCAGGCCATTCAAGTTGCTCCACACCAAACTCACTCATTTATGTCTTTATGGACCTTGCTTTGTGCACTGGTGCACAGTCATGTTGGAACAGGAAGGGGCAATCACCAAACTGTTCCCACAAAGTTGGGAGCATGAAATTGTCCAAAGTGTCTTGGTATTAAGAGTTTCTTTCTTCATTAAGAGTTCCTTTCACTGGAACTAAGGGTCAAGCCCAATCCCTGAAAAACAACCCCACACCATAATTCCCCTCCAACAAACTTTACACTTGGCACAATGCAGTCAGGCAAGTACCGTTCTACTGGCAACCGCCAAACCCAAACCCAGAGAAGCGTGATTTACACCACTGCATCCAACACTTGGTGATGTAAGGCTTGGATGCAGCTGCTTGGCCATGGAAACCCATTTCATGAAGCTCTCTACACACTGTTCTTGAGCTAATCTGAAGGACACACAAAGTTTGGAGGTCTGTAGCTATTGACTCTGCACTATTGTTACTTCCTTGAAATACGACCCATAGGAGTGTTTACTAAAGTGGCGCCCCATCGACAACAGGACACTTTCATTTAAATGCATTGTTACCTTTTATCTGCATTCGGGTTTGTAGCAAATTAGCTCAAAATAAATATGAATAATTAATCATAACTAGTTATAATTAATTATTAATATTTTAATCAGTTAATAAAATTAACTTAATGTAATAAAATTAATATTACAATCAATTAACCTGTTGTTCAATGAACACACAGTGTTAATTGTTTATTAATTCTAAGAAATGTTCATTTCCAGGTTATGGGAAATAACAATCTTATTCTACTAAAAGCCTGTAGTCAGGACCGACATGAATAGGGACTCCCGTATATGAGCGCAAAACACAGACAACCTTACGTGTGACATGAACAAGACTTTATTAACTAAACACTTAAACTACTCTAACATTCACACACATACATGCATACAGTTTACCAAGAGAGAGAGGGCTAAAGCAGAGTACAGGAAGCAAGAGGTTACAGCATTGTTGTACATTTCAGCAGATCAACAGCCTTGAGCAAACCATCAGTTTAGTTTTAACAGGCCCTTCTTTCAAAGGGGTAAGGATACTCAATGTATCCGATAATGAGACTAAGTTTGATACTTGCATGTCTCTCCAAGTTGAATTAAAACTGTCCTGATGCAATTTGTGGAGGCTCCCGTTGAATCTTTGCTGATATTGTCTTGATGAAAGAGAACCAGTTGGATTCAGAGGATCTTTGGTGAATGGAAGGTCTAGGCCGAGGCCTGGCACAAGCTTGGGGTTCCTTAGAAGCTTCTAGCTTCTTACAGCATCATCTTGACATCAGCATTTGTCAGTAAAAAAAGAAAAAAAAGGAGGAAGAGCAGGAAGAGAGAGGTTTTATCTTGTGATCCGTGAATATAAGGGGTGAAGACGTCACACCCTCTTAAGGTGTCTGAGCCAAAAAGGAGTTGCCCCCTCGGAGGGAAGTTTTACGAGTCTTTGTTCTGTAGCAAGATATTAGGATAAGACACTGGATTGGATGTTTGAGAGAAGAACCCTCTAGATTCTTATAATACTAATGTGTCACAGAGTTAGTAACATGTAACATAAATTACCAAATAGGAAATGAAAGTTGGAGTCCGTAGATACCAAGCATGCTGCCAATGTGATCTCAGTCAACTATACATTTGCAACTATGGAACATTAATACCAAAATAGTTCAAAAGAGAGAATTAATACATAGAATAAAGCCTATAAAAGGAAAGTCATGAGATGGGAAAATTGGATACATGTTTATACATTTCCCAAGTGGTTATATAGAGAATACATAGGATTAAGAGAGTTTATTTGTCCTTCTCAGGAAGAATGAGTCACTAGTCTCTACAGCATTCTTCTGGATCATAAAAGTACCATATATCTGTAACAGGACACCTAGGTTGGCCTGTGTGCTAGCTACACTTGGGATGCTGGTTGCAGTTTTAGGGGGATGAGTTCAGAGAACTTTGATAGTGAGAGTGAGTTTATGGGTAATTCATTAAATACAATGAATAATTGTGTGGCTGATTGGTCCAGACGCTACAGGTTTCACATAGCTCAACTGGCAGAGCATTGCTATATATAACAATATGCAATCATGTGATCATTTATTTTGTAAAAACTGTGTTTAAAGTTCATAGTAATTGTTCTGAAGCCTTATGGTGAGAATGAACATCAAACTGAAATGTATATATGATACTGGATATCAAGAGAAAAACTGTTAATAATTTAGACAACAGACAACAATCTCATACAATGTCAGTCATGTGTGCAGTGAAATATGATTTATTAGGCATTTAAAAGGTCCTTTTAAAAATTAAAACATGAAAAGCTCGAAAAGCAATCATAATAGGCTACTTCATGGCTTTCAGAGCTAAAAAATATTCCTGATTCAAGCAGAATCAACAGAAAATACAAATGAACAATAACTAATAATTTCCTTCATAAAAGATAACTGAATGACACAAATCCATTAAGAAAATAAACACAAACTCCTGAAGATGAACTTTGGGTGATGTTTGTTTGTCAAATCACTCATTGACACAACCTCTTTGTTCTTCAGGATCGTGATGTTTCATCTGCAGGTTCTGGATCACTGGATCTCTCTTTCCTCTCCTTCCAGATGCTTTCTGGTTGTTCTGACAAAAACAAATTTCAATTTCATTTCCAACAGACATGATGTGAGATGAATAAGAAGTATTTCAAACTCTGCATTAAGACTAATCACACATAAAAACAATAGTGACATTGATCACGTAGCTCAAGATTGTCCAAATCATTCACAACACAAATCATATTTGCATATATTACTTATCAGGTTTTGTTGAAGCCACAGCCACAGCAACATAACACACAAAACAAACTTATATTATCAACAACTAATTGATGAAATCGCTGCAGAAAAAGTGCACAAGCAAAGTTGCAAAAATGCTTCACTTTAAGCTCTTCAAATAAACTCATAAGCATACAATTTAACACGGCTTGCCCTGGACGTCATTCAGATTTATGTGTTGTTTACTCTGATGTGATATTCCTATTGTGAAACTCATATTTAATGGTTATATTCTTATCTGTAAATGTTAGAAAGTCATGTGAGTATTTTGGTCAAATGCTTGTCCTGAGAGTGAGTGAGTCTCTGTTCAACTTTGCAGAACGAGCTCCAGCACCTCCAGCAGACGAAGAGCGATAACTCTAACTAAAACATTGTTAGACATTAAATGTAGGTTTAAATTCTACATGTAACACTTTGTACTAGGGAAATACAGCACCTAAAAGACTCAATTTATAAATTTTCCTCTTGTTTTAGTTCTTCTTGTTTTTTTGTTTTTTTTAGTGCAACTTCGTAATCTACGAAATTAAGTTATTTAAGGATGATTTTGATATATTTCGTGTTGACACATGTCCATTAAAAAAGTGGACTTTGAAGTGTGGTGAACCATTTTTTTTACCGGTTTATTGAAACAAACTGTCCAAAAGAACCAGTTCGTGGAAAAGAACCGAACTCCCCATCACTGATGCTGTTTGGTTAGATGTTTGTTGTTGGTCTGACTAACTTGCAAACAGTGTATTTGAAATGTTACTGAGTCCCCCTTTAAGATGCAGATCAAATTTACATTTAACAACCTAATTTTTATATGGCAAATTTTAAATATTCAACTCATATTTAATGTACTAATGTTATTCTATAGTTTCTTATTGAACTGACCGACAGCTTCAGTGATTATAAAAGCACTCATGCTTTCTGAGTAATTCTTTGCAATTTGAAGAAATTTTTGTTTTTCATGAGTCTCCATGAGTTTTCATACTTAAATTTAAAAAGTGTCAAATGAAGCACCAGTGCCTTCAGCACACACCAGCTATACGTGGAGAGGAGAGACAGAGAGCCAACTAACACAGAAGAGACTTTGTTTCTCAGCACATAAAGATGAACTACTTACTGTGATCTCTGACTGTGGTGATGTGGTTTCTCCACTGCATGGATCTTCATGTGTATCTTCAGGTGACTTTTAAAAGAGAAACTCTTTTCACACTGATCACACGTGTGCGGCTTCTCTCTGCTGTGGATCCTCTCATGTCTTTTCAGATCTGTTAACTGCCTGCATCTCTTGTTACAGTGTGAACACATGTAAGGTTTTTCTCCAGTGTGGATCCTCTCATGTGTTTTCAGATGTGCTGACTGACTGAATCTCTTGTCACAGTGTGAACACTTGTAAGGTTTTTCTTCAGTATGAACCCCCTCATGTGTTTTCAGATTTGCTAACTGATTGAATCTCTTGTCACAGTGTGAACACTTGTAAGGTTTTTCTCCAGTGTGAATTCTCTGGTGCACTTTTAAACTGATTTCATGAGTAAAAGTCTTCCCACACTCAAAGCACATATAAGCTTTTACACCAGTATGTATTTTCTTATGTGTTTGTAAATTTTGCAGCAGTGAAAAACTCTTTCCACACACAGAACATGAATGTGGCTTCTCCTTCGTATGAACTGTCAGGTGTCTCTTCAGCTCTGATGCCCTAAGAAATGTTTTCCCACACTGATCACATGTGAACAACTTCTTTCCAGTGTGAACTCTCATGTGAACATTCAGGTTTGATGGTTGTCTGAAACTCTTCCCGCACTGATCACATGTGAATGGCTTCTCTCCGGTGTGGATTTTCATGTGTCCTTTAAGGTGTTCTGATCGGGTGAAACTCTTCCCACATTGATGGCATACATGTGGCCTCTCTCCGGTGTGAACTCTCATGTGAACATCAAGATGATGTTTGTTTGTGAATCTCTTTTCACACTGATCACACATGAACGGCTTCTCTCCGGTGTGGATCCTCATGTGTCCTTTAAGGTGTGAAGATTGACTGAAACCTTTGCCACACTGATCACACTTGAACGGTTTCTCTCCAGTATGAACTCTCATGTGAGCATCAAGACTTTGTTTGTTTGTGAAATCGTTTCCACATTGACTACATACATATGGCTTCACTCCAGTGTGGATCTTCATGTGTTCCTTAAGATTTCCTTTTTGTGTGAAACTCTTCCCACATTGATCACATGTGAACGGATTCTCTCCAGTATGAACTCTCATGTGAACATCAAGACTTTGTTTGGTTGAGAAACTCTTTCCACACTGAGTGCAGGTTGTAGATTTCTTTGCTCTTCTTTTCTTTAAAAATGTCTTTTTAGTCTTTGAGCGACTCAGAGGTTTTTCTCCAGGTTTGTCATGATGTTCCTCCTCCACTTCACTCAGTTCTTCACTCTCTTCGCTCTCTTCCATCAGGTCTGAAATGAAAGAACAAAAAAGTGAGCCTGATGTAGTAGCAGAAAGTAGACAATAGGTTTGTTCGACTTGATGCAGTGCCCTACAGACCGATCGGCGGCTGAC
Source organism: Megalobrama amblycephala (assembly GCF_018812025.1). Taxonomy (NCBI): domain Eukaryota; kingdom Metazoa; phylum Chordata; class Actinopteri; order Cypriniformes; family Xenocyprididae; genus Megalobrama; species Megalobrama amblycephala. The sequence goes on along the minus strand of NC_063044.1, from coordinate 67,105,310 downwards.
TTGAAGCAGTGCATGCTCGTAAGTAATTTTGTTCGACTTGAGACAGCGCCAACGCCATGTGACTGTGACGTATGGCATCAAAGTACCGCAAGAGCGATTCGAGATCAGCCGCCTGAGTCAGCCAGCGCAGTTTCTCAAGAGGAGCTGCATGAGCACTGATGACGACACAGCTGTTTCATGATTGGCCGGATTCACCGCATGACAACGATCACGTGTGTTTCGTGTTGATTGTCACGGCTTTAGTTCCACTAATGTTCACAAATCTGTTTTTATAACAGTAAAATAAAACTGATAAAATACATAAACTCCACTACATTGGTATTTAAATAATACATGCTTATGTTGAACTTTATTCTTGTACAGACGCTGTAAGCAATACATAAACAGGAAGTGACATCATCTAGGCTCTTTCTACAGCATGATGGGAGGAGAAGAAAATAATCTCAATCCATTGTCTCAGTTTTACACAAACTGTACAGTGTTGATCACATTCATCAACCCTCTTACCAAAATTTAACTATACATCAGCTTTTGCTAAAGTTTTGATTATAACCCTGTCAACCACTGTGGAAAGTTCATTCACTTCATACATTTTGGTGTTTACTGATTACTCCTAAAAATAACAATGTTACAATCTATAGTGAAAATGTCTTAAATTTAGAGGTGGGCGATATATCGTTTAGACGATAATATCCAAATTGTTGTCTGGACGATATGCAAAATTGGGATATCGGATATTTCATAATTTGTCGGATTGTTTGAAAAGAGCTGAAGGAAGTTAAAGAGAAAACAAATAACGCACACTATAACCTTCTAAACAATTATAAGTAGCGATTTTAATAATGTAGGGGTTTGTTTTTGTACAAAATCACGATCGTTCCTCAATTGCACGAGAGTAAGCTGCTACTAATTTGCAATACAACTACGGAGTTCTTACCTGTGTGTTATGACGTTCCTTAGGTTGAAGCAACAATCCAAAAACGTAAAGAGTAAAGCCGATGTACGATTAATAAAATAGCTGCTAGAAAAGGCAAAATATGCGTTGTTTGCGGAAAACTGAAGTCTGAAGTTAAAAAGTTTTTCTTAAAAGTCTGTGGCGTCCTTAAGTGGTGAGCTTCATGATTGCATCATTAGGCTTCTTTTAACTTTTAGAAAAAACTTTTTTTTAGTACAAACTAAAACATTTTTATTAATACAGGGAACTGCCCATAATGCCTCAGTGCCCCTGACTTCTTACGTCATTACAGTGTGCCGTGCGTATGTTACTCATCAGTCACTTGCTATCTAGCTTTGAGCGCAACAACACAAAAATGAGCGAAGAAACCGAAAATACACAGTCATCCTCAAAACCAGTGCCAGAAGAGCTAACAGCGAGACGTGGGTCAACTTCTTTAGCCTGGAGATGGTTTGGTTTTGACAAAAAAGACGAGCAACAAACGTCGCCCATCTGTAGAATTTGTCGCAAGCAGATCGCCGTAAAGCAGAGCGCCACAACCAACCTCTTCCATCATCTCCGTACCACGCACAAAACACAGTTTGAAGAGTATGAAAGGCTTCGTGCTGAACAAAACAGCACTGCTGCTACAAACACGGTACAAAAAAAAAAAACAGACACAACAGACCTTGGCAGAAACATTCACAAAGAAAACACCATATGACAAAAAAAGTGAAAAGTGGAAAACGATTACAAACTCTGTAACAAGTTTTATTGCAAGGTCTATGTTGCCAATTCAATCAGTCGAGAAGGATGGGTTTCAAGAAATGTTACAGACTTTAGATCCCAGATATAATCTGCCTTCAAGGAGATATTTCAGCGAAACAGCTCTACCAAAACTATACGAGTCGACAAACGCTGTCCCATAAATTGCAGAAGGTCACCTATTATGCCACAACCTCCGATCTGTGGTCCAGCAGAACCTCGGAGCCGTACCTATCTCTGACAATACATTTTGTCGATGAAGAATGGCAACTACAGAGCTTTTGCCTTCAGACATCTTACTTCCCAGAGGACCATACCGGTGAACTTATTGCACAAGGTCTAAAAGATGTCCTGTCCTCATGGTCTTTGGACCACTGACAGCGGGGCTAATGTGGTCAGTGCTCTGAGGATCAACAACTGGCAGCGACTTCCATGTTTTGGTCACAGACTTCACATTGCCATTGGTAAGTATTTAAATTTGAAATGGACTATAACCAATTATTGATATTTGAGTTAAATTTTATTGTTTTTGAGATGTATAATTATATTATATTTATATAATATATTTATATAATTATTTTTATATTATATTATATTTATATATTTATAGATTATATTTATAATGTAATGCTAATTGATATTAACGTTATCATTGTGCAGAATACTATAAAATAATATATTTTCAGTCAAATGTTTTTATCCGAAGCCAAATCAGATCACAGAAGGTTATTTAAAACACTCGACTTGCGTTATAAAGTAAGTTTGGAGCAAAAACATGGTTTTAATCTCATAAATTGTCGTGTATTGATGTGTGCTAAGCTAACATTTTACCTAGCCCTCAGATGCATCTGCCACCTAAGTTAGCCGTAATTTTTATATTTAAAAAAAAATAATAGCGATGTTTACTGAAATGTTTCTTTTTTAGTTTTCAGTTGATAGTTTCAACTGTGAAGCGAGCACTTTGACAAAAGAAATTAGGGATTATAACAGTGTGAATTGCAATTATTGCCATATCTTCAAAAACTTTGAAGATATTTATAACTATTTTTTTCATTATGGCAATAATTTATTCTAAATTTACAACAAACTGCAAAGTGTCAGCTTTCAAATGAGATCATACTTGTGCTTTTAGTACCAAGGGTTCATGAACTGTATCTGTTTTAGTTTGGGTATGCCATTTCTGTGGATTTTTCAAAAGTGGGTTTGAAGCTTAGAAGGTTAAAAATATAAAAGAGCAATAAAGACTTTATTGAATAATATTTTATTATTTTAAAAAAGTTAAGTGTTTTTGTTTTTCCCCTCGCAGAGCGGAGCATGCGAGATCCCCGCATTGACAGAGCCTTAGGAGTGTGCAAAAAAGTTGTGGCAGCTTTTTCCAACAGCTGGAAAAAAAAGCTCTGGCAAAAGTACAAGAACAGATGAATCTTCCCCAACATGCACTCATAACAGAGTGCCCCACAAGGTGGGGCTCAAGGCAGCGGATGGTTGAAAGGATTTTGGAGCAGCACAAGGCCATACAACAAGTACTGTCTGAAGACAAAAAACACAGGCACCTGATTCCTACATGGCAAGATGTTGAAGTTTTGGAATCAATCAACAAAGCACTTGGTCCCTTGTTGGAGTTCACAGATGCTCTGTCCGGTGAGCAACAGGTCACAGTTTCTTACGTTACACCTGTACTGTCCTTGTTCAACAACGATGTCCTGGCAGTTCAGTCAGATGATACAGACTTGACCAAAGACATCAAACGATCCATTCTGACATACCTGAACAGCAAATTTGCAGGAGACAACGTGGTGGAGCTGCTAGGAATGGCATCTACACTTGACCCTCGATTCAAACATCGCTACAATAAGGATGAGCAAATCCTGGCCATTGAGAGTGCGCTAAAAGCTGAGCTTATGGCCCTGGGAAATGAGGAGGACAAGCCGGCTGCAACAGAGGCGGCAGCATCTCATTCCACTACAGCAGTACCTGAGGAAGAAGGCACCAGTGCCAGTGAGACACTGCCTGCAAAAAAAGACAAAGAAATCTTTTGGAAGTTATTTAAAAAAAAAAAAACAGCAAGCCAACAGGGTAGAGGAGTCTCTCCAAAGTGCAGTTGAAAAGGAAATGCAGAACTACCTCATGATACCGGAGATAGACAGTGACACAGATCCATTAAGCTGGTGGAAAACTCAAGAGGTAAATTTCCCTAGAATTGAGAAATTAGCCAGGAAGTATCTGTGCATCCCTGCTTCAAGCAGCCCTTCAGAGAGGGCATTCAGCACAGGTGGGAATGTAGTTACATGTCAGAGAGCTTCTCTGAAGCCAGAGGCTGTGGACAGGCTGGTGTTTTTGTCCCACAATATGAAGAAAATGTAAGTCAAAGAAACAGTTGGCTGCTTTAGTTTTTTGTGTGGAAGTTTATAATACTTGAAGTTTAAAAGTAAAAGGTTAAGATTTATATTTATATTATAGACATCTACATTTTGGTCTTTATGTTCATATTATGTTACAGACAGTCCAGTATAACTAAATTTATTACCAGTGTTGATCAAAGTACATCATTTAATACTTGAGTAAAAGTACAACTAGTTCTACTTGCTGTAGAAAATACTTTCATGCTTTTTACTTTGGAACCTTTGGAAAAATGTAGGAGAGTAGAAAGTATTATATTAATCCTTCAAATATAGAGGCATAAAAGTAATCAGTTCTCAACAAAAAAAAATCTCAAGTAAATTTACTTTGCTACTGTTACTGACCACCTCTACAGTACTGCATGTTTACACTTACAGTTTACACTGGTGTTTAGCAAAGAAGTGTTTTGTAATTTCAAAAGCATGTTTGCTTTATTGCACATTTTACCTGCAGAGCAGTGTCTGTGTTATTTATTTTGTTCCTTTTGTCTTTTTTTATCCTCATCTTTTATAGTAATATAATGTGCAAAAATGTTATATTGTGTTGTGTTCTAATGTTTACATTTTGCAAAACACAACTTTTTTTAAAGAGGTAGTCACATTGTTGTTAGTCTATTACTAATAGAGTACTGTTTGCAAAGCACAAAGTTAATTTATTACGTACATATTGTACTGAAAAAGCACTGTTCTTGTATTAAAATAAATATTTAGTACAGTAACTTGGTTCATGTTTAAATCAATAATGTCTCATATCTTTATGTACTAGTAATTCTATACAATAATAGGTCAAATGCAGCAAGTCAAAAGACCAACTGGACCTTCTTTGCCAGTTTGCACACATTTCTTTGAAGGATTGCAAAAATATCGTCTGAATATCGATATCGAGATATTGAAAAAAAATATCAAGATATTAATTTTTATCAATATCTCCCACCCCTACTTAAATTCTGGTAACGTTGCAAATTGTGAACCAGATATAAAACAAATGTAAAATAAAACAATTAAAATAATATTTAGATTAATCTGATGTTGACAATCATTATGAAAGTTTCTTGAACCCCCCATTACTGACCATACGCTAATTTTGTTTATCTAAATCTGCTAAAGTGTTTTTGAATCTTTCTAGCATGAATGTTGTTCAGCATCATGAATGAATGAAGAATAAACACCAACCTCTTTGTTCTTCAGTATCTTCAGTGTGTTTCATTCTGCAGGGTTCTGGATCACTCATGTTCTCACTGTCCTCTTTAATAAACTCAGTCTTTGCAGATTTCAGCTCTTCCTGATGCTCTGATGCTCATCTGAATATTCCAGGGAATATTCAGACGAGAATATTCCAGCATTTACTGGAGAACTGCTGTGGGAGGAGCTTCACTGATGATGTGATTGCAGTGGGAGGAGCTGATCTGCCAAAATCAAACAAATGTTTTATAATAATTGACACTTCTAAGCATTTATCTCTCTATTCATTGTAAAGTAACTGATGCTAATAAATAATTATTATTGCTAATCCTAACATTATTCTGCTTCTTTGTTAAAATACAGATAGATATCAAGAAATACAGAAAAAGAATATAAATAATGTAATTATTCCAAATATATACGTAACAGTAAGAAAAAGTAAACAGTTAAAATTATAAACACAGAAATAAATGCCTATATTGTAGTCATCAAATCCCCTCAGTCTGTTGACAGCAATGAAATGAGCTTTAAGTGTCAATTTACAGCAGATCTGAAGACATCAGCATAATAAATGAGGTGAAAACAGGAACTATTGACATGAAATAAAGAGTGTTTTCAGCAGTTTCTCTGTTAATATTGATGATTCTCAGACTATCAACACTCATTCAACAAGACATTCAGATCATCTCATTTTATTCTGAGTGTTTGCTGTTAGAAACACATTATTTTAATCAGGATATATGCTAAAAGCCTAAACTGCTCTATTGAAAGACAATACTGTCATTTCTCACATTATAGCATAGATAAAACATCGATAACACCAAAACTAGGTCTGCATGACTCTGGGGGAAAAAGCTAACATGGCAATATTTTGATTATTTGCAATATATTGAAAACAGTTTGAATGGTTGTGGTCAATTTTAACGATTTGAAATTGGGTGGTCAACCATTTCAAAACAATTTGAATAAGAATTATTATTTCTAGGATGATTTTGTAGTATCATATCCTCCATCACTAGAGATTGTCATAAAGTTTTTTGGGTTTTTTTTGCCCACAGTAGTCACATGAACTGTTTTAAATATGTCTTTAGTAGATTTCTGAGCGATTTTGAAAGTGTTAATTATCTTTCTGTTAATCAGATTTCATCACAAATATCTAAACGAAGGTCTTACGGGTGTAGAACGACATGAGGTTGAGTAATTAATGACAGAATTAATTACAGTACAAAACACTAAAGCAGCAATTAACGTTACATATGTGAAAAATGATGACAAAAAAATAAAGTTTATAATAATAATAAAGATAAATAAAGTTTCTTACCTTTTCCTCTGAGAACTCCCGGTGGACTGACGACCGTTACAGCTCAAAATGACGCGCATGCGCAGTACTCCAAAAGCCCGTGAGCGCGAGAAGGAGGTCTATGCGGAACAAAAAGGGGCGGTTCCCAACTTTGGGGTGTTGTCACACGGGAATAGGAGGTTTTCAACCTCTTTACCCGATTTGCTCAAATCGAGTTGGAGATTTCTGGAAAAACAGAGCCGTTAAAAATGATCATGCGATGCGATAAAATAGCTTCTGTTCCCTGCAAACGATACCATTAAAAATGTTAACGTTCCACTTAATGGCAGAAACAAAACAAAAGGTAAGCAAGAATCTGTATCACAGTATTTCACAATTGCTAAAACACATTTCTTGAAACCATCACTCATTTTCTCAAAACATTAAACACAAATCCAATCTTCAAACTAATTTCACAAAACTTCTGACTCTTATGGCAAAGTCAAACAAAGCTTTCAGATCATACACACATTAAACAATATATAAACACTACAGATCATTCATTAGACACTACATTAAAAAATGGAAAACACAACATCCAGAACATGAGGTTACAGAAAAAAAGTATATTGTGTAACACAGTAAACACATTTTGCCATTACATAAAATGTATAGAAATCACAAGTAATGTAAATATATAGTATACTGTATGTACTGCAAGTACAGTATTATATTCAATACAGTATTTCACAATTGCTAAAACACTAAACCCCATTCTCTGAACCCAATGCTCAGTGGCCTAAACCCATTTGTCGAATCAGTCACTTTGTAGGCAAAACCTTAAACAAGTTCAGGTAGTTAAGACACTGTTTGCAAATCTCATCCACTCTTTTTGCAAAACTCTAAACACATTCTTACTCACTAAAACACATTTTGCACTGTGTTGCAAAATGGTAAATACATGTGGCAAAAGTTAAACACAACTACAACACAGTTGTCATCCTTTAAACACAATGACTCAAAATTATTCACACTTATTTCTAATGAAGTGATCAAATCAACTGTATAAAATACAGGTCAGTTCAGAGTGCACAGGTGACAAAGGTGCTGAATGATGATACCAACAATAGATGGAAACAATCTGAAAAGTAGAGGAGGAAGAGTATGTGTAAGAGGATGATGAGGAGAAAGAGCAAGGGGTGTGGAGACAAGGCTGTCAAGGCTGGATCCGGCACATGTTTTTCTCTTTGCCTGGCAAGAGACGACATTGCCTGTGATGTGGAAAATGTCCTCAACAATATTCAATAATATTCAACAATATTATTGATCTGACAGTACTGACATTATAGGATGAGAACTGAACGAAGCTAGCCTAGATGATGACATCACTGTTTTCTGCAGAACTGCTTTATAGAGGAAAATAATTACAGTAATTTACATAATAATTGATGGTCTTTACAATGTAAGTGAATCAACACTAAACTGACTTCAGCTGAACAATGACACTATTTTCTTTTAGACCTGTACAGCCAAAATTAACCCTCTTTGCATTACTGATCATCATGTACCTGTTATCACTGTAAAGCTGCTTTGACTATATTATACTACACTATACTATACTATACTATACTATACTAGTATCTGTGTAGTATAAATTGCAATTGAAATAAAGGTGACTTGACTTGATTTAGGCCGGACCCAACATGAAGACGTGATGCTGAAGCAGAATGAATCTCTCACTGACTCTGAACTTTGTTTTTTTTTGTTTTTTTTGTGTACTGTATCATGCTTTTCATTTAGAGTTTTCTTTGACCTTTTAGTCATTTGCATTTAGACTGCTGTATGTTTGCAGTATGTAAGTACTGTATATACAGACATTCAATACTATATAATATTGAATATAATACTGTACTTGCAGTACATACAGTATACTTTAAATTCACATTACTTGTGATTTCTATACATTTTATGTAATGGAAAAATGTGTTTACTGTGTTACAACATACTTTTTTTCTGTAACCTCATGTTCTGGATGTTGTGTTTTCCATTTTTTAATGTAGTGTCTAATGAATGATCTGTATGTGTTTATATTTTGCTTAATGTGTGTATGATCTGAAAGCTTTGTTTGATTTTGCCATAAGAGTCAGAGGTTTTGTGAAATTAGTTTGAAGATTGGATTTGTGTTTAATGTTTTGAGAAAATGAGTGATGGTTTCAAGAAATGTGTTTTAGCAATTGTGAAATACTGTATTATATAGTATTGAATGTCTGTATATATATTGCAAACATACAGCAGTCTAAATGCAAATGACTAAAAGGTCAAAGAAAACTCTAAATGAAAAGCATGATACAGTACACACACACACAAAAACAAAGTTCAGAGTCAGTGAGAGATTCATTCTGCTTCAGCATCACGTCTTCATGTTGGGTCCGGCCTAAATCAAGTCAAGTCACCTTTATTTCAATTGCAATTTATACTACACAGATACTAGTCTAGTCTAGTCTAGTATAGTATAGTATAGTATAGTATAGTATAGTATAGTATAGTATAGTATAGTATAGTATAGTACAGTACAGTATAGTATAGTATAGTACAGTATAGTATAGTATAGTATAGTGTAGTATAATATAGTCAAAGCATCTTTACAGTGATAACAGGTACATGATGATCAGTAATGCAAAGAGGGTTCATTTTGGCTGTACAGGTCTAAAAGAAAATAGTGTCATTGTTCAGCTGAAGTCAGTTTAGTGTTGATCCACTTACATTGTAAAGACCATCAATTATTATGTAAATTACTGTAATTATTTTCCTCTATAAAGCAGTTCTGCAGAAAACAGTGATGTCATCATCTAGGCTAGCTTAGTTCAGTTCTCATCCTATAATGTCAGTACTGTCAGATCAATAATATTGTTGAATATTATTGAATATTGTTGAGGACATTTTCCACATCACAGGCAATGTCATCTCTTGCCAGGCAAAGAGAAAAACCTGTGCCGGATCCAGCCTTGACAGCCTTGTCTCCACACCCCTTGCTCTTTCTCCTCATCATCCTCTTACACATACTCTTCCTCCTCTACTTTTCAGATTGTTTCCATCTATTGTTGGTATCATCATTCAGCACCTTTGTCACCTGTGCACTCTGAACTGACCTGTATTTTATACAGTTGATTTGATCACTTAATTAGACATAAGTGTGAATAATTTTGAGTCATTGTGTTTAAAGGATGACAACTGTGTTGTAGTTGTGTTTAACTTTTGCCACATGTATTTACCATTTTGCAACACAGTGCAAAATGTGTTTTAGTGAGTAAGAATGTGTTTAGAGTTTTGCAAAAAGAGTGGATGAGATTTGCAAACAGTGTCTTAACTACCTGAACTTGTTTAAGGTTTTGCCTACAAAGTGACTGATTCGACAAATGGGTTTAGGCCACTGAGCATTGGGTTCAGAGAATGGGGTTTAGTGTTTTAGCAATTGTGAAATACTGTAAAAAAGTAGTTGTGATCATAAGAAAACAAGAAAAAAATAAAAAATAAAATAATGAATGGCCTTTCAGGCTTCCGTACTTTAAAAAAAAAAACGCCTATCCCGGCTTCCGTACTTTTTTGGTTGAATCGTTATAAACACCTCTCTCACTTAGAAAACACCCCAAAATTGGGAGATGCCCCTCTTTTGTTCCGCAGAGACCTACACTTGGGTGAGCGCTGCTAGGGGTTTCAAATTCAAATTGCGTCACAGTTATTAACATTGTACATCTAGCGATTTTATTTCATTTATTTATTTTATATTTGATGTGCATTTAAATGCTATATTACACTGAAATTAAATCACAAATAAATAAAGCAATTAATTAAACAACAGGCTAGATAAAATACACATTTGTGAGGTAAATTTGACTTTTTCTGCCATGATCACTCTATATTTTTTGGGAAGATCATATGAACAAAAGTGGTCAATGTGGAAAATATGGGGAAACTTATGGTTTTTTTTTTCTGTTTAAGATTCCTCTAACATTTAATGTATTTTTAATCTTATTTTTTATTCCAACCACATTTTCATTGTTGACTGTAAGATTGGAAATGCATTTTCTTTTGTGATAATGAACAATCTGCTCTCTGTACTTAACCTGTCTCTGATGCACCCAAGCCTCATGATGTGATACATCATATTCCACTGTCATATATGCGACGCTAAAGGCTACTTATTCTAAACCATTGTGATAATAAATACGCATATTCAAGGGAAATACCAGTCATCTCTCATAGTGAGAAGAAGCATGTGTGTCCTGTGAAGCAAACGGCACAGATTAGAGGTGTAAGAGACACAACAGTCCTCAATCAGCATAATGACGATTCCCTCGATCTGATTCAGAGCATTAGCATACTGTGATGATGATGAAGGCCATTTATTTAATTCACATGAATACTTTTAAAGTGATAACGGGCAGAGTTAAACCCATATTGCATGTCAATAGTTCCTGTTTTCACCTCATTGATTATGCTGAAGACTTCAGATCTGCTGTAAATTGACACTTCAGGGATTAGTTTGCTTAATAATTCAAAAAGATACTCAGCCCCATATCAGCCACATTCTTTCTTTCTTTCTTTCTTTCTTTCTTTTGTGATGTAGGCAGAAGTACGGATTGAGTGTCTGCTATATATATATATATATACACACACAGAATGGTCGATCATTTCTTTAGACTCTTATTCCTCGTCTGGGATCATTTAGAGCACTTTGAAGCTGCACTAAAACTAACATTTGGACCTTCAACCTCTTGAACCTCAGTGAAGTCCACTATATGGAGAAAAGCCTGGAATGTTTTCACCTGAAGAAAGAAAGACATCTTGGATGACATGGGGTGAGTAAATTATCAGGAAATTTTAATTCACAAGTGAACTAAGCTCATTTAATCGTTGCTGATAAACAGATTGAGAGTATTTATTGGGTACAAATATGTACATATATTTCTATGTTTATGCTTTCAACTGTTTTTCTGGCCATTATTAATATTTGGAAGAATTTACATGGCATTATTGTCTGTATTTGTAGATATGTTCATATATTGTAATGAAGAAGCAGAATAATGATAGGCTTAGAAATTTAGAAACTTAGAAACATCAGTAACTTTACAATAGACATACAGATAGAAATGCTTAGATGTGTCAGTAAGTATAAAATCAAATTCAGTAACTAATATATTTTTTTGATTTTGGAAGATCAGCTCCTCCCACATCACTCACATCATCAGTGAAGCTCCTCCCTCATCACTCACATCATCAGTAAAGCTCCTCCCACAGCAGTTCTCCAATAAATACTGGGATATTCCCATCAGATGAGCATCAGATCATCAGGAAGAGCTGAAATCTGCAAAGACTGAGTTTATTAAAGAGGACAGTGAGAACATGAGTGATCCAGAACCCTGCAGAATGAAACACACTGAAGATACTGAAGAACAAAGAGGTTGGTGCTTATTCTTCATTCATTCATGATGCTGAACAACATTCATGCTAGAAAGATTCAAGATTTAGATGAATAGACATGTTATTTTTATCAATAAACTGTAGACACCAAACTCAAGTAAATGAACTTTCCAGAATATCTGACAGGGCTGTAAGCATAACTAAAGCAAAACCTGATAAAAACCCTGAAAAAGTTGTATTTCTCATGAATTATTGAAGTTATTCATAGTTATATAGATTATTCTTCTAGAGGGTTGATGAATGTGATCAAAACTGTATAGTTTGTGTGAAACTAAGACAATGGATTGAGATTATTTTCTTCTCCTCCCATCATGCTGTAGAAAGAGCCCAGATGATGTCACTTCCTCTGAAATGCTGTTTTTAAAAGGAGGAATTTATATCATAAGTAACATGGTTGAGTGAAACATGTAGGACACAGATAATGCAAATTAAAATTGTCAATTTAATTTAATTATATATGACAGTATTGTATATTATGATGATAATATCGCTTTAGATAATTGTGTCATTCATCAGATTTAAGAGCTCTCACTACAGAAACAAGGGGTTTGTTTCTATAATGCTTTAAAAATGATAACTGGAAGGTCAATGTAAAGTTCATGGAAAGTTTCAGGGACGTATAATTAATTTATAAACGGGCATCAGAGTGATCATATTATTTGATAGCAGTTGTGTACTTTCTTAGATCAGGGTTCACTTTTATGTCCTTTCATTTCATATGTCTCTCTTTGAAATATGATGATTGATTTTTTTCTTTCATTTCAGACCTGATGGAAGTGAAGGAGGAGAGTGAAGAACTGAGTGAAGTGGAGGAGGAACATCATGACAAACCTGAAGAAAAACCTTTGAGTCGCTCAAAGACTAAAAACACACTTTTAAAGAAAAGAAGAACCAAGAAATCTACAACCTGCTCTCAGTGTGGAAAGAGTTTCACAACCAAACATAGTCTTGATGTTCACATGAGGATCCACACTGGAGAGAAGCCGTTCACATGTGATCAATGTGGAAAGAGTTTCTCAACCAAATATAGTCTTGAGACTCACATGAGAGTTCATACTGGAGAGAAGCCGTTCACATGTGATCAGTGTGGAAAGAGTTTCACATACAAACATCATCTTGAGCGTCACATGAGGATCCACACTGGAGAGAGACCGTTCACATGTGATCAGTGTGGGAAAACATTTTGTATGGCATCAGCCCTTAAGTCACACTTGACAGTTCATACGAAGGAGAAGCCACATTCATGTTCTGTGTGTGGAAAGAGTTTTTCATGGCTGCAAAATTTACATAAACATCAGAAAATACACACTGGTGTGAGAGAGTTCATGTGCTTTGAGTGTGAGAAGACTTTTATTACAGGGAGTGATTTAAAAATGCACCAGAGGATTCATACTGGAGAAAAACCTTACAAGTGTTCACACTGTGACAAGAGATTCAGTTGGTCAACAAATCTGAAAGCACATGAGAGGATCCACAGCAGAGAGAAGCCGCACATGTGTGATCAGTGTGGAAAGAGTTTCTCTTTTAAAAGTCACCTGAAGATACACATGAAGATCCATGCAGTGGAGAAACCACATGACCACAGAGATCATGATAAGTAATTCATCTTTATAAGCAACAAAATCTCTTCTGTGGAGGTTAGTCACAGTCAAACCACCCTGTAGCTCAAGACTGGTGGCCAACTGAAGCTAAGTAGTGTTGAGTCTGGTCACAACCGGGTGTGCCTCATACGTCCTGAAAAGTGAAGCTGCGGGCTCTTTGATTGCCCCCTGGTGATCATCAAATCATTTTTACACTTTATTTTACACACTTTGTGTTTAAATCTTCCACTTTTTCCACAAAAACTTTGCTCTCTAGAAACCCAGTCAGTTTGGGTTAAAATTCTTTAAAAGATCTAGTATTAGCATTATAAACACTGAATTAATACAAAATATGAAATTAAATTAAGGACATGCATCAGAAAAATTGGGAATGTTTGACAATAAATATATGAATATAACAGCTTGAATTTGCAGTGTTGTCTAATGTCCATTAAAGCATTCCACAACTGGTAAAATAAAACATATATAAGACAATACAACATTTACTGTGGGAGCCGTACAATTTACTGGTGACTTAATTTAAAAAACTGTTCTACTGTGCTTCTGATTTGGCAGTGAAATTCGACGATTTTGGGAGCGTAAGATGTGAAGGATTCAATGCTCCAGTTAGTATTTTCACCCCATAATGGCCACCATGCTACCGGAGCGCCATCTAGTGGCTGTTACCCAAAAAATATCAAAGTGTCGCCTCCTGGGATCTAAGCTCTTTCGTTCAACTTGTGACACTGTCACATAAGACGCATGTTTTATCTGCTCAATATATATATCATGATGGTTTTATGTATATTTGAGTTTTAATTGGGTTACATGTTGTCTTAGCCATTTTATTCCTCTTAACTATTTAATGTGTGTATGTCTTTAAATGAGTCTGGGTCTGCCTGTCATGTGACTGATCACATGACAGGAATAAGGAAGTAAGCCAGTATAAAGGAGGCAGCATGCCAAACAATCAGTCCCTTCATTTATAAACGTGATCACATATCAGCTGGACTGTGGAGTTGCACTTTATGGAACTACAGCTGATCACATATCAGCTGGACTGTGGAGTTGCACTTTATGGACTTGCCTTTCCAGCAATTCATATCACCTTCTCTTGGATTAACACTTCCGTGGACTTTGTATATACACCGGTGGACACTTTCACATTGGGACTTTATCAGCACTCTACTAGGACTCTTAAGGACTGTTTTAGGGTATGGTGAAAATGGACTCCCTGCTTTTAAACGGCCTAAGTTTTTCTAGTTTTATTGTGTTGTTTTAAGTTCCTTGTGAATATTGTAAATACACTTTATTTATTCATTTGTTGTCTGTCTCATCTTTTTAAACACTCTAAAAGCTCACACAGTATAATCTGACCCCAATTTCAATCAATGTAAAATCGACCGATAGGGCCGATCGTTACAAACTTCCAAAGTTCAAGTTTTGGTGAATGCAATGGAAGGAAGCGCCGTTGCATCGTCCATCTTTTTTTTACAGTCTATGGTCACAACACAGCAATTTCCACACGTCTTATCACGTGGTGAAGGTACACTCAGATATGAATAAATAAATAATAATACACTTGCAACTTACTTAGTATTTAAAATGCAAAATAATAGTTAAAAATAGTTACAAATTTAAAAAGTTGTAATTTCTGTACAGTAGGCTAGCCTATAAACAGCTCATAAAAATGAAAATATTAAATTCAATAATAAATGTTACAAACTAAATGTTTTTTTTAATTTTAGTTAGGCCTGGTATAGTGTAATAGCCTAAAAACACAATAAAAATCCTGATAATAAATTTAAATCAAAATAATTATTAATGTAATGATAACAATTAAAAAACATTAAAAGCTGTATTGTCCCTATTTTTATTAGGATAGTAGATACCAATAAGATTTCGGTGATATTTTTAACAGTCAATAGGAAATGTCCCCGGTTTCCATTTCAATTTGGTCAACTTAGACGCTTTAATAACAAATGGTTTATCAGGAGTGTTTATACTGGGCTGTGTAGGTTTTGAGGCGATACGTGAACTAAAACTATATTAGAAGGAAATAGGCTACTGCTGGAAGAGGTGTTAGTGGGGACAGCAGGGGGCGCTGCTCACCCTGTGCCCTGTGTGGGTCCTAACGCTTCAGTATGACGTGGACACTACACTGATGCTTCAGATGAGACGTTTTACAAATAAAGATATGTAAGTTATGCAAGGGGAAAAACACATCTCAAGCTGAGTAAACAACACAGTTATCTGTACGTCCAGGGCAAATTGTAAAATGTAATGTTAAAATGTAATCTGAAATATAAATGATTCACAGGTTTGTATGATGTCCGCTGGAAATTAAACTTGTTTGTTTTTATCAGAACTACCAGAAATCATCTGGAGGAGAGGACAGAGAGATCCAGTGATCCAGAACCTGCGGATGAAACATCACGATCCTGAAGAACAAAGAGGTTTGTCTTTATTCTTCATTCATTCATCATGCTAAACAACATGCTGATGCTCACCAGATTTACTTAGTTTCATCACCACAATAGTGATTTATAACACAAATCATCTTCATGACATTAAAATAAATCATAATCGAGACACAGCAGTTGTCGACCAGATTTGATGGATTGAAATGACTATTGAACTCATCATGATCTTGACTTTGAGCTTCACTTTTCATTTCACAGTTGTCACTCATTTGAAATCTCACATGATTTATTGTTTCTTTTAGACCTGATGGACGTGAACAAGAAAGGAACAACAGAAGCCAAAACGTCTACAAAGCAAAATCCCCAGAGATAAATCAGCTCTGCTCAGATTACATATGGTCCATTTCTATATAGTGTTAAAGTAACACTGAAGCAGAGTGAAAGTTAATGAGATAATTAAGTGATTAAGCTACGATTGAGCATTAGTGATGAACACCTGCTGTTAACAAGCAGAATCACTGAAGAGAAACACAATAACTACAAAGAACTTACAGCCACAGCCTTAGATGAAATAAAATACATCTAAGACTTATACATTGTGATTTGCAGTGTCACCTTTTGAAGAAGAATATGAAACGTTACTGCATATCTCCATAGAGATCCATTCAAGAGCGTCATTGTGTCGTACATTTGCATCACTTAATCACGCCCTTTACTGGTGACAAAACATAAGATCTCTCATCATGAAGCTTTTATTCAGGATTACAGTGAATGACTAAAACATTGTTACTCACAAGTGTGTTGAGACATTGGCTGTTGTCCTCACTGCCTGCTCTGACAAAAATAAAGTTCATCCACACTCTCTTATGTGTTAGGATCACAAAGAAGGCCTGTTTACCCACATTTTTTAGCAAAATCCTTTGTCTGCATCTGTCTCTCTCTCTAGTATTTTCCAGTGGTGAGCAGTGACTTTTTTTAACCGGGTATGTTGCCACTGGTTGTTTTGCAACTCCGTCGGTTGAAGAGACCGCACTAATGCAATATTTATCCCCTGGAACACGATTTGTACTGGGATACCCCACAGAACACGATTAAGCAAATTTTAGACTAGTTTTGAGAAGCAATTGGGTGGATTTTGTGGTTAAAAACCTGGCAATCCTGTTTGTATCGTTCTTTTGCGCATGCAGGTCAGTGATCTGTGATCTGTTCACACTGGAAATCAGATATTGGCCACATTTAAAACAACAATGTGAACAGCTATACAAACAAATCAGATCTAAGCAAAAATCGGAATTGAGCATTAAGGCTAGCATGTGAATGTAGCCGAAATCAGGGACAACAAATGAGAAACACCATTGCCTTAACCTTACAGACATAGAAAAGTGGAACAAAGAACGACAGACAGTTTGAGCAGGAACATTTGTGCAAGGCAGGAGACACTGTGTGTATAAAATAAATAAAAACAATAATAACAAACCATTTAAAGATCACGAAAAAAGATAAAATAGTAAAAAATAACTGACCAGCACACAGTTATTTAATTAATTAGTTAATTTGGTCTAAAGGGTCTTTGGTTAAAGGTGACTAAAATGTTACTTCCTCATTATGTTGCAAGTACTGGTTTTGTGAAGCTTAAAAAAAAATTATAACAATCAACAGTCAGAGAGGAGTCATAAGGGCAGAGACATGAATAGTCTCAAAAAGCAGAACGAATTACATATTGACAAACACACAGCATGGAAAAGACAGGCAAAATGTGAAAATAGGCAGAGCTGTCAGCTTAAAGTGTAACAGACTGTTGGAGAAACTGTAATATGTGGATGTTTTGGAGAGTGTATATGATGGGCCTGTCCAGCTAAATATAAAACTAGGGATCTCAAGGAAAAGCCTCAAGAGCAGTGGTCACGAATCTTTTTTTAAGCCCAAGTTCCTTGACTTTTTTGAAAGACAAGATCTACCTATTGAAGAATTGATAGAAAAAAAACAGCCCATTGTATTTAGTATTGTTACAGATGAGGCTCCCTCTCTGCCTCCACCGGATCATCAGAGAGAGCTCTCAACCGAATATTGACATCACACACACACTACCATCGCGAAGTCTTGATTTGCTACGGTGGTCATTACCGAGCATTTCTTTGTGGATTGTTATACTGTGCTTGATCTTGTTTCCTGTATTCTGATTCATTGCTGCCTGCCCCGACTATTGCCTGTTCTTTGGATTGTGATTGTACTCTGCCTGCCCTGACCCTTTGCCTGTTTCCTGGACTGTGTATGTTTGCCGCCTGCCTCGACCTAAGCCTGCCCCTGTTTACGATTCAGTTTTGTCTCCACTATTGCCATGGCTGTGTTACAACCCTGTACTGTTCGACTCTGGTTATAATAAAGCTGGTTGCAGATATTATTATTATTATGTTTATAACAAGCAAACTGGCCTTAAACAAAAATATCTTGTATGGGCATGTACCCGTGGGTGGGGAACATGTGGGTGGGACCCCTGACCCGCCATAGCCTTATTCCTGCTGCAGCAACAACACTTGTAACAATAATAGGAGCAGTAATAGGTGTGAATGCAATGCGGGAACAAAAGGTATTACACCTTTAGTTATAACATTGCTTGAAATGATGGACGAGGCAGAGCCTCAGGATCCCAGATCAAAGGTGGCGGCCAAGGTCTTGCTATAAACCCAAATGAACTGGACAGTGTAAAAATTGTGAGAGTTGGGAGAGGCCGTACCTTTATTTGTCCTCACACGGACAGGTATCCAAAGGATATATCAAAAGAGAGAGCGCATAGGAGCATGCCAGCATGAACTGATGCATCGCTATTACTGCAAAAAAATGAAATTAGACCTAAAATGAAATGTTAAGGGATATAGTGATAAGAAGATGTGTTGAAGGCAAAAAGGAAACATTTTGGATCAAAATGAAAGATTGATAAATGTTATTGATTGAACCAGAAAATAGCAAGAAGGCAGTGTTTTGGATATTGATACTGATATTGCTATTTACCTGTTTCAAATTTGTTATTTGCTTGCTTTTAAGGTAAGGACATAAATGCTTGAATGCTTATGAAATAAACTGCAATACTTCTTTTGTTTGTTATAAGATAAGATGACTATGCAACAGTTGTGAAAGTTAGGTTTTTGAGTTTGATGTAACCAACCACAAAGGTTAACAATAAGGATGAAGAGAGCATGTTGCAACCTCAAGCGGAGGTGAGTCAGATGAAGACTTCAGTGAAGAAGAGTAGGAGTGCTAGAAGAAGTCAACAACAGAGGAATCATGAGATACAGAGCCATTACAACAGGAAGATTGGATCATACAAGGCATTGATCAATTGATGAGTAGTATAAAAAGTCTGAGTAAAAGACTTCACTTATAACTACAAACTGAGCCTCAATAAAGAACAACCACAAGGAAGTCTTCTACGTCATTCCTGAAGAACTTCAACCTGCAGACGGGTGAGTACTTTATGGTTTACGCTAGATTTGACTAACCCTACCTGAAATAATCCTAGAGTTAAAAGGTCTACTATAAAAGCAATTATTATTATTTTTATTATATTAAACAAAACATTGGTATTCCTTTTTAATACATTTTAAAAATCTAAATCCAGTCTTAACCTGCCTACAAAATCCACCAGATTACTGATACTACTACTATTACTACTACTTCTTATATGCAGAAGGTATACATACTGTTAAATGGCAAACAGTGTTAAATACCAACACTGTGTACAAATAAAATCCCACAGTATCAATATAGAAATTAGTCTCTGAGTATATCCATATGAGATATGAGTGTGTGTGATTAAGCAAACATTTCTTCACTTTAATACGTTACAGCAAAACTAATCCTGAATGTACATCAGATGACATGTTGAAATACAGAACTTACAATCATGTACAGTGGTTATAAAGAGTCTACACAGCCCTGTTTTGCGATGTTAAAAAAAGAAGGAAAGATACATAAAATCAGAACTTTAATGTGAGATCACAACCAATGCAATGCCACTGAAAACATTAACTTCATAATTAACTAATCATCAAGCTCATATGTAATAGTATACTGCTGTATTCACCTGAAGTGACTCTGATTAACCCTAAGAGTTTTTGTTTGCACGCTACTACTAGAGCCACGGGATCTTATTTGTTTTAGCTATCACAAAGTCCAAGGCATTAGTGACAACTGCCATCAACAAGCAGAGAAAGTATAACATGTGAAAATGTCAAGAATTCATTTTCTCTGATGGGAAGACAAAGAGAAAACTGGTCAGGAAGGCAACATTAAAAGAGCTGCAGCTCTTTCTGGCAAGCGCTGGTTGATCCTACATGTCACGACTATCCCATTTGCCTGATTTCTAGTTCCTTGTTTGTTCCCATGGTTTTTGATTAGTTCTACACTTGTTCTCAGTTCAGTTAATGATCTCCCTCGTGTATTTAAGCTCTTTGTTCTCCCCAGTTCTTTGTCTTGTGACATAACAAAATATTGTATGTTTGGTTTGTGTTTGACCTTCCTTGTTCCTGTACTCTCCTGACTTCTTAAAGGGTTAGTTCACCCAAAAATGAAAATTCAGTCATTAATTAATTACTCACCCTTAGTCGTTCCAAACTCATAAGACCTTCATTCATCTTCAGAACACAAATAAAGATATTTTTCATAAAATCCAATGGCTCGGTGAGGCCTGCATCGCCAGCAATAACACTCCCTCATTCAATGCCCAGAAAGCTACTAAAAAACAGTTCATGTGACTGAAGTGGTGCAACCTTAATGTTATAAAGTGACGAGAATACTTTTTGTGCTCCTAAAAAAAAATAGCAACATTATTCCACAATATCTAGTGATGGGAAATTTCAAAATTATGCTTCATGAAGCTTCGAAGCTCAGTGGTTCAGAGCGCCAAAATCACATGATTTCAGTAAACGAGGCTTCGATATGTCATAAGTGTTTTGAAACTTCAATAGTTCAATTGACTTTGGTAGTTTGGCAGCTCCGAACCACTGAATCGAAACAAATGATTCGTAAAGCTTCAAAGCTTCATGAAGCAGTGTTTTGAAATTGCCCATCATGCGCCTGGTAACATTATGTAAAATAATAGGAATGTTTAGGTTATATTTCGTCTAGTTTTGGCAAGCTTATGACACTGCTTACAGAAAAAACTGCATTATCAATGTAGCTTACAAATGTTTGTGAATATCTGCTCGGGTGTAAACGTTTATAATACAGTCTAAACAGTATTTTTTATATATATTTCACCTAGTTTTGGATAGTTTCTGACAGTGTTTATGGTACCTAAAATACTGACTTATCAATGTAGGTTGTGTTTGCAAATATCTGCTCAGGTGTAAATGTTTGGAATGTGCTATAAATATGTTAATTCGATGGAGTTCACAAATGTCTCAAAATTTGCTAAATCAGAAGGGTAAATCTGTACTCTCTTTAAACTGACTTTTGAATAAGGAAAGATTAAAATGGGAAAAAAAGATTGGAGCTCTGGAGTCAGATATGCTGAGAGATCAACTGGTAGAAAAGAGCGTAGAAGACAAATGACTGTGTGACAAACTGACAAGAGGAAGGATTAACTTTGGATAAACCATTAAAGTTTGCACAAAACTTTGAGGCAGCACAAACAGAGTCAAAGAGGCTGTCGGAGCAGTCAAGCAGTTTGATAAGACTGTCAAGTACATTTCAATAAACAGCACTCGCACGCAGCGAACGCATGCTAAAGGACTGAGAGTAAACAGATGAATCACGTACAGACAATGATAAGAAATGACACAGATGCGTGTTGGCCATGCACTATTCAAGTGAATGTGGAGCAAAAACAGTAAAATGCCTGTATTGTAAAAAAAAATCTGACACTTAAGTGCAAGGCCAAAGAATCAAAATGAAAGGCAGTTGAAATAATTCATCAGTGAGCAACTGTACAACACTTTGCAGAGAAAGGCATCACTCTGTGCCAAAAAAAGATGTTTTGCATATGTACAAAATGCTCTCTTGAAATGCATTGATGCTTGTTTAAAATACAAAGACAAAACTATAAAACACAATATCATGTGATTAAAGGAAGAACCACAGCTGGGGAGTGCATGTTTTAAGCTGGGAGTTTAACAGGTGTCATGTGAACAAAGTGGAAAATTCCCCAGACAGGTTCAGAAAACTCTGTTTAAATGACTGAGAAAAATTTCTGGATATTTTCACAGAGTAAATATCACCTGTAGCACAATGACTAAGCAGTTTCATATCACATGATTGAAGCTGTCAATCAAGAACTCAATAAGATGATTGAAGAAGGAATTATTGAGGAGGTCAATGAAGGAGCAGAATGAATCCCCAACGTCTTACTGATACCAAAGAAAGACAGAGCAGAGATGAGACTGAGTGGTGATTTAAGAGAGGTCAATAAAGCAGTCATTCCTAAAAGACATCCACTTCCTACAGTTGATAGCATTCTTCAAGTGATGCAAGGTGCAGAAGTATTTGCTAAATTGGATGCCAGGAAAGGATTTTTGCAGGTTGATTTAGCAGGTTTCCCCAGGTAACAATCATGTTCAGGGGGGTAAAATCTGTGTTTTTGGTGGGGTTCTCCTGGTAAAATTTGCATTCCAGGGTCTAAATTGTGGTCGCTTCAACCCACGGACAAGAAAAACAACCCGCGGCAACAGTGTTAAAGTAGCCTGATTCTGCAGGAAAACCGCAGACTTGGCAATGCTGCTGACAACCTTCACCACGTATAGAGGGTGCTACCATTTCCGAAAAGTTCCTTTTGGCTTATCTAGTGCATCAGAGGCTGATCAAAAAGCCATGGACTCAATATTTTGTGGATTAGCTGGTGTAGTTTGGTACATGGATGACACAAAAGTGTATACTGACACTGACAGTAAGCTGGAGGAAAGATTGAAAGAAGTGTTTGAAAGATTCAAATAAAGAGAACTTAAACTGAACAAAGATAAGTGTTCCTCTAGACTAAAACAAGTAGAGGTTCTGGGTCATTCAGTAACATCTGAAGGAATTAAATCTGATCCCAGGAAAGTGGAGGCTGTGTGTGGAGCACTCAGGCCACAAAATGTACATCAGTTGAGATCTTTTTTGGGTACATGTGGATATCTAATCAAATTTATTCCTAACTTTGCAAACATCTCAGAACCACTCAGACGACCAACAAGGAAGAATGTTCAGTGGGAATGGAGAACTTAGACTGAACAGTCATTCAACAGCATGAAAGAAGCTCTAACAAGCGAACCTTGTCTTGCCTATTTTCAACTTAATGCACAAACATATGTGATGAGCGATGCTATAGAAGTGGCTGAAAAGTGGTCACGCTTAGGTATAGGGGTGAGTTAGGGGCTCAAAGATATCTATATAAAAGTAAAATATATTTACATAAAAAACTATTTATAATTTAAATATTATAAGGGATTTGTACAGATTTTTATTTCCTGTAAACTGAAAGGTATACCAGAAACTTTGCATATGGCAAAGCTTCTGTAAATGGCAAGAAGATCTGTAAATGATATGAAACACATTTACGTGCAATGAATAGCGTAGACCTTAGGTGAATGTGAATGATTTACTGCATTCATTTATTCAAGGTGACTCTGATATATTCAAGGTAATGTTGATTCCAGCAACTGCTCATGTTCGCTTACTCACATGCTGTTTACATAATCCTATCACATTTGTAAAAATGCATGTTCATAGAGTCACAGAAATGATATAGTTCCAGCTTTAAAAATAATTGTTTTGATTGTGTGTATATATATATATATATATATATATATATATATATATATATATATATATATATATATATATATACACACAATCAAAACAGTTATTTTTAAAGAAATTATTTTTCATTTTGAATTTGATAGAACATTTTCATTGGAAATTATATTATCCACATAATACTGACTGAAAAAAAAAAAAAAAAATAGATCAACATGAATCTCAGAATTCATATGGTTTTTCTTCAACTCCAGAAGTTTGTGTAAAACCTAATGATCATGTTCTCCAGCATGATTTGAGATGATCCAAAGAGCATCTTATGAAGAGTGTGAGAAATGTAAATACCATGTACATAAAACATGTACACTGATGCAATTGCAAAATTACACTACTGAATAGATGAATAATATCCATTCATATATTTTGCATACATACCAAGAACACACATAAAACAATAATGGTTTTATAACAGAGGAGGGTCAAATACAAACTATATAAAAACATTGTTTGTACAGGAAGTGAGAACATGAGCAGGTGTTGGATAAACAAACTCTCCTCCACCGTATAAAAAGAAACCAGGGCTCCACAACGCAATCCAGACATTGATCTACTGGACAGGTTTGTGTCACAAAAATACATTATTGAACCATGTAAACGTTGTAATAAATATTTATGTATAATTCTGTTTTTAATTCTATGCAGAGTTCCAGTGTTCTTTGAGAAACGATGGCGGTCTGGACTGTCTATTTGTCTCTCTGTCTTCTTGTAGCTTTGAGTGCTTCAGGTATGATTATTATTCCACATTTTACATCATAACTGTTATTTTAACATGAATTGAAGCACACCTGCAACATTGTAATGACTAATCAGAAGCCAGAATGGATTGATCTAATACACTATGTCCATTAAAGTAAACCTGAGTTTGTCACTATTATAATATTAAGACTATAATACAACAGCAATTATATCCTTTTATACATAGAAACAGGTCTTTATGGTTCTCAAAAATGTTTGGCTGATAGCTGTGCAATATTTTAATGATAACAGCACTCCTACCTTTTGTATCACTATTCATATCACTCCGCTTGAAGTGACTGTCATGATGGCTGAGCAAATCCACCATATCCTTTTTTTTAAATTCTATGAGGAAAGAATGTAGTTGTTTAGACCTGAAATATGTTACTCATATTTAATCATTGTGCCTATTTTACAATTTGTTTTGACGTTTTTGAAGATGCGAGCTCCAGGTCGTCAGCGGCCGTTCAGTGCTCGTGTACCCGCCGAGAACAGCTTCATCTCGGCCACTGCTTCGGAGATTTGTTGCTGGCTCTTTTAGTGGTTAATGATGAGATATAATTAATTTTTGGTACATAAAATGGGCAGTTTGGTCTTATTCATCTATTACTTGTTCCAGAGCAAAACTAATTGGGCTATGTTAAATTTAATAATATAATATTAATTATTAAACCAGCTGTATTCCTGTTATCGTAACTCTTCAAGCAATTGCACTATCATAATAATTCAAATTGCTTCTGACAGTAAACAACATGTACTTTTCGGAAGCCTTTTAGTACTCGGAAAGACCCATTCATTCCTTATCGGGTGTTATCATCGCTTACATCACCGGATTCCTGCTGGAAGACAAAGTGGTTTGCAGTGAGCAGTCTGATAATGAGTTCAGGTGGTTCAAGGCATCAAAAAGGAAGGTTGCACCATCCGGTTTATGATTTTGTCGTTCTTCAGCATGTCTAGCTCCATCTGGTGGATCATCCAATAGCACTCATGTGGTTCCTCGCAGATGGGATGAAATGTGGCCATGAGGCCACTGATGCGAATTCGCAATATTTCCATCTCGCAGCGTCGGCAGTGGCAGCTATCAAGACCATCAGCATCCTGACGGTGGATCAAGTGGATGGAGATGTTCTCAGCAGCATCTGCTTTGTGGGCATCGACAGCATGGATGCAGTCCGTGGGTTCGTCCTGGTGTAACTGTCAGGCCAGTAAGAGTTGTGCGTGTAAACCTCACTCCTGATAGAGTGCCTGCTTCCCATGCCGGAGACCATGGTTCAAGTCCTACACACAGTGGGTTGAGTACGACCGGTTACACCGAGATATTGTCCACCTCATTCCTCCTGGTGGGCTTCGTGTCCCTGTTCCACACCAGGACCATCATGAAGCACGACAGCACCAAGACGGATAAGCTGGAGAACTGATGGTGTGCATGGGCATCTTCAGTGTCCTCTACACAGTTTTGGCCACCATCATGATCGCGTGTTATTACTTCTACGAACAGGCCGTTGGGGATCAGTGGGAACAGAAGTGGAGCATGGTGCCATGTCCCACACACAACCCGCAGGTGAACTCGTACTTCAAGGTGTTCATGATCAAGTACGTGATGACCCTGATCGTGGGCATCACATCTAGATTCTGGATATGGTTATGAAAGATGCTTAACTCATGGAGTAAGTTTTACACAAGACTGGCAAACAGCAAACAACCAACTGCTTTTTATTATTCACTTTTTCTGATGAAAAACAAAAACAAAAAAAAACAGCAGCCGCCTCATCAAGGACAGTGAGAAATGTGAGTCTTTGATCAACCACTAATGTGTATCTTGATCCACAGGTCAAAACGTTGTTCCAGAATGTCCCAACATTCCATATGGCGAGAGAGTGGACTGTTTCCCAGATCCCAATGCTTCCGAGGTAGACTGCAGTAGATACGGCCTACATTCCATACAAACTCCCAGCAAGCTTTGCTAAATCATACTTTGCCTTACAGCAAAAGTGTTTGGAAAGAGCTTGCTGCTGGAGCCCTGTGAGTGAGGCTAACGTCCCTTGGTGCTTCTTTTCCAAGAACCACGGCTACACCGTGGTCAGCGAAAGCAAGCCTGACAGCACACGTGAGTTCCGCCTGAACTTAGATATTGTACAAATCATCTACTTTCCATTGTACTTTGAAAAGTTTGTGCTTGACCATGTAGAAAGTAGAGCAAACAATTCGCCCAGACCTCATAGAAAATGTTTGTTTTGCTGTAGATATTGAGGCCAAGCTGACAAGAATGGATGCTCCATCTCTATTCGGAGCTGACATTAAAGAAGTGACCTTCTACGCTGAAATGCAGACAGAAAACCGTCTTCGATTTAAGGTGTGTTTAAAAAGTGACTCAAATAGCAGAGGCATCGTGTCAATGTAAATACGTCTATAATGGTGTGCAATGTTCTCTTTGTTTACCAGATCACTGATACAAAGCAAGCCAGGTTTGAGGTTCCTCATGAGCATGTGCAAGCACCTTCCATCCCTCCCACCGGACCCCTAAATTACAGACTGGAGCTGACCCAGAAGCCTTTTGGACTGAAAGTTTGGAGAACATCTCCTGAGAAACTCCTGTAAGTGGGGACCTTTTCATATTTTTTTTCTCTTCCTATTCACACACAGATCACATGTTGACTCTTTGTGAGTTTAGTGCATTGCTAACAATGCAGCACAGAATCATTTTAGAGTGTTTCTTTGACTAAAGAGGGGTAATCACCATCTTCATCTTGCCGTCGACACAATATTTATGGAAAGTGCTTTGTTTCCTTTTGTTATTGTCTGCCATCATGTGTGTTTGAATGCCCTGTTGAAAAAAACAGCATATGCTGGTTAGGTATGTTTTGAAGCATGGAAGCTGGTCATGATCTGGTATAAACTGGTCAAGTGCTGGTCCTAAACTGGTCCTAAGCAACTAGCTCCAGCTCAGGACATACAAATATGCCTAACCAGCATATGCTGTTTTTTTCACAATGACTATCAGGCCTGCTTCATGCATGTTGAATCTGTCACATAAGCAATGTGGTGGCCTTTTTAAAGAGATATTAAAGAAAGCAGTGCACCACTGCTTATTGGAAGAATATGCAACAGTTAGCATCAGTCTTTTTCTAATGAAATTATGTTCAACCAACAAACTAGATTGAGTATATTTTGTAGCATAAACACAATTTTTAAAGTTGATTACTCAAAAAAAAAAAAAAAAAAAAGCAGCTTGGCATTGGCTTTAGCACAGGCATTGCTCATAGTATCAATGTAGTGTTTACTCTTCAGCACAATACTAACCTTCAACATAACAGAAATTCTTTTAAATGTACATTAAAAATAACATTTAATGCAAGATGTGTGAAAGACCTTATTCTGTATGTACATCAAAGATATAAACAATGATCCGAATTAGACGCCGATTTCTCATGAATGTTGTTTGTATTAAAACAGCTCTCAATAGCAGGATTGCCCAGTGATAAATTCAATGTTTTGCAACATTTTTATGAAAATGTTGTTTTTTTAAGATATTTCCCTTTACATGGTACCATAGCTACATCTGTACAGTGTTTGTGTTGCATAACAATCAATGATTTAGTAATTTTTCATCTGATTAAAAGCCTAATAATAATGTTTTTAATCATATGAACGCATGATTCATATTGAGATTTTGGCATATATTTATATGTCATAAGGAGTGTATCTGCATAATATGCTCATTAATCTTATCTGTAAGTGATGTTATTTTTAATAATACTCCAAGTAGAGTTTTAGATAAGAAGATATATATGTTGCAGAATGATTCTTAGCTATCAGTTTAGCTGTGGTTTCAAGAATAGGAAGTTGTTGTCCTTTGGTCACAGAAGATGACCCATCTATCAGTATTTATCATTTATTCTAGTGTTTTCATGTGGTTTGGGTGTGCATTTTCTATATTTAAAGGGTGAATCTTTTGGTCAATGGATTGGCAGGTTTCATGAGATTCACCCACAAACTGAACTGTGAATAAACTTACTCTCTCTATGGCATCGCTTCATCTCTCGCTCGGTCAGGTTTGACACAACCATTGGGCCGCTGGTTTTTGCTGATCAGTACCTTCAGCTCTCAGCTAAACTCCCCTCTCACAATATCTATGGACTTGGAGAGCATGTCCATCAGACCTTCCGCCATGACACCAACTGGAGGACCTGGCCTATCTTCACAAGAGATGCTTTTCCCAATGGCGTGAGTCATAACATTTACAACATTGCAAAAACCTTTTCTCTGACTTAGTTTCTTCAGTGAAATACAAAGTTTTGGGTAAGCTTTTGAAGAAGCTCCTGGCCACTCTGAAGGACTGAGGATGTCACGCTTCAAAAGGCAAAATCCAAATCTTCCGAAGTCATTTGACTGAAATTAAAGTCAGCCAAAGCATTGAGTCAGTGAGTCGAACTCAAGAACTAGATCAGTCTGATTCATAAATGAATCATTTAGAACAACTCACTATTAGCACTACTTTTCCGAGGAGATCTAGGGTGTGTAGAATTATCCTGCAATTTGTGTTTCAAGATCATGAGACATAAATGTCCCAAACTGTCTAATTAACTGATTGAAAGGCTGAAATTTGCCATTACAAACCTTGATGTCTTTTCCTACCCCAGGACACACACAACCTGTACGGCCACTACCCCTATTTCACATGTCTGGAAGATGGCAGCGGCCAATCCTTTGGTGTTTTCCTCATGAACAGCAATGCTATGGGTAAACAAACCGTCATTGTGATGTGAAGCTTTGTGAAGCTTTGCCGTGGACTAAAGTCATAATCTTTAATAACATGATTTGCATGTATAGTGCGTTTTATGTGTTTGGAATGGCTGCTTTTGTTTAGTTTTTCAAATGAATGCAGACTAAGTTATTTTTTTTGTCTCTCTGTTCTCGTGTGCGTGCAGAGGTGACAATCCAGCCGGCTCCGGCCGTAACCTACCGGACTATTGGAGGGGTTTTGGACTTCTACATCCTGCTTGGGGAGACACCAGAGGCAGTGGTGGATGAGTTCACACAGGTGATAGAAATGGAAACACCAGTGACATTTGAGGGCAAAAATTGTGAACACATGAAAATGCTTTTTTCATGATAGAAACACAGCATGTTGGACAATAGTCATTTCCTGATCATCCTGGGAATTTCTCCGCTTTCCAGTCAGATTAAAAGCAAAAAGATCATGTAAATAATAGTACATATCAAATTGATAACTTGTATATTAATTAATTTGATAAATTATTTATTCTTTTACCATTTTTATGTAGTGGTACATATTTTGCGGTGGAAATATTTTCAACAAAATACTAGAATTTATTGTACAAAAATACTTTATTCTTATTGGTCATATTTTTGTATATTGACCGCAAAAAAATATTCTATTATAAATTATAAACATTTATAATATGTTTATTTTCTATTAAATTTACATTGAAAATATTTATATTTGAAAACTATTCTGAAATGCTTTATTCTAATTCTGGTCATTTGTGGCATTCTGTGTTTTTGTAAAATAACCACACAATTTTATGTTATTAATTACATATATTATATAACTATTATGAATTAAAATCATATAAAATATTATTATTCATTACACAGCTCTGGCTAAAGTGCATAAGTGACTATTGTCCTGGTCCAAATATTTTTATTTCTTATAAAAATTTAAGATCACATCAATATTTCATGTCCATTTCAGTTTTATGTTCATTAACTCAAACTAAACTCAAAACTAAAACCATTAAAAAAAACTATTAATAATAAAAACATTTATAAAATTAATAAAAAATATTTCAGCTTGTTGACAAGACATAATTTCTCTTTATCTTCTCAGTATTAAAATAGCTAAAAATTAAAATAAAATTTTATAAGAACTATGTAGATATTAAAAAAAAAAAAAACTGCTAAAAATGAGAAACCCACACAACAAAATTACTAAAATTTGATCTAAAATTAAAATGAAAACTAAAATATATCAATGATACTAAAATAACACTGGTCCATTTATTTATTTATTTATTGGCAAATAGCAGTAATAAGCAGTCAGACGGTCATAAAATAAAGCCTGATCCTGATCACGCCATGAACTTCTTACCAAAACTTCATCAATGCTAATTTACATTAGCTAATGACGAGAGTTGAAGTGAATTCCTATAGGCCCAGATGAAGCTTCCAGATGAGCCTGAGAGAGTCAGGCTGTGATTTTCAGCGTCTTTAACATTGCTTCATATCTCTCCAGCTGATCGGCAGGCCTTTCATCCCTCCGTACTGGTCCCTGGGCTTCCAGATCTCTCGCTGGGACTACGGCAGCCTGGACGAGATCAAGAAAGTCGTGGAGAGAAATCGACAGGCCGGCCTTCCATATGTAAGTGAAGGAGGCCCCTTACTTTGTTCTACAAAACTTGATCCCACCCAGTCCTTCAAAGCCACCATCAAGAGCACAAAATAAAGCTTTATTATCATGAATAATAACTGCACATATGTGCATTTCAACTATACACATGCATTTAGAAGCGTTTTTCACATTATGCTAAGGCTCCGAATGCCAAAAGATACACTGAAGCTCAATGTTTGATGTCATTCTAACAAAAAAGGCATTAGCATATCAGGATATTGCATCTCCACCTGATTAGCATTAGAAAATGACTGACATATGCTGATTGAAGTCAAGCCTTCCAGAAAAATCACAACTGACAACAGTGAATTTACAACGTTAGCATGCAAAAGAAGCATTAGCCATCATAAAGGCTGAAGGTGCTGATTGTAAAGGACGAGACTTCAGTGTTATAGTGCAGGTGTAACCTCTCCTGTCCAAACCGCCTACTCTAAGTGGGACTCGAAACTTGGTCAGCCGGCATGGGAGTCAGGCATTCTAACAAGGAGGCTAAAGATGGTAGTTTCTGGTCAGTCGCTAGAGTGTCTTTTGAGATCAGACGAGTGAGGTTTACACCCACAGCTCTTACCGGCCTACGTCCATTACACTCACCCCCCTAAACCTCACTCCCATCCGGGTCACGGCACCAATGTCACCCCTCTTTTTCCAACCGCCTGCTCTAGGCGGGACTCTAACCTGGGTCCGCCCGCATGTGAGTTGGGCACTCTAACAAGAAACATGAACATTAACAACCTAAAAATAAAGCTTCCAAAAGCCATTTCTTAATTTCTTAGTGTAAAGAACAGTTTAAAGTGGAAAAGGTTCTTTAGACTATTAAAGAACCTTTTGTGCGATGAAAAGAATCACAGAACCATCAATGCTAATAAACAACCTTTATGTTAAAGAGTCTAACTTCCATAAATAGACATTGAATTGAAACAGGATATTCAGTCAGAGAAGTAAACTGATTTTATTTAGATTTTACTAAGACTTACAGCTGAAACATAATTATTTTGTGTTCCAGGACGTCCAGTACACTGATATTGACTACATGGAGGACAAAAAGATCTTCACCTATGATACGGTGAAATTTGCGGAGCTGCCTCAGTTTGCTGACTACATGCATGAAAAAGGGCAGAAATACATCACCATATTGGTGAGCAATTGATATTGTGGTTTCATTTATGCTGAGTTGCAGAGTTTCGTAGGTTGGCAATTTAGTTCTAGGTTTTGGACAGTAGGCCAAAACAAGTTTTGGTCATACATTTCAACCTCTTGCTGAATTTTATTTTGTCCTGTTGAACACCTCAGAACATTTTCTTCTTGGTAGGATCCTGCTGTGTCCACGGGTCGGAGGATAAATGGACCTTATGAAGCTCTTGACAGGGGGCATGCAGCTAAAGCTTGGGTCACTGAAGCAGACGGGGAAACACCTCTACTGGGAGAGGTATGATCCTCCAAACATACTCCTGATTGGTTAATCATTAGTAGGGTTTGGGATTGAGAACTAGTTCTTCTTTATAAAAATATCTGAACTTGAATGATTTCCATGATGTTTGGTTTTTGTTGGACATTCATTCATTCATTCATTCATTCATTCATTCATTCATTCATTCATTCAAGAGATTATATGCAGGAGAGTTAAGAAGATTCTCTTCCGCTCTCTCACATGTCACAGGTCTGGCCAGGGGAAACCGTATTTCCTGACTACACTAGCGAGTCTTGCATTGATTGGTGGGTTGATGAAATTTCGCGTTTCCACAATGAAGTCAAGCATGACGCTCTCTGGATTGTAAGTAACCCGCAGGGATCATTACCCATCACCAAACCTGATCATTTTAAAACTTGGTGGAATGTCACGAAAGGTTATTAAAAATGTTTTGATTCAGATCTCCAACTTCATACAGAATCTCCAAATCAATACTATATGCCACTGCATCATTGTGTATTAATCATGATATTCAAACACAGCAAAGCTCAATAAACATCTCATCTAGAACAATATAACCCACAAAAGCTAAATCATAATTGACCCTATGTACAGTAGTAATTCATCAAACTCCTGTTCAATTAAATTCACATTAATTTGTATAGTGCTTTCACACTGCATATTTCAAAGCAGCTTTACAGAAAATTCATGTTTCAAATATTACAATCAAGAAGCTAGTGATGACTGTGTCAAGAAATGCATTTTACACCATCAAATCAATTCCTGATTGATAAAATCAAGTTCTGCCCTACGTTAGTCACTAGATCGCCTTTTGAGATCAGACGAGTGAGGTTTACACACAACTCTCACCGGCCCAGATCTGTTACACTCACCTCCCTAAACCTCACTTCCATCCGGGTCATGGCACCAATGTCACCCCTCTTGTTCGAAACCGCTTGCTCTAAGCCGGACTCAAAACCTGGGTCCGCTGACATCAATTTCTGCCCTACAGTTTGTCTCACTGAATATTCTGATTCAGAAATGCATCACATTATGAAAGTACAATGGTTATGAATGTCATTTCATGTTGACTTTAAAGCCTCCCTACACTGTAAAACTTTTGAGCTTGCTTAAAAAATAAGGCAACCTATAACATTAAACTTTTTAAGTTAAATCAACTAATTTGCTCCAATTAAAGTTAAATTAAACACTTTTGTTCTTCTAATGAGTAACAGTCTTTTGAACTTGAGATTTTTGCTTTAATCTTGAAAAAAACTGCCTGAATCAGGAAGCGCTAAACTAATTGGTGATTTTTTTCTAAGGACATGAATGAGGTGGCTAATTTCGTAAAAGGAGGCATCAATGGCTGCGCTGATAACAAACTCAATTATCCTCCATTCACCCCACGTGAGTCTGAAATGCATCTACAGCTAGATTTCGCATCTGCATTTCCACAACATCTGTGAACATCTGTCCTCTTCATTTCCATTGAACTCTAAAGGTATCCTTGATAGCCTGATGTACAGCAAGACCTTATGTATGGATGCTAAACACAAATGGGGGAACCACTATGACGTCCACAGTCTCTATGGCTACTCTATGGTCCTGGCCACTGAGAAGTAAGTGCTGGTTTTTCCACACTCTGTATGCAAATAATCTCTGTTATAATTGGCTTATGCTGCTTTTCAGAATGATTAATTCTGATTAACATCTCAACAATGCTGTATTTACCAGTGGATAGTCATATATTAATGAGCTCATGGTTGTTACATCCTAACCATGATGATTTATGAATTATGTTTACGAATCATTTCACAAAAGGTCTGGGTGGTTGTAGGAGGGAGGATAATGTTTTCGTCTATGTATACATAGTATATTCAGTTATTTTATTTTTTATTAAGTTCTCTTTCTCCATTGCACAATGTTGTATCTGGATAAACTCATTTTACTTAATTTTGCAAGCACCTGACTTTTAAGTTGGAAATAAAATGTCCATTGTGTCTTTCCAGTACCCTCCTTGATGTCATA
The DNA here is from genome assembly GCF_018812025.1 of Megalobrama amblycephala. Classification (NCBI taxonomy): domain Eukaryota; kingdom Metazoa; phylum Chordata; class Actinopteri; order Cypriniformes; family Xenocyprididae; genus Megalobrama; species Megalobrama amblycephala. The sequence goes on along the minus strand of NC_063044.1, from coordinate 67,070,896 downwards.
TTATTGTCATGTTTATTGAAACCAACATATGAGATTTGCTCGAGGGCAGTGTTTCTCAACTCCAGTCCTCAGGACCCACTGCTCTGCACATTTTGTATGTATCCCTTATTTAACACACCTGATTTAGATCATCAGCTCATTAGGAGAGTCTGCATGAACTGAATTGAGTGTGTCATATAAGAGAGACATACAAAATGTGCAGAGCAGTGGGTCCCGAGGACTGGAGTTGAGAACCACTGCTCTAGGGAACCTCAGTCACCTCTGAGAATATAAGAAAAGGCCAATGAAATTGGTATGCAGAATTTGCATGCCAAGCCTAGTTCAGTCTAGCTCAGTTCCCAAGGAATGGTGAACCCTAGGCCCCACCTCTCTATAGTAACTTTCCGGAAGTTGAGTTCAGCAGAGGAACTCACTTCCAGACCCAACACTTGTGAGCTGCCCCTTTTCAGGTGAGCCCTTCTAATCTGGCTGGTGCTCCGTATGTAGTGGTTGCCCTGATGGTCACCCCATTTCTCAGTTTCCCTGATGGTCTTCCTTTTGACAGAGCTAGCTCTGTCTCTGGTCACTGTGGGATAGGTAGCCCACCACATAGACTTCCCTGTATAGTATTCCCCTCTGGTGGGTCCTTAGGATGTACCTCCCCTTCGGGTAGGATGTGGCGTCCATTGCGTTCCTGTCCCTTTAGTAAAGAGAATACTTCCCAACGTTAACAACCAGGTGCACACAACTGTGCATTTTCTAAGGCTCTTCTAAGACACTGTCTCAGCCCTATTGCCTTAAAATAATCAAAAGAGGCCCTACAGTTGCAGTGGCTTCTTGAAAAGTGGGTAGTGCTCCCTGTGGAGACCTGAGGTCATCTACCTTGGACGCTGGAAGATTATGAGTAAGTGTTGCTACATGTGTTGGCACGCACAGGCTTGCCCACATTTGCACTGTGTTATCTCATGACACGGTACAGTTGTTGTGCCGTTTAGCGTAGGGACCCCATATGTCAGTTTTGACACATGTCGAACTGACCAACAGAAAGAGAACGCCTCGGATATGTATGGTAACCCTCATTCCCTGATGGAAGGAACTGAGACGTGGCCCTCATGCCACAAATCTGTACTGACGGCTGAAGTGGGCGAGACGCTACCTCTACTCGTCAGAACAATACTGAAGCCTACATGCTGCCGTCCTTATACCTTACCTGTATGTACAGGAGTGGCCTGGCATGCAAATTCAGCACGCTAATTTCATTGGACTTTTCTGATATTCTCAGAGGTGATTGGGGCACCCAAGATCGAATCCCATATGTTGGTTTCGATACACGTCTCCATTCCCACCATCAGGGATTGAGGATTACCATACATAACCGAGATGTTTTAAAGTGATAGCAACCTGCTGCTGTCTGTGTCATTTAATGTTAATCAAACAACAAAAGAAAACGAGATTATTATGTATTTTAACTCAGTGTTGTTCCTTGACAAAAAACTGCTCTGAAAGAACAAATTAAGGGGTTGGGATCATGAACGTACCGACAGTGGCCACCGGACAAAGTTTTGCTTAGGGCCCCCAGAAGTCTAGGACTGGCACTGACTCTAATATTGTGTTTCTGCTTCCAGGGCATCGAGAGCAGTGTTTGGGAAGAGCCGTTCCATGGTTTTCACCCGCTCTTCCTTCCCCGGGGTGGGCAAGTATGCTGGGCACTGGCTGGGTGACAATGCCGCCACCTGGAATGACATTAAGTGGGCGATACCTGGCATGCTGGAGTTTAACCTCTTTGGAGTCCCTTATGTAAGTGGTTTGACTCCAAATAAAACGTCTTTTCCAAAATGGGTTATTGGTGACCAGTCTTTCTTCATAACACAACAGCCCCATCAAGAGACATGGAAAGAGTTTGGAGAAAGCGTTTGGTTTTGATTGGGTTTCCATGAAATACAATGAGAAATTGAATGGGAATGCATTTGGACTCAGTGTTCAGGTGGAATTGAGTTGACATTGATGGGCCAACTCAGTCAGATCCAATGGATTTATCATGGGATAGAAGATGTAAACATCTCTTGCTTTTGCTACACAATATTTGCTGATCACCAAGCTTATTGTGATTTGTAATATAAGGTAAATCATTTTTTAAAACATTTATTATTTTATTATTACTATATCAGTACTTAACTGGCCCATGATGCCCAGAGGTTGATCTTTCATAGCTTGGGAGTTCCCACTTAAATTTCATTAAATTATATTGCAAGCTTCAACTTTGTCTCACATGTTAGACACAAATGACATACAGAAAGAGTATAAAGCTCTAGAGTATAGAGAGTATAAAGAAACACAAATGAGACAATTCGGACCTGGAAGAGAACGACTTCACATTTGATGCTTTTAATTGTACACTTTTTTGATCTCTTCTGATACTCTATGGAGACATTTGTCAGATTACAGTTGGCTTTTTCATATATAAAACACTTTAAACTACATTTAACTGCCTAGTTTTCTGAAGATAATAATTTGAGATAATGAGTGAGTTTTCCTGAATCTAATGATGTTCTTCTGCAGATCGGTGCGGACATTTGTGGGTTCTTCGACGATTCACCAGAAGAGCTTTGCAGACGTTGGATGCAAGTCGGTGCATTTTACCCCTTCAGCCGTAACCACAACGCACAAGGGTTCAAAGTACGTGCTGCTCTTTAAACACCCATAAACATTCAATCTCAAAGTGTCTTTAAACATCTGTGCTACATGTTTCTGGCCCAACAGCAATGCATTGAATTACAAGCATGTCCTCAATTGTAGAAGATTTATTTCTCTAATCATTATTGTGAGATTGGTGTGAGAGCAGCAATCAAACCTCCAGAGTGAGAGTTTTGAGAGGGCAAATGAAGTAAATAATCTTGGTGAAATTAGATTAATAATGTTATGTGATTTTAGCCAAAGAGTAATCATTCCACGTCTGTCTCAAAGACTCACGGATTTCCACCAATGATGAACATATTATCAGTATCCACACTTTTCTCTTCCTGACTAGTTTTCTGTTGCTTTCTAAAAGGACCAGGACCCTGCATCATACGGCGCTGACTCTCTCTTGATGAAAACCTCCAAGCATTATCTGAACATCCGATACACCCTCCTGCCATACCTCTACACTCTGTTCTACAAGGCCCACGTTAACGGAGAGACTGTAGTGCGTCCCATGATGCATGAGTGAGTGTATAACCATGTGCAAACAGCAGTAATGACATTTATGTAGTAACAAAAGATTTCTAATTTAAATAATGTGATACTGAAGACTGGAGTAATGATGCTATATAATCACTGTATATTCCCGCTCTGCAGGTTCTACTCCGACAGTGAAACCTGGGCAGTACACAAGCAGTTCTTGTGGGGATCACATCTTCTCATCACACCTGTGCTGGATCCTGTGAGTGAACACACACACACACACACACACACACACACACACACATACACTATTGCTATGTTAAAGTCACTCAGGGCCGGGTCTTCACCCTGCTTTCAGCTTGACATCACATGTGAGCGCCACCATCTGAAGAGTACAGTGGGTTTTCCCTCATCTTTTCTTTTGGTTTGTTTGCTGCTTCTCTTTCTGTGAGCTTCTAACTGCCTCCGCTATCTCGCTCATAGTCTCTCTTTCTGAATCTTGAAAAGCCATGAGAGGAGGACCATATCTCTCTTAAAACTGACCACCAGTTTAATGAATAATGCTGATTATTAAACCATCAAAATAATGTTTGTCATTATGTTTAGCTGATTCTCTTTGTTTGTTTGTTTGTTTTAGGGTGTTGAAACTGTGGAGGCCTATATCCCAGATGCCATCTGGTATGACTTTGAGCAGGTAAGGAATCAGAAATCATTCTAATATAAAATATTTCTGATTATTATCAGTGTTGTGAACAGCTTTTAAAAAATCCTGATAATTTTTTTTTTTCTTCACAATTGATGAATAGAAAGCATTTATTTGAATATATATATATATATATATATATATATATATATATATATATATATATAAAACATATCTTTACTGTCACTTTTGATCAGTTAAATAAGTAATGGATTACACAATATTTATATTTTTTTGTCCATTTTTGTCCCCTCACTCTAAAACAATTTAATAATAATCAAATAAAATAATAATCAAATAAAAGATGAAGCATATTGACAATGCAATTTTTGTTTTGTTTTATAGGAGGTAAAGATTAAAGATCGCAAAGCAAAGGTTTCCTTGAACCTGCCCGCTGATAAAATTGGTTTACACCTGAGAGGCGGAGCCATTCTGCCCATACAGACACCAGACGTCACCACTACATACAGGTAATGATGTAGATTTCCCCTAAAAATACATAAAAAGCTCATATTAAACCATGAATTGTCACTACACTCAGGGAGTCTTTTAGCCCTGTCCACTTACATTAAACACACCAAATGCCCAATAAAACAAAGCGTCTGCAATTTTTTGAAGATTGTATTATAGGCTTTGTATTATGATCCTCTCTGGAATTACCATAGTATATGAACGACAACCATTTAGAGCAGTTGGAACATGATTCACAGCATCAATATAACATGATTAATATTGCAAAGTGAGTTTAATATGATACTGAGAACATACATATATTTAGATGTTTGTGTTCTGTATGCTTTTGTCTGTTTTCTGTCTGCTCTTGAGTTGTACTTTTGTGTGATGAAAGTTGTGTGTTCCCTCAGCCGACGTCTTCCCATGGGACTGATCATCGCACTCGATGACAACAATGCTGCGTCAGGCGAGCTCTTTTGGGATGACGGAGACTCTCGAGGTATTTTAGAAGGACTTGCTATTAATTAAACGTTGTTCAGTTCACTGTCAGAAACAAAAATCAAAGCTTTAACACTTAATTTTTGGGTCTTTTAACTAGTTGCTTAATAGCATGCATATTATTCTAATATTGGCTATTTATTAGTACTTATTAAGCACATATTAATGCCTTATTCTGCATGACCTTATTCTACATTCTTAATCCTACCAAATACCTAAATTTAACAACTACCTTACTAACTATTAATAAACAGTAAATTAGGAGTTTATTGAGGGAAAAGTCTTAGTTGAATACATGAATACATGTTCCCTATACTAAAGCGTTACCAATCTATCTTATACAGGGCTCAATAACAAGAATGTCAGATCATTAATTATACCATGTAAACGTGCATTGTTGAGTGTAAGGAATAATGTGCTGTGTTCGTGTATGTATCTTTAAATGCAAATGAGCTGCAATTCCCCACCCTGTTTTCCAGAAGAGGGCAGAGCCTGTGCAGCTCATGCCTAAATACTCTGCCAGAAACTAACAAAACACCTGTTTGGTTTTGATTATCTATCGCGGTTAGGATCATGTGACATTGCAGTTCTTCGTCATCATGAAAGTTTATTATCTGCATGCGTTTTGAAGCCATATCAGTGTAAAATTCTGATATGGTTTTCTAAAAGCACACAACTGAAACGTGTACAGAAAGCTGGCTGTCAGATGACACTTCTGTTTCAGGTGTTATTCCACTTAAATTGTCAAATATACACAGGGTTATGTCAAAAACACACAAAGATAGCTTAATTGCTTTAATAAAAACACATTTCTTACTTAAATGCTGCTGTTAAATGCTCTGGCGAGGAGATGAACATGGCGGACTGTATACAGCACAAGATAACACTTGTGTGACTCTATATAAAGTTGATTTGTCTCTCATTACTTCTTTCTCTCTTTTTCTTAGATACTGTTTTATCCGGCTCCTACATTCATTATCAGTTTTCCGTAGCTAATGTATGTCATCGTAATGTCAAATTTCTGTTTCTTTGTTTGTTTTTAAATGCCATTACATTGCATATGTCTAAAAAGCAACATTTAAATCATTTTTATGGCATCTATTACAAAAATCTGTAATAATATCTGCCATTTTTTCTGCTGGATCAGGATGTCTTGACAATGCATGTTACCCACAATGGCTACACGGATCCGAACAACTTAAAGTTTGAGAACATCACAGTGATGGGAGTGTCTGCTGCTCCCGCCTCTGTGCTCGTGTCGGACGGCATCACTACTGAAGCTCTGTCGGAGTCCCAGGTTCACTACGATTCCACCAAAGAGGTAATCCTACTTTTAACATAAAATAGTTTCCTGTTCACCTCCTAAGTCAATATGAAACTGTGTTTGATTGAAATGGGATATTAAACACACTACAGAAATAGGTATAATGCACATTGAGACCAGGAATATAAAGTAAATAGGGTCTTTTTCTCTGGTTAATATGGAGCAGGTTTCCCCTCGTGTACCAGGTGAGCTTTCATTCCAAGTGAGAGTACAGGAACCTGGGCTTTCAAAAGCACACACATATTAGTTATTAGATGCATACCCGTTTACACCTGGTGTTTTAATCCATCTCTTTTGTCCACTTTCAACCACTTCTGTCCTGATTTCTTTGAGGGGAGGGTCTATGAGTAGGTAACTGTATGTGTTTTTTCAGATCTTTTGATCTAATGGACAGAATAAGCTTGTGCAATTTACATATGAACACGACCGGAGATGACGGAAACACATACAGACAGCGATAGCTTTCATTTCTGCTCTGATAGCTGAAAGACTACACTGAACACTGTGAAATGATGAGAATGGTGGGAGAACACTGTGCTTGGTATGTTTTTCATCTTCAAGCCAATCAAAGTAGGCGGCCTTTTGTGCTGTTTGAACACATTCGACCACATGAGCATTTCCACTATGAAAGCATTTCGGTCTAATGCGTTTTCGACTACCTCTGGAATTGGTCAAAAGTGGACAAGCTCAAAACGTTTTGCCATCCACTTGTGTTCCGATCGACCAAAACTCATCTTAATACCAGGCGGAAACAGGGCCATTAATGTCAGCTGCCATCAATTAATGCATCAGTATTTGCCATTTTTGTTATTCACATCTCTTAACTAGAGGATAGGATTCTGACGTGAGTACACCTGTTGTCTTTTGCATAATATATACAGTATAATTGGGTGTTTGTGGTCTGCTAGGTGATGTATCTGAGAAATCTGGAGCTGGAACTGGGGAAGGGCTACACAGTCAACTGGGAGGCCAAATATCCAAAAACTAGGCGCATCGATTGTCACCCTGATGCGGGTTCTGATCAGGCCAGATGTGAAGCCCGCGGCTGCATCTGGAAGGTCAGAGAGAGAAGATCTTCAATATTCAACCATGTTGTTTTCAAAGACACTCTCTGATCTGAAGTGTCTTTCCTGTTACCGTTCTAGTGTGACGCAATACATCTGCTTCAAATGTTTTTATCGTCTTTCATAGCCTTCAGATGTTCCCAATGAGCCCTGGTGTTATTATGCTGATACCCACGGTTACATCACCAGCAACATGTTTGAAAAACCGAGCGGCATCACTGTAGATATAGTGCGCAATCCTGATTTCCCAAGTCAACGCTCTCAATCTCGAGACATCGACAAGCTCCGTGTGGAAATCACATACCTGAGTGGACAAAGCCTGAGGTGGAAGGTATGATTGTTTAGGATTAAGACCAAGACAATGATTGAATATACAATTTACATTTATGCATTGGCAGAAGATTTTATCCTAAGTGACTTACATTGCATTAAAGGGATACTTTGTTAAAGCGTTCCCAAGAGAACCCATAACTTTGGTGTTACTAGCGCCATGCTCTAATGTTGAGATTTTTAGGTCTTAAGAAAATAAATGAACACATTTAAGAATACGACTGATTTTGGTCCTGTTGATCTAGATCTTTGACCCAGCCAATGCTCGCTACGAGGTCCCTGTTCCCCTCGACCTGCCCGCCACACCAGAGACAAATGAAAACAACAGACTGTACAGGGTTCAGATCCAGCACAAGCCATTCGGGATCCAAGTGATCAGAAAGGGCTCAGAAGAAATCATGTGAGTAATATACCTCAATTACTCTGCTAACATGGAGTCCAGAGAGCTTCTTCTGGCAAACATGTGGTAGTTTTACTGTAGTTTTCACAAAGGTGCACTTTTAGGGTTTTCTGAGAGTTATACGACTATAGAAGCACAGTTTTTCAGTAACACTTGTTTTTCAGTGTTCTCAATGTTTTGTTAAATCTCTTTTTCTCTAGATGGGACTCTGCCATGCCAGGGTTCACATTCTCAGATCAGTTCCTTCAGATCTCCACACATCTCCCCTCAAACTATGTCTATGGTGTTGGTGAAACGGAGCACCCCAGCTACAGTCATGACCTCAACTTTCACACATACGGCCTGTTTGCCAAAGACCAGCCTCCAGGGGTGAGTGTCAGAAACAAGCCTTCCTGCGTGAAACTGTATGTCATCTGCACTTTACAACACATCACAAACTCAAATTCTGATCTCTTTCTCCCCATCTGTAGTATAAACTGAACAGTTATGGACTCCATCCCTTCTACATGGGTCTGGAGAAATCAAGAAACGCTCATGGTGTCCTCCTGCTCAACAGCAATGCCATGGGTGAGTTCAAGCACACACTAACCATGTGTGTCTCACTCAGACACATCGGCCACAACCTATGCTAAATGGGCTAAGACCAACCTAAATATACATCTTAAACCAGCCTGAGATGGTTTGCTGGTTTAAACTGGTCTAGTTGGCAGCTTGGTCATAGGCAAAAGCAATAAAGACACTTTCAAAATTTATAAATTAAAGCCTATTATTTCACAGCTAATTAGTAGTTAGAATAGAATGCTCAAATCTGATTGGTTGATGAACATTCTAATGTGTGCACTTATTTTCAGGGAAACAAAGGCTAAAGTAGTTCCAGAAAGGTCTTGACTGCATTATAGTTCCATACCACTTCGCCAAATGATTTCAGTTATTTCAAAGGTCCTTACAGCCGACTACAGCAAAACAACCAAAACCCACTATGACATTGACCAAGAAACATGTTGTCTGCACTGCTCGGATGATTTTATCAATAAAATAGTTTAACAACTTAAAAGCTACATATCATTTTTAACTAGCAGGGAAATAACGGTGCTGTTTTTGAAGCAGATAAACTTACAGTTTCTCTGTTAGTAAAGATGCTGCTGCCGAACACTGTTGAGACACACAGTCTTGTGTAATTTAAACACACTTAACACACTCTTTGTGAGCTGAGGCGACACATTGAGTCACAGGGATGATGTTATCCTTTTCGCTCTTTTTTTTGCTTCTTTTGCTCTTAGATGTGACCTTCCTGCCTGATCCAGCTCTGACCTACCGCACCATCGGAGGAATCTTAGACTTCTACATGGTGATGGGTCCCTCTCCAGAAGCTGTGGTTCAGCAGTACACTGAGGTGTGTGTGTGTGTGTGTGTGTGTGTGTGTGTGTTATTCCTGGCTTGATGAGGTTTAGAAGTTGAAGTCTCTCTAATTGCCCACGGTAAACTCAATCTAAGAAAACACACAAAATAGCAATGGAAAACTCACATGCATAAATAGATACAACAAATATCTATCTAAAGGAAGTTTGTTTGTCACAGTCGATTCTCTTAATCCACTTGAATATTTAAGTACTAAAATGTATTTGCATACTCTGTCAAATATTTTTCTCTGGGTTTGTGTGTTTTGTTTGACAGATGATCGGCCGCCCGGTTCTTCCAGCCTATTGGTCTCTTGGATTCCAGCTTTGTCGCTACGGCTACGCCAATGATGCAGAGATCGCAGATCTTTACAAGGACATGAAAGCTGCTGAAATTCCTTATGTAAGTGATCTCATCCTTCAGTGTGTGCATGTGTGTCTCTCAGTCTGAATAAACACAGTGATGTAACTCGCCAACCTTCAGAACTTTAGAACTTCAGGAATATTGTATTTCTCACTATAAATGTAAGTTATTCTGCAGTGATATAATGAAAACACAACATTCTGTGGCCGTATTTAGACTAGGAATGAGTCAGAGTCATAAAGTTCATCTTTTCATAAAAATGTCCATTAATGTCCATTTATAAGTAGTTATTTTAAATACAAGGATCACTAGCAATGTTTCCTCTCAGCTGCGCGCACTTCTGATGTCATGGTCATTAAGTTTAATGATTCTAATATTTGACCTTTGACCCCTCAAAGGATGTTCAGTATGCAGACATTGACTACATGGAGAGGCAGATGGACTTTACGCTGGACCAAGTGAACTTCAAGGGACTGCCTGCTCTGGTGGACCAGATGAGGGCCGAGGGGATGCGCTTCATCTTCATTTTGGTACCAACAAATCTCAATTAGAAAGTTGTTTCCATTGAATGGTAAAGGATGTTGTAATGAGAACAGAGCTTTTGTAGTCTGACATCAGTATGACTATGCAGTTAAATGTATTCTGTAGCAAAACCTCATGCTTTATTTGTTTGTGTGCTTCAGGACCCGGCTATAGCGGCCAATGAGACTAAAGGCTCCTACCCTGCATTTGATACCGGGATTGAAAAAGACGTTTTCATCAAATGGCCTTCTGAGCTCAGCAATGACATTGTGTGGGGAAAGGTATGACAAACACAGAGAGGAAGAGGAACATATATTGATGTATTCTGAGGCAATATCTCATAGTTTTGTTGACGTGGACATGTACTGAAGCAGGAATGATCCTGAACCGCTGATTTTAGCTGTTGTTTCTCTGTCATAGGTGTGGCCTGATTATCCCAATATTACTGTGGACAATTCTCTGGACTGGGATACTCAAGTAGAGGTATCTGCCATTCTGTTTCATTATCTTTCTCCATGTTTCGCTTTCTTTCTCTTTCTAACTCCCTTCATCAGAGAACCGGACATCTTTTCTCTTATTCCTCCATATTCAAGTCTATTTATATTGAAATCATCAGTACAATGGGTTTTAATTGCAAATGCAGTCAAGAGAGATGAGTGTGGCATCATAGATGCTATCAGCCAATCAGCATGTAGAAGACACACCATCAGCCAATGAGCACATACTAGTACTATGCTGTAGTAAACAAACTCAAACTCAGCTAATCAGAACAGAAAATAAGTGAGTTAGCACATTATTACTATTTTAACAAATTGGCAAATATTCAATCAGTGTAGTGATGGTTAAAGCATCTTGTCCAACTTAATGTTTCTTTCATTTAAACTTTCAGCGCTTCAGATCTTTTGTGGCGTTCCCTGATTTCTTCAAGAGCAGTACAGCGGAGTGGTGGGGAGAGGAGATTAAAAACTATTACAACAACGTCATGAAGTTTGACGGACTTTGGATCGTGAGTGCTTTGTTTTTGAAATTTCTCATTTTGGAGTGAAAAGTAAAGCAATTTCATTCATTAAAATTGTACGAGATGCCCTTTGAGGACACACCATTGTTGCTCTTAACACAACACATCTAACTCTAACCGTACCAATGAAATAATGAAATTGTGCTTTCTGAAGGACATGAATGAACCGGCCAGTTTCGTGCATGGCACCGTTGGAGAGAAGTGTCTAGGGGATCAATCTTTGGAATATCCTCCATACATGCCCCGTAAGTTCTTATCAGCACATCCTGCCATGTGTACTTTATAACACCATGGTCAACATTTACTAGGCTTGCCCCTAGCTGAAGATTTTTCTAATCCACCGGTAGTCATTCAGTTAAGTCATCAGTTGAAAAATGTTTATATTAATTTAATTACTTAAATATATACTGGGGGAGGGAACTAAACCATAATAAACCTTTTTATATTGCCTTTTCCATGCTCAAGCACAAGCGTAAAGTTTGATGCAAAGCACTGGCAAAAATAATGACTATGAATGTTTAAATAAAATAGCAAGGAAATATTTAAATTATTTATTAATAAAGTACTGTTTTCTGAGTTGACAATGCTGACTCGTCATCTCCACAGGATAGTGAACACACCTTAATGCACATTTCATATGGATTGCGTAATCCGAGAGTATGTGTTTTTGTTTAAAAGTAGACATTTCAAGCTTTCTATAGATATATTTTCATGTCTGTGAGGCAAGCATACACTGAGTTTTGGTTCATTTTTGTGACACGCTCTAAAAAGAAGTTCACGGAGACCAAGAAAGCAGAAAGCTCATCATGTTTGTTTCCTTTATTTTACAAAGGCACGTTTTGTTGGTATTGTGAGTGTACAGTAGTAAAGTGTAGTAATAAAAGTAATAAACAGTTTCAAATGATGTATTACTCAAACTTGAATATGCAGCTAATAATAGTGCACATTTATCTAGATTAACGTTCGAGCGAGTGGCCATGTAAAGTTGCTACTGCTTACATGTTTCAAATGATAAGTCATATTCGAGGTCGATGGATGATAGGCGAACATTTTTATTTCCTGCCCGACATACTGTGATTACCACAAGGACCTGCCGATAACATTCTGTCCCTCACGGACTGTGTGACTTCACGTGGAGTTTCTTTTTCTGTGACAAACAGACTAATTAAATTTGGTCGACTCTTCTCATTGACTAATGTTTAGTCGACTAAATGAATCTGCCCTATGTATGTGTGTGATCTTTTCTCAGGACTGGAGTCCATGCACAGAGGTCTGAACCATAAGACTTTATGCATGAACAGCGAGCAGATCCTTGCTGATGGCACACGCGTCAAGCATTATGATGTCCACAACTTGTACGGCTGGTCTCACACCAAACCCACTTACGAGTGAGTTTTCTGTTCCTCCATATTCACTGCTTGATTTATTTCTTGTTGTTGTGGAAGGAGTTTTAATTGCTGTGTGTGTTTGTGTGTATTTCACAGTGCTTTGCTTAGCACCACTGGAAAGAGAGGTGTGGTAATTACCCGTTCAACATACCCGTCTAGTGGTCGCTGGGCAGGACATTGGCTGGGAGACAACTACTCCAGCTGGAACCAGCTTCTGAAGTCCATCATAGGTGTGATGATAGCTACTTATCATTTGGTACTTCTTGGTATCTACTGTACAGTTCAGTGTATAAACTGAATATCTATATACATGATAAACTAAACTCTCTCTCTGTCTTTCTGTCTTTCAGGCATGATGGAATTCAGCATATTTGGCATCCCTTACGTAAGTGCCTCTCTCATCCAATTGATCATTTGTGCTTTATTTATCAAATAATGTTGTTAGTTCAGTGTGGTGCATTACACTAGCATGCAGCCATTACACTGACTCTAGAGTTTATCCGTTTTTTCAGAGATCTATATTTGTGTTTCTCTTTCTGCTTGTGTTCTAGACCGGCGCTGATATCTGTGGCTTCTTTAACCATGCCGAATACGAGATGTGTCTGCGTTGGATGCAGCTCGGAGCTTTCTACCCATTCTCTAGAAACCACAACACCATAAACATGCCAGTAAGAACACACACAGGATTTTTGGACCAGTTTGACACAAATGCTCGATTATCTTATTCTAAGCCTATAGGTAGCATGAATATATTATGACAGAACTCATTTCCCTTTTAAAAGATCTCATGTTTTTCATCACATTATAATATTTTTGGGATCTAAAAGGGGATTTTCCCACATGAGAATCGGTTCTTGTTTTCTTCAGGAGTGCTGAATGATGATAATCTGATGAGTTTGTGTGATCTTTGACAGAGGCAGGATCCCGTGGCATGGGGACCAGAGTTTGCTGCTGTGTCTCGTGATGTGCTGAATATTCGCTACACCCTCCTGCCGTATCTGTACACACTGATGTACGAAGCTCACGCTCATGGAAACACTGTGGTCAGACCCCTGCTGCACGAGTGAGTGTTTCTCACAAGTTCACACACACATGAAAATAATTGATCAGATTGTAGATTGTGGCACGAACTGATACAACACAGTAGTTGCAAAACAGATCGTGTGGTTTGTTTGTCACTCCATGCACTTCTCTCTACCTATGTCTGTGTCCCTGCACCTAACACTCGAACTCCCCGCCCACTCACGCATAGCACCAACCTTAAAGGGCTATGCAACATTTAACAACTCTACATCCCTTCCCTTAAGCTAACACTCACTAACTGAGCATGCAAAACAATAATGTTCAAAACTTGCTGGGAAATAAGTATAACATGTAACATTGTGGTTTATTAAAAAAACAACAACAAAAGAGTAGGTGTCCTTAAGCAGTTACATAGTCCTGATAACATGGGTTGGGATGCCTGACTCTCCCTGAACAAGTCACTATAGGCCGGGCAGTCTTGGCAGCAGTGCCAGTGGTGGATGCTTTACTCTGAGATGGCAACACTGCAGATGACTGAGGGGTTGTAAGAGGTGAAGCTGGTGAAATCATCCTCACCACATTCCACTGGTGCAGGCTCTTGAACATGGAGAAGGAGACATCGGTTTCTTGTGTACTGTCTGCCCTGAGATGTTACCAAAAACCTGTTCGGCTGAGAAGCAGGGCCTTGTACAACCGTCAGTTTGTCGAAACCCTGAGCTGTCTGCATCCTTACTGTCTGTCCTTGTTGTAAGGGTGAAAGGGTGTGGGCTTTGCGGTCATAGTATGCTTTGCTCTCCTTTCTCTTCCTGGTAAACACAGCCTTGACATCACGGCATACAGAAGCCTTCAGTCTGTCTTTCAGCTCTAGAAGAAAAGTTCTTGTACGCCTGGAGAAGAGGAGCTGGGCAGGAGATGGTAGGTCAGCTCGTGAAAGATTACGCAGATGGAGTAAGGCAGCCTGTATGTCAATGCGCTCTCTGTAACACTTCTCAAGCAGATGTTTGGCGGATCGCACTGCATGCTCTGCAAGGCCATTGGACTGCGGGTATTAAGGGATGCTCCGAATGTGCTCGAAATCTCATGCACGTGCAAAATCAGAAAAGCTGCTACAGACAAACTGCCGTGCATTGTCTGTCATGAGCGGCTGGGGAATTCCATGGACTGCAAAGTGTCTCTTGAGTTTCACAATTATGGTGACACTCCTTATGTCAGGCCAGGGGTAGGCAAGTTCGGTCCTAGAGAGCCGCTGTCCTGCAGAGTTTAGCTCCAACCCTGAAAAAAAACCCTTCAGCTGCCTAAAGCCTTAGTAATCCTGAAGAGCTTGATTAGTTTGTTCAGGTGTGTTTGATTAAGGTTGGAGCTAAACTCAGCAGGACAGCGGCTCTCTAGGACCGAACTTGCCTACCCCTGTGTCAGGCAGATGGTCGAGCTCGAACCAACCAGAAAACGAGGTGCATTTTGCCATGCCATTCAAATATGTTGGCAGCAGTGAACATCCAGGGAAGGCCAGGAACATTGTGCAGATGCATGGGTTCTCTTGAGTGATGGGACTTGAGGGCATTGCAAGGGACACAACGAGAGAGTTCTCTCTCTAGATCACCATACATTGTGAACCAGTACATTGTTTCTTTTGCCCTGCATTTTGTGGCTGCCAGACCAGGATAGCCTTGATGTAGCTTACTATGTAGTTACATAGTAACTTTGTAATGATGACGGTATCAGAAGTCTCTGTCCTCGAATAATCAGTCCGTTCTCAACAACAAATTCCTCTCTCTTTGCAATGAATGGGTGGAGAGCATGTGATAGCTCCAAGTTTTTGATCATGATCATGTAGGATCAGATTTAATTACAGATTGGAGTTCTTCTGTCCGTTGTGACGAGAGGACTTGAAGTGCCATTACCTCTAGCAAGTCGTCAGAGAGAGGCTCAGTGGAGGACAGATGAGCATGTGATAGAGCATCAGCGATTAAGAGTTCCTTGCCCCATTTGTAAATCACATTGAGACTAACGTTGTAGCTTGAGCATCATGCTTTGAAGACGTTCCGAGGCAGTGTGCAGTGGTTTTTTGAGGATTGTAATGAGAGGTTGGTGATCCGTTTCCATTGTCATAAAAAAGTCATGAAACTTCTGTGTCGCAAATACTAATGCTAACATTTCTTTCTCGATTTGGGCATACCGAGATTCGGTGGGTGTTAAGGCACGTGAGGCAAAGGCAACAGGGGCACCCTGATGAAGACACACAGTGCCTAGTCCATGTTGGGATGCATCAGCTGAGAGGACAACGGGCTTAGTCATATCGAATTATTGCAGAACTGGGGAACTGGATGCATCATCTTTTAACTTTTGGAAAGCAGAATCCTGCAACTTGAGCCATGATGACCATTCCGCGTCTTGCTTTAACTGTAAACAAAGTGGGCCTGTGATGTCACTGTAGTGTGGAATGAACTTTGATAAATAGTTTGTCATGCCAAGAAACCGTTGCAAGGCCTGTTTGTCCTCAGGTTTTGGCATTTGGCGGACAGCTGTAGTCTTGTCAGGGTCAGGTTTGATGCTGTCAGCAGTCAGGAGGTGGCCTACATAAGAAACTGAGGTGACATGAAATTTGCACTTATCAGGGTTTAATTTCATGTTGCAAAGGTCGTCATGAATGTGGTCAGCTAACATTTAAAATTCCAAAGTCGCATTTTTTTGTAAGAATTTTGAGTGTGGAAACATACGACTGAATGGACTCACCAGGCTTTTGATTAGTGGTGTTGAAGACGTGTCTGTCCATTATTATATTCTTTGTGGGCAAGCAGAGTTCGATTTGTGTGATAGGCCAGCGTTGCAATATATGTACCATTCTTTTTCGAATTTGCTCCAGTTATCAGCTACATTCTCGTCGAAAATGAGCGGATCAATGCTGCGGAGACCCTGAGCCATGTTTAGACTCTTCTGACACCACTTAGATTGTGTCAAGAACTGATACAACGCAGGATATAGTTGCAAAACAAATTTTGTGTCATTTATTTATCACTCCATGCACTTCTCTGTGCACCTAACACTTGAACTCCCTGCCCACTCACACATAGCATCAATCTTAAAGGGCTATGCAACATTTAACTACTCTGCACAGATCATGTCCAGTGTTGATGAAATCATATCCAATGTTGATGAGATCATGTTCTGTACTGCAGGTTTGTCACAGATGAAAACACATGGAAGATCGACAGGCAGTTCCTCTGGGGTCCGGCTCTTCTGATCACACCTGCTCTGGACCAGGTACTGAACACACACAAACACAACTCCACTATGATCACACTACACAAACACATGACCCGTAGTCATGTTTGAGTTTTGAGGTTTGGCTCACATATCCTGAACTGACCCAAGTGTTGTTTGTGTTGTTGTTTGTTCATTTCTCATTGGTTTTGTTTTGTGAAGGGCGTTACTGTTGTCAGGGGCTACGTGCCAAACGCCCGCTGGTACGATTACCACACGGTGAGCAATTTATCAGCATGCAAATCTTTATTAGCATGTCAATGAAAGAAGCAGTCATAATGCAGCTGGCTTCTAAACAAAGTCCACCTGTGCTACTATATATTGGCTTTTCTTATCTGCTGGTATGTGATTGATCCACCAGGGTGAAGTTGTTGGAGTGCGAGGACAGTTTGTGGATATGGATACACCATTATCGAAAATTAACCTGCATGTGAGAGGAGGACACATCCTGCCCTGGCAGAAAGCAGAGAAAAACACACACTTCAGGTCAACAAGCTGCTCGACATCTTTATTAAGACTTTTTCTAGAGTTGCTTAGTATTTCTTTCCACTTTTTCCACTTTTTTTTTTTTACATGTCCATATTCCACTCTCTCTGAGTGTTTTTAGAGATTCACATGGTTGTTTATTAAGATAACAAAGTGTCTGATCACTGAATTAAAGTGCCCCTTTTATGCTTTTTCATTACCTTTCATGTATCTGAGACTGGAAGAGTTTGGTTCGTTTTATTAATGTCGAGAAGAAGCTGTTTTCTGCTACCAAAGCAAATCCACTTTCATGAGATTGATACGGTAAAATCAACCAATCAGAGCAGAGCAGCTCTCAGAAAGGCGGGGTTTAGAGAGGCCGAATCCTTTACTGAACTGTTTCAGATACTGTGAGAAAAGAGGCACTTTGATATGTAAATGTAGGTGTTAATATGTTATTATACTACATTATTAACACTAATGTAATGTTCACTTTTTTGTAGTTTTTTTATATTTATTTATTTTATTTATTGTAGTCGTCAGAATCCTCTGGGTCTTCTTGTTGCTCTTGATGATGGAGGTTCGGCACATGGATCCCTGTTCTGGGATGATGGAGAGGGAATTGGTGAGTTATATTAAGTCACCACTGCAAATCCATTTGTTCTTTGTGTCAGAAGTACAGGCACTTTGGAGTGTGTCAGAAATAGAACAAGGCATCAGTTTGTTGTGGATTTTGTGTGCTGCATTGTGTCCGGTGTACACAGGGTAATTAGTTAAACTGAAACATTAAAAATATAAACATCTTACCCAATTTAGTGTGACGGCTGAGCTTGTTTTTCATTCAGTTTAAACTTTGTTTTTATTATCACTGATATTCTTGATTTTCCATTTTGTTTTTAGTTGCTCAAATTCAGTTGCGCCAAACCTGCTGTAACCATAGCCAATGATTAGCTGGGAGAATAGTGAAATTGCCCCCATCTAGTGGATGACTAAAGATTTGCTTGTAAAATCCAGTAGCGCCTCACTGCAGAACATGAGATCCAGGGGGTGGAGACGGGTAGGTTTAGGGATATGAAAATTGTTGAGGAGTTAGATCTGGATCCAACCCCATTTACAGATGTTTCCCTTGAGTGTATGCCATATAAATGGCTTTTATGTGATGCAAATGTATTAGTTTACAATAGTATACAATATTTAGCCTTTGGAGTTTTGCAATAAAAAAATTATAATAAGAAAACAGAGGTACAATAGAGGCATGTATTTCTGACAAGCCTGTGTTGGTTTTTCTTCTTTCTCCTTACAGATACTGTTCAGAATAAGCGTTTCCTCTTGACAACTTTCACTGCATCTTCGGTACGTTTATATGTTTTGATTTTATAGTATATATGTTAATATGTTATAGTATATGCTATGTGTGCCTTTCTTTCAGATTTGTGGTCATTAAATCCTTTAAAGTGTCCATCTCACTTAAATCCAAACATCCATTTATAAACCAGTCCAGATCCAAAAAAAGTTACATCTCATATGTCACTGTCATATTATTTTCATGATAATTATAATTATAATTTAATTGGATGTTTTACTGTCATCAGTTATCATTATATGCACGTGTGTAACAGTTGTCCTGTGTGTTTGTATGTATAGGGTGTCCTCACCAGCACGGTTCCCACTGATGGTCTGGCTGAGGCCGACAGGTTGACCCTGGGTCTGGTGAAGGTGTGGGGTGTAACAGCGCCCGTCACTCGTGTTACCATGAGCGTGACTGGAAAGCCTGACGCAGACCTGCCATTCACATATAACGCTGAGGTGAGATCCTTCATGCAAACATACGAACATGCCAAAGAACTTGGCCTTAAACTTGACAGCATCTGACGGTTAGGTCATCGGATGCATGTTCGTCAGAGGCTATAATTAGATGTGTTACAGGTGCATCTTCAGGTATCGTCTGAATAGAAGTCCTGGCCCTAACCCTAACCCCAATTAAATGAGAAAAAAAAAACATTTTTAAAGTCAGTAGCTTATCAGGCACTGAATCTAGAGGTTCGAAGGGGGACTCAACCAGCCCCTCGAGAACTATGGCTAAATCCTGATTCTAACGGGAAGCCTCAGTCGTCTGGCCCCACAAATGAAGCAGCGAACAGCAAGTGCCTGCTGAAAGTTTCTCCTGCAGAAAACTGAAACAATTTGGCAGTTGACTGGGTCTGCATGGCGTGCAGTACACCATCTTTCAAAGACACCCCATTTGTTGGCACAAATTTTTCTCATGGAGGGAGCCCTAGCACTGAGAATGGTCTCTATAACTTCAGGTGAAAGCCCAGTGTCCGTCAGTTGGTACCCTTCAGGGGTATTTATTTATATAAATGTAAATTATTTTTAGTTTTAGTTTTAAAAAGAGTTTAATATTTTAAAAAATTATGATTTTAATGACAAGTATTTATAATTGCAATTATAAATGATTATATTATTTAAACTGAAAATTATTTATGCATCGTGTGTTTTCTGCCTTTATTTGATTTTGGTCATATTTCACCCCAAAATCAATACAAAGAAATACTCAAATTATATGCAATTTTTTAAAAGAGATTTTAATATTTCAATTTTAATATTTAAAATTAATTATTTTCATGACATGGCATAATTTTCTTGACATATAATTTTATAAATAATTATAATATTTAAAAAATTATTCATGCATCATGTAAGTATTTGTTTGCTGCCTTTAATTTATGCTGAGAACAATGAAAATGGCAAAATCTGAAAAATTGTCTCTTCCTCTCCCTCAGGTTCAGGAGTTGCAGTTTGATGCAACATCTCAATCTCACACCATTGAAAAGCCTTTCACAATCACCTGGAAAAGCTAGACTTGGACACCGGTCTGTGGAAATGGGCGGAAAAGAGCAATCACATGATTATTTACCTTAATTTACCAATGTTTAGTCAATTAGTAATTTATTTTGCATTTCCATGTGGAGCTTTTCATGGTACACTTTAAAAACACCAATAAATAAAATGTTGGAAGAGCAAAACATATTGATACTGTGGTTAGTGGTGTTAAAACTGGTAGTTATAAGCATTTAATATTGTATAAATACAACTTTATCAAATCCTAAAATGTATTTTGGATGTTTTGTTCATCATTATGAGTTTGAACATGAGTTTGCCATTAAACATGCCATTTATTAGGACTTTGTGCCAAGTAATGCAAGCATTGGTAAACAAATCATCAAGTTAAGAAAAAAAAAAAAAAAAAAAGGTTGTGCTTTAAAATGTAAAATCAGCCGCTTGCGTTTTGGTTGGTATTCATTTGAAGAAATCAAATGAATAAAGCGCTAAATGTGTTTGTTTGTAAACAATAACTTAATCTATTCTGTGTTTTAAGTACAATAAAACATTAGCCAATAGATCCTAACTACAACAGATAATAAAATAAGATTAGAGTTAGCACTTAATTGTATATGCCAAATCACAAAAATTCCCAAAATCGTATGATTTGCTGTATAGAGTACCTCATGAGATGTGTTTTTGTAGACCAGCCTGGAAGTAAGCGGCGCGCTGGTTCCCTCGATCGAAAGCCTATGCATTTTTCCCATTGACTTTTGGAAAATTGCAAAATATAAAAGCCTAAATAAAGTGGTCAGATATAAAAAGCTAACAGTAGGCTATAAATGGACACACCATGGTCACGGATCAACGTCACCACCACCAAACAACATTATTTAAAAACATGCTCGCTGATTATGATCTGCGCTGTGTATGAATACTTATCCACTTTTTCATGAGAAATGCCCTGTGTCCCAATGTCAATACTATCCATCCTAAATAGTATGTGAGATTAAAATAAGTGTGTCCCAAAGCATAGTATGTTGAAAAGAGTATGCCAAAAGTCCCCGGATGGTCTACTATTTCCGGTAGATTTTCGAAGTGTGGATCCGTGCACACTATAAAGGCTAATATTGCCCACAACCCATTGCACGTTGGACAAGGATTCAGTTCAGAACTACAAACACAAGTAAAAAGTGTTAAAAAAACTACAAAACATGGAGGATATGCGCGACCGACGCTGAGAGGTTTGAGTGACTAATAATCAGTTTAACCTGATTTAACCTGTTATCTGTGTTATATTTCATCTACAAATACCAATGTGGACTTTTATAAAGATCCGATTGGCCATTAACTTTTAAATGCATCATTACGCATATGAGGAGAGTTCTCCACACGAAAGACCCACGACTGCAGATCAACATTTTTCTCTCTGATACGGTAGGAAATTAAAGGTGCGTTCACGCGGCCTCGTAATTCCTGTAGTTACGAGATTCTAGCTTGTAAAAAGCATTCACATCCTCGTAGAGCTCATAATTACAGCTTGTAAGCTGGGAGTTTTCCGAAAGCTCCCACATGTACCACATGGCCGCTGTACCACCTGACTGCTGTAGATTCATTTAGGCGTTGATAGTGGTGCCATGGAAACGCATAATTCCCAGTCCGAGGACGTGAACAGCTCCGAATATAATGTCACGTGTTGTCATTTCAAGAATCCGGTAAATACGAGGTGACGTGAACGCAGCATAACTAAATGAAATGTGGAGTATGTAAGATTACTGACAGGCCAGTTTACAGAGACATGATGCGACAGAGAGCAAAGACACAATTGTATGACGTGATAGTATGTCCCAAAGCTTGTCTACTCTTTTGCTACACACTCAAAAGTATGTACTTTTTGTTCACAAAAAGAGTACATACTTTTAGGGCGTAGTAGAAGTATGCGAATTGGGACGCAGCAATGCTGTCCAAATGTCCTGTTTGTCATGATGATGTCTAAAGTCCGCGCTAAAGGAAGTAGTCCCTTTTAGGAACTTGTTAGCAACCGCCGTTTTTAAGACTCAATAAAGGTTTAAAAATCACAACTGTTGTGTTTTATGTCATAGATCAAAACCCTTTAGAAAAACCCATAGACGTTTGGGCGATGGAGCCCGAAGTCCTAAAATGCTTACTCGCTTCAGGGTTTTGCATACAAAAACATGTCATCTCTGAGGTACCCTATTACAAACCAATGAAATTGGGGTGGACGGGGCGATTGTCCAGATACTGCTGATGCTCAAACTTTCACACTGGCAGATTTATTTCATGACAGAATATTATAATCAATGACCTTAAAATAGTTAACTCCACATCAGCTACATAAATTCATCAACTAACCATTCAGAAACATCCTGTTGCATTCAAAATGTTGTCACTTCTTCTTGAGTCTCTCCATCATTGTCCGACTCTGTTTTGAACGTAAAAGGCTGAACAGTTTCTGACATTTTCTGACATTTCTTTCTTCTCTCTTTTGTGGATTTATTGATGGGTTGCAAACCAACTGGAAAGGTGCATACCGCCACCTACTGTGCTGGAGTATGACAAAGCTGATACATTAGATTTTCTATATTCTGTATTTCAGGCCACTATTACTTAAGAACATCATTTTCTGCCAGACTGTATTCCTGTCTTTAAAATATTGTATATGGGGAAATCTGTAATATCCAAAGCTTGCATATCTTTTATAAGCTCAAATTTTTTTTTTTTTTTTTGCATCTAATCAAAAAATCAGTTTCCATTTCCTGACATAAATTACAAAAACCAGAGTTGTGTTTGCCCATCATATGTAGTGTTGCATTAAGATTGGTGTGACCCATTTTTAATCTTGTGAATATAATAAATTCCTTTCTATTTATATTATGACTAGTTTGACCATGTTTTATATTATTTTGTATTCTATAAAAATGTCTTTCTTTCTTACATGAGTCCCAGTATTTCTGCCATTTACTCCCACAAGCTTGTTGAATCAAAGACTTCCCTTCTGCCCTGCTTAAAGTGACTGCTTTGTTTTCTAACATTTTCAGGGAGTCTGCGTGAGGTAATGTAAATGCTAACACAAGCTCCTGAAACTCCACCCCTTTTGAGAGCAGCAGCTCATTTGCATTTAAAGGGACACACAAAATCTGAGCGTTTTTGCTCACCCTCAAAAAGTGAGAAATTTAACATGCTTTATAGAATGATCTGTAGGAAATGTTGAGCTAAAATTTCACATACACATCCTGGGGATATCAGAGACTTATTTTACATCTTGTAAAAGTGGCATTAAACCACACCTTTAAAATTTTAAATATAAATGATGAGAGAATATATATATATATATAGGTCTTGCATTATATACAACTTTACTAATACTATCCATTTATGTCCACTAATTGATAAAGATAAATAATAAAGTGGCAAATCTAATGTCAAGAGAATGCCATTTGTTTTTGTCTACTTTTTGCTCCATTGGGATTTCAGGTTTCGTACTTTTGATACATAAATGTTTTTATGACTTTGTTCTATATTATTTCTAACTTCTAAACCTCGTTAATAAAATAATACACAATAATGAATGATAATACATACTGTACACTGCGTTCCAAATTATTATGCAAGAGACAAATCAGTAAGATTTCTGTACAATAAACATTCAGATTTTGAAAATGAAAATGTTTGTTTGTTTATTTATCCATGTCTTTTTAGATAACTGGTATCAATCTCAGACAAAATAATTTGCCAGATCTATGGAAACCCTACTTAGAGGTTGTTCCACATTATTAAGCAAGTCACAGTTCTCATGCAATATGGGGAGGAAGAAAGATCTTTTTGAAGATGAAAAGCATGAAATGGTGCAATGTTGTGCAAAAGGCATGAAAACAACTAATATTGTGTGAACCTGAATGGAGATTATCGAATTATCATAAGATTTGTGAGTGATTTAGAGCACAGCAGAACTCGGTCAGATAAAGGCTTATTAAGGAAAGTTCCTATCAAAAAAATGTAATTGCATTAAAAGGGCAGCTATGAAAAAGCCAGTGTTGAGCAGCAAACAGGTATTTGAAGCTGCTGGTGCCTCTGGAGTCTTGAGAAGCTCTCCATGCAGGCTGGCAGTTGTGCGTAAAGATGCATTTCAGCCACTCCAAACCACACCTCACAAAGAGAAACATTTACAGTGGGTGTAGAAATACACGAAGACTCATTTTTAAATAGTTTTATTCACTGATTTAGACCATCCACGTACTACAATGGATGGTCTAAATGGATGGATTTCTGCGGTTGGTGAATGGCCACCACGTTCCAACAAGACTGCGACATCAACAAGGAGCTGGTGGGTGATGATTTGGACTGGAATATTGGGAAGTGAGATGGAGGGTATTAAAATGACTTTTGCAAGATATGTGGAGCTCATAACTGGCCATTTTCAGCTATGGTTTAAAAAGGAGGATAGTGCATAGTACAATGCACTATTGTACAATACAATATGCACTATCCCATGCTGCAAAAAAAAAAAAAAAAACACCACAGCAATAAAACTGTTTGAAAATGTATTTGTACACCCACTGTAAATGTTTCTCTTTGTTAGGTTTGGTTAGTGGTGTCTAAAATGCATCTTTACGCACAACTGCCAGCCTGCATGGTGAGGCTCTCAAGACTCCAGAGGCACCAGCAGCTTCAAATACCTGTTTGCTGCTCAACACTGGCTTTTTTTATAGCTGCCCTTTTAATACAATTAAATCTTTTGACAGGAACTTTCATTAATAAGCCTTTATCTGACCGAGTTCTGCTGTGCTCTAAATCACTCACAAATCTTAAGATAATTCGATAATCTCCATTCAGTTTCACACAATATTAGTTGTTTTCATGCCTTTTGCACAACACTGCACCATTTCATGCTTTTCATCTTCAGAAAGATCTTTCTTCCTCTCCATATTGCATGAGAACTGTGACTTGCTTAATAATGTTGAACAACCTCTAAGTAGGGTTTCCATAGATCTGGCAAATTATTTTGTCTGAGATTGATACCAGTTATCTAAAAAGACATGGATAAATAAACAAACAAACATTTTCTTAGAAAAACTAAAATCTGAATGTTTATTGTACTAAAATCTTACTGATATGTCAATTGCATAATAATTTGGAACGCAGTGTATATGTATTGAAGGCTACTATAATATGAATTAATGTAATCATTTAAAATCAAAATGTAAAACTGCAAAATTATGAGGATTATTCATATGATCACTCTCTTGTTGTAAGCGGCAGCCGCTGTTTTTCTGAACCTCTACTGTTATTTTATTTTGTGCTTCACTTAGATATGTTCCTCTCATGTTTAATAACTGCAGTTCAGTTCTAAAAACAAAACAAAGTAAATACTAGTAAATAGGCTTATCTGCGATGTGGCCCTCCATAGACCTTATTCACAGCAGCACCATCTTTGAAGGTGTGCTGTGGTATCTGCACCAAGATGTTAGCAGCAGATCCTTTAAGTCCTGTAAGTTGTGAGGTGGAGCCTCCATGGATCGGACTTGTTTGTTCAGCACATCCCACAGATGCTCGATTGGATTGAGATCTGGGAAATTTGGAGGCCAAGTCAACACCTCAAACTTCTTGTTGTGCTCCTCAAACCATTCCTGAACCATTTCTGCTTTGTGGCAGGAGCATTATCCTGCTGAAAGAGGCCACAGCCACCAGTGAATACCGTTTCCATGAAAGGGTGTACATGCTCTGCAACAATGCTTAGGTAGGTGGTATGTGTCAAAGTAACATCCACATGGATGGCAGGACCCAAGGTTTCCCAGCAGAACATTTCCCAAAGCATCACACTGCCTCCGCCGGCTTGACTTTTTCCCATAGTACAAGCTGGTATCATGTGTTCCCCATGTAAGCGACGCACACGCATACGGCCATCCACGTGATGAAAAAGAAAACATAATTCATCAGGCCAGACCACCTTCTTCCATTGCTGCGTGGTCCAGTTCTGATGTTCACGTGTCCACTGTTGGCACTTTCGGCGGTGGACAGAGGTCAGCATGGGTACCCTGTAGCAGCACAAGCAGAGTCAAAGATACTGTCTGAACAGTCCAGCAATTTGATAAGACTGTCAAGTACATTTCACTAAACAGCACACTTGCACGCAGAGAACACATGCAAAATGACAGGGAGTAAACAGAGACGAATCACATGCAGACAACGATAAGAAATGACACAGATGCAGGCTGGCCACGCACCATTCCTGTGAATGTGGAGCAAACACAGCAATACTGCAAAAAAAAAAAAAAAGGAAAAAAAAGTAGTTTCTTTAACTTAACTTTTTGCGTTATCTTTTTACATTGACTTAGTAAAGTTGTGTTTACTTAGAATTTTTACTTTAATATTTTCAACTCGACCGATTTAGTTATTTGAACATAAAGTTTAGTTGGAATAACTTTAAGAAAGTAAAGTGAACTTACTTTTTTAAGTTTTCAATACCATAGTTCATGTTCATTCAACCTTTTTTGACTTATATTTTTATAAACTTTGGTCCTGAAAACTAAAAAAAAATAAGTTCACCTTACTTTCATGAAGTTATTCCAACTAAACTTTATCAGCTCAACTATCTAAATTTGTCAAGTAATTAAAACTGGAAATTTGAAAGAAGAAAAAAAAACCTTTAAAAAGTAATTTCACCTTACTTTCATAAAGTTAATCCAACTAAACTTTATGGACCGGTTTTACAGACAGGGCTTAGTCTAAGATAGGATTAGGCTTTAGTTCAGTTAGGATATTTAAGTAACTTTTATAAATGTAAACTTGAAAAAACCTTTAATGGTGTGCATCTTGAGATAAAACAATGGCACTGATGTATTTTAAGGTATGTCAGTACAAATTGCTTTCAGTTAAAACAGCTCAAACATGCATTTTAGTCTAGGACTAGCTTAAAGGGATAGTTCACCCAAAAATGAAAATTATCCCATGATTTACTCACCCTCAAGCCATCCTAGGTGTATCTTATTTGAGACGAACGTGTGAATGGCTTCCCAAATTTTGAAGAAAAAATTTATCCATACGACTCCAGGTGGTTAATGGAGGCCTTCTGAAGCGAATTGATGCATTTGTGTAAGACAAATATCCTTATATTTAAAACTTTATAAAGTAAAATAACAAGGCATCACTCTATGTTGGATGAACAAAAGATGTTTTGCATCATGTAGACAATGCTCTCTTGAAATGCATAGGTTATTTGATGCTGGTTTAAAATACAAAGACAGAACTATAAAAGACACAATCATGTGATTAAAGGAACTGTAAAACTACTGCTGGGGAGGAATGCATGTTTTAAGCTGGGAGTTTTAACAGGTGTCGTCTGTGAACAAAGTGGAAAATTCCCTAGACAGGTACAGAAAACTGGCCAAAAAGTCACTGTTTAAATGACTGGGAAAAATTTCTAGGTATTCTTACTGAGTCACTGCGGATGAGAAAATATCACCTGTGACATAATGACTAAGCAGTTTCATATCACATGATTGAAGCTGTCAATCAAAAGGTCAATAAGATGATTGAAGAAGGAATTATTGAGGAAGTCAATGAAAGAGCAGAATGAATCCCCAACCTCTTACTGGTACCAAAGAAAGACAGAAGTGAGATTGTTTGGTGATTTAAGAGAGGTCAATAAAGCAGTCATTCAAGAAAGACATGTTCTTCCTATAGCATTCTTTAAGTATTTGTTAAATTGGAAGCCAGGAAAGGGTTTTAGCAGGTTGATTAAGCAGAGCAGTCAAGAAATTTTCATTACACATACAGGTGATCAAAAAGCCATGGACTCAAAACTTTGGGGATTACCTGGTGTAGTTTGGTACATGGATAACATAGAAGTATACTGACACTGACAGTAAGCTGGAGGAAAGATTGAAAGAAGTGTTTAAAAGATTCAAATAAAGAGAACTTAAACTGAACAAAGATAAGTGTTTCTTTGGAAACACAAAACAAGACAACATTGCTTCCACAATGTATTTTGTGTTTAGAATGGAGTCTACAGCCACATAATTATAAAATATTGCACATAGTCGGTAAGACAAATGTTGCTGATTCTCTTTCCAGGCTTCGCTTGCCAAAGGGATTATGTGAAGAAAGTACTGTTGGTACAGATACATGACTTAGAGGCACTGACACTGATGACGAAGCATGATCAACTTCTTCAGCAGCTGATCCAAGCAGTTCATATAAACCAATGGCCAAATCCAGTTACAGAAACGTTAGTTTCTTATCAGCGTGAACACAGCCCGAACACAGCCCAAACACAGTGCGACTGAATTGTCAGTATATGATGGACTTGTACTTCATTGAAGTATGAACTATGAACTATGAACTATGAATTTCACAGGTCTTTTTCAGCTAAATCTGCTCATTCATCACTTTGTTCAGCAGTAGACTGGATTTTTCAATCATGGATACTGAACTTTTGTCATAGCATTTCAGTGGTCAAAAAGCTCTGGCCTGTGTTGTGTGCAGTTCCCACGGCCACTGGGCATCCTTCTACCCTAAAACTGACCGCTGTCCATGGTGCTGAACATTTCAGTGCCCATGTTGATATAAAAGGCCAACCCATCAATACGTTTAATGGCATTCCTTTATGCAACAATTTCAATGAATCAGCGTGTAGATTTTCACATGTTTGCAGTTTTTGCAAGGACCCTCACCCAAAATCTGTCTGCCCAAGCCGTTTCAGGCCAGTGACACCAGGAAAAGCACCTCCTCAGAAAAAAATCTGAATAGCCAACCATCTACCCCTATTAACGTAGCAACACTTTCAAGCTACCTTTCATCTCACCCTAATCCATTTCATAGATCATTTAATTTCTGGGCTTTCTCAAGGTTTTTGGGTTGGCGTTCTTTTACCACTGTCTTCTTCCTATGTAGCAAAAAACTTGCAGTCTGCTTTAAGTCAAGTCAGGTCAGGTCACCTTTATTTACACTTTTTACAATGCAGATTGTGTCAAAGCAGCTTTACATTGATAACTGGTATATCATTTTGGCTGCACGGCAGCTCTTAAAGAAAATGGTGTCAATGCAGGAAGATCAAAGCACTGTTGAATATCAAATGTCAAGTGTCCCCAACTAAGCAAGCCAAAGGCGACAGTGGCAAGGAACCCAAACTCCAACAATTGACATCAGGTGGCAAACAGGTGGCAAATAGATGTTAAAATGGAGAAAAGTTTCTTTAGCTGAACCTTGTCTTCTACCTTCTTGAAAAAGAACTGAATAAAGGTTACCTTATCTGACCTTTCATTTCTCCTCCTTTCTCACCCTTTCGAGTTAATTCTATCGGCATAGCCACACGCAAATATTCAGGAAAAAAGCGTCTGATATTTGACAAGTCTTCTCCCAATTCCAATAGATTCGCTAGTGTAAACAAATGTATCCCTCTAGAACCTTTTTCTTTGTACCATGCTTCAGTCGATGATGCTATACAGTAAATCAAGCTGACAGGATATGGAGCATTACTTGCTAAAGCTGACATTGCTTACGTGTTCAAAATCATGCCTATTCATCCCACAGATTGGCCGCTGTTTGGCATCAAATGGGAATCTAATTTCTACTTTGCGGTGAGACTCACCTTCGGCTGTAGGAGTAGTCTACACATCTTCAATGGCCTTTCTGAGGCTTTGTGTTGGATCCTCTTGAATGTAAGTAAGCTCCCATTCATGTTACACCTGCTCGGCGATTTTCAACTTATTGACTTTCATTCTTTGTATAGCACAGTGCTCGACACACTCAAAAGAGTTATGAGTCCCGCTATGTCTCTCGAATTCCTCTGAATTATTCTTGACACTATCACGATGCAAGCCATGCTTCTTAATGGGAAACTAAATAGAATTAGGCCAGTAACAGAATCGTTTCTTTCTTCAAGAACAGTTACCAACTGCGACATGCTCTCCCTTCTTGGCCCTCTTAATTTCGCAATTAGTATTATTCCCCAATGTCAAACTCTTTATTTCTCGCTTGTTGTCTTTGGCTCACTAGGTACAAAACTTAAGTGATCTGCCTAGATGATGGTTGCTTGTCAGTCCAAAGTTTTGGGCGCTTCTATTAGACACTTGGAAGGGACAAGAATTGGCCTCATCAGCTCTGCACAAAACTTACCCAATTGCTACTGCCATCATTTTGTGGCTTGGTCGCATAAGCAAAAAATGATGTACTGTGACAATGAAGCAGTCGTCGCTATTATCAACAACGGAAGATCGCATTGCCAAGCTATTATGTCTATTCTAAGATGTTTTACCTGAAAATCAGCCATTCACAATTTCATTATTAAAGCCGAACATATCCTTGGGCATTCTAATGAAATTGCTGATGCCCTTTATCACTTTTATTTTCAGGCTTTCAGATGTCTCTCTCCTACAGCCAACCAGGTTCCAAAACCATGCCCGACTAAAATAATTAATTAGAATTTGCAAGAGCTTACATCTTCAAGGGAGTTGCACCTTCTACTCTTAAAGCGTACAACTCTGCTTGGTCATGGTTTACTATGTTTTGTCTCACTTTTTAGATCTATTTCCTATTCTAATTTCTAACATATGCACATTCTTAGTCTATTGTTTTGAATCTCACCATTTTAAGTTACTTTGCTCTACTTTACGCAAAACTCTGGCAGGTATTAGATTTTATGCTCGGTATCATTCAAATTATCTCGGATTCAAATTATCTAAATTATCTCGGATTCATATTATCCGAGCTCATTTTCTATACCGTCAGTTTTGTCTGTTACTTAAAGGTATATAAAAAAAAATCTTTTAAAGTCTCAGATAAACGTTTTCCTATTACGATCAGCTTGTTACATAAATTAGTCTCTTCCTTGTGTAACTGGGTATTTTACAATTAAATCAATGCTCTCCTTGAGGCCGTGTTTTTTGACATTTTTTAACAGTTTTATGCGGCCTGGGGAGATTTCTACAGACTCTCTTTGTTACAATCTGATCAACAAATCATCCTAAATGCCCAGAAAACACTTTCAAGCTACCTTTAAGATGTCTAATTTAGGGGTAATACTTATTGAGGTAACCACACACAGCATTAAGAATCAATAGTTATTAATTTAGTTAATTTATCTATATCAGCATACATGAATCAATCACATTTAAACCAGAAACCTGATACAATGGTGTTGAATCAAAATAGATTGTTTAAATAAAGTGAACAGCATCAAAAAACATTTTTTGAGTGATCTCTCTTATTTTGTTAAAATTATTCACATTTTCACAGATTCTGCAAGGGGGTCCCATACTTTTGCATGCAACTATAAGGGATTTGTATAGATTTTAATATCCTGTAACTGAAAGGTATAACAGAAGCTTTGCATATAGCAAATAAATGATCAATTAAAAATATGCAGTTTGTACATGATTTTAAGGAAGATCTGTAAATGATATGAAACACATTTATGTGTGAAGAAGTTTACACTTTAGTTGAATGTGAATGATTTACTGCATTCATTCATTCAAGGTGACTGTTACATATTCAAGGTAAAGTTGATTCTAGCAGCTGCTCATGTTCTCTTGCTCACATGCTGTTTACATAATCCTATCACACTTTTTTTTATCACATCACACAGTGAGTTCATAATGTCGCAGAAATTGTATAGTTCCAGCTTTAAAATTAACAGTTGTGTTGATTTGATTTGAAAAAAAAAAAAAAAAAATTTATTTTTTCTAATTCAATACAACATGTTAATTTACGAATTATATTATCTACATAATACTGACTGAAAAATAAAATTAAAAAATCAACATGAATCTCAGAATTCATGTTTTTTTCCCAATTTTCTTGCAATGACAGCAGCACTCAAAGTGCTTCAACTCCAGAAGTTTGTGTAAAACCTGATGATCATGTTCTCCAGCATGATTTGAGATGATCCAATGAGCATCTTATGAAGAGTGTGAGAAATGTATATACCATGTACATAAAATGTACATTGATGCAATTGCAAAAATAGACTACTTAATAGATGAATAATATCTCATTCATTTATCATTTATTCTGTATACATACCAAGAACACACATAAAACTTAAAACAATAATGGTTTTATAACAGAGGAGGGTCAAATACAAACTATATAAAAACATTGTTTGTACAGGAAGTGAGAACATGAGCAGGTGCTGATAAACAAACTCTCCTCCACTGTATAAAAAGAGAAACCAGGGCTTCACAACACACTATCCAGACATTGATCTACTGGACGGGTTTGTGTCACAAAAATACATTATTGAACCATGTAAACGTTGTAATAAATATTTGTGTATAATTCTGTTTTTAATTCTATGCAGAGTTCCAGTGTTCTTTGAGAAACGATGGCGGTCTGGCCTGTTTATTTGTCTCTCTGTCTTCTCGCAGCTTTGAGTGCTTCAGGTAAGATTATTATTCCACTTTTTACATCATAACTGTTATTAACATGAACTGTAGCAAACCTGCAACATTGTAATGACTAATCAGAAGCCAGGAATGGAATGATCTAATACACTATGTCCATTAAAGTAAACCTGAGTTTGTCACTTAATTATTATGATAATATTAAGACAATAAAACAACAATTATATCATTATATCAGCTAAAGTTATTGATTTTTATAAATGCATTTATATTATTTTTGACAATAAAATACATCAACAAATATGTATTATTATTATTAGTAGTAGTAGTAAAGCTATTGTTCCTTTTATTCTCTTAAAGAAGTGTTTTTATGATCATTTGACGCTGATCATTTCTTTATCATTTCAGAATTTGTTGTGTACCATGTTTTTTACATTACCTATGCAAATGTGATTTATGCAAAGCATTAATAGCCATATTTATTTGATACAAATGAAAACAATGTGTGGGAAAGACATACAATCTGTCCCATAGAAGAGATACACAACCAATGTTATCCTAGAACACATCTGAGATCCCAACTCCAGATGTGACCCCTGACACCCGACTATGCCAAGAAGGGGCATTTTAAATAGTCAGCTTCGCTGAAAGTATACCTCCAAACCTCAACTATCGCTTTCTGGACGGGGAGAACTGTGGCGTACCGTGCAAGCCCAAAAAACTCCACGGATGATGGTGTACTTCAGCGAGGATGAGCAGAAGTTCACGTGGATTTTGATTAGAGTCACAGGGCCACTGATGCAAATTTGCAATATTTCCATCCCGCCCTCAAGACGGAGGAGATGGATGGAGATGTTCTCATCAGCGTCTGCTTCGTGGGCATCGAAAGCATGGACACACTCCGTGAGTTCATCCTGGTGTAACTGTTGTAGGCCAGTAAGAGCTGTGTGTGTAAACCTCACATCCCTGATGATAGAGCACCCGTTTCCCACGCCGGAGACCATGGTTCGAGTCCTACATGGAGTTGAGCAGGACCGGTTACACTGGCACCAATGTTCATCGGCACCTCATTCCTCCTGGTGGGCTTCGTGTCCCTGTTCCGCATCAGGACCATCATGAAGCAGGAGAAGCTGGAGAACTGATGGTGTGCATGGGCATCTTCAGTTTCCTCTAGAGGGTTCCGGCCATCATCGTGATCACATGTTATTTCTTCTCCGAACAGCCGCTGGGGATCAGTGGGAACAGACGTGGAGCGCAGTGCCGTGTCCCGTGCACAACCCGCAGATGAACCTGGGCTTCACGGTGTTCATAATTAAGTACCTGATGACCCTGATCGTCTAGATTCTGGATATAGTCCGGGAAGACGCTTAACTCATTGAGGAAGTTCTACATGAGACTGGCAAACAAAGAGAAACAAACATGTGACTTACATGAACCAACTGCTCTTTTTATTATTCATTTTTACATTTGCCATGCAACATGTAGTATTAACATAAAAATGAATTATGGTCACAAGTGCATTTTTATTTGTTTTTAGTAAAGAAATGTAGAAAATCCATTAATGATTCAATGATTCTCTTTATCAGTCAGCTGCGAGGCCAAATACCCAAACACTATCATCGATTGTCACCCTGATGCGGGTTCCAATCAGGCCAGATGTGAAGCCCGTGGCTGCATCTGGAAGGTCAGAGAGAGAAGATCTTCAATATTCAACCCTGGTGTTTTCAAAGACACTCTCTGATCTGAAGAGTGTCTTTTCTGTTACTGTTCTAATGTGATTTAACACATCTGCTTCAAATGTTTTTATCATCTTAAATAGCCTTCAGATGTTCCCAATGAGCCCTGGTGTTATTACCCTGATACCCACGGTTACATCACCAGCAACATGTTTGAAAAACCGAGCGGCATCACTGTAGATATAGTGCGCAATCCTGATTTCCCAAGTCAACGTTCTCAATCTCGAGACATCGACAAGCTCCGTGTGGAAATCACATACCTGAGTGGACAAAGCCTGAGGTGGAAGGTATGCTTGTTTAGGATTAAGACCAAGACAATGATTGAATATACAATTTACATGTATGCATTGGCAGAAGTTTTTATCCTAAGTGACTTACATTTAAGGTATACTTTGTTAAAGCGTTCCCCTGGGAACCCATAACTTTGGCATTACTTGTGCCATGCTCTAATGTTGAGGTTTTTTTTAGAAAATAAGGCTTAGATGAAGACTATGTCTATTTTTTTCAAGGAATTAAGAAAATAAATGAATACATTTAAGGCTTAGATGAAGACTACGTCTGATTTTGGTCCTGATGATCTAGATCTTTGACCCAGCCAATGCTCGCTACGAGGTCCCAGTACCCTTCGACCTGCCCGCCACACCAGAGACAGAGGAAAACAACAGACTGTACAGGGTTCAGATCCAGCACAAGCCATTCGGGATCCAAGTCATCAGAAAGAGCTCAGAAGAAATCATGTGAGTAATATACCTCAATTACTCTGCTAACATGGAGTCCAGAGAGCTTCTTTTGGCAAACATGTGGTAGTTTTACTGTAGTTTTTCTACGATGGTGCACTTTTAGGGTTTCCAGAGAGTTATGGGACTATAGAAGCACAGTTTTTCAGTAACACTTGTTTTTCAGTGTTTTCAATGTTTTGTTAAATCTCTTTTTCTCTAGATGGGACTCTGCCGTGCCAGGGTTCACATTCTCTGATCAGTTTCTTCAGATCTCCACACGCCTCCCCTCAAACTATGTCTATGGTATTGGTGAAACGGAGCATCCCACCTACAGTCATGACCTCAACTTTCACACATACGGCCTGTTTGCCAAAGACCAGCCTCCAGGGGTGAGTGTCAGAAACAAGCATTCCTGCATGAAACTGTATGTCATCTGCACTTTACATCACAAACTCAAACTCTGATCTCTTTCTCCCCATCTGTAGTATAAACTGAACAGTTATGGACTCCATCCCTTCTACATGGGTCTGGAGAAATCAAGAAACGCTCACGGCGTCCTCCTGCACAACAGCAATGCCATGGGTGAGTTCAAGAACACACTAACCATGTGTGTCTCACTCGGACACACCGGCCACAACCTAAATATGCATCTTAAACCAGCCTGAAACTCGTAGCTTGTTTAAACTGGCAGCTTGTTCATAAACAAAAGAAATAAAGACACTTTCAAAATTAATAAATTAAAGCAAATTATTTTACAACTAATTAGTAGTTTGAATAGAATGCTTGAATCCTTCTAAGGTGTGCAATTATTTTCAGGGAAACGAAGGCTAAAGTAGTTCTATGCAGGTATTGACCACATTACAGATGTGATTTCAGTTATTTCAAAGGTCCTTATACAGCCTGCAACCGCAAAAGAAACAAAACCCACAATGACACCACAATGGCTCTGATGAATTTATCAGTAAAATAGTTTAACAACATAAA